>NC_084461.1:159255681-159558712 GCF_027409185.1 Cynocephalus volans | reverse complement strand
AGCCCTGATGGCTACCTCCAGATAGGTGAGTAGGGGGGTGAGGGGAGAGGAGGGCGGGGCGGAGCAGACAAGCCCTATTTGGGTTGGGGTTTGGGAGACAACCTCTAAGTGCTGCCCTCCCCTAGGCTCCTTCTACAAGGGTGTGGCAGAGGGCGAGGTGGACCCTGCCTTTGGCCCCCTGGAAGCACTGCGCCTCTCCATCCAAACAGACTCCCCAGTGTGGGTCATTCTGAGTGAGGTGAGGCAGGGCAGGGTGCAGGGAAGAGCCAGTGAGACCGTGGCCTAGCCCTGAGGCCCTGCCTGACCCTGAGTCTCGTTCTTCCAGATCTTCCTGAAAAAGGCCGACTGAGCTGAGGCTTCTGAGAGTGCGCTGCAGCCCTGAAGCCCACGTTTCCAGGGATGTCGTCGCTGCTGCCCCTATAGGGCCAGGCGTGGCCACAGTCCCGAAGGGTTCTGCCTGGCACTGGGCTGGGGCCGGCCTGGGGTCCGCCGCTGGCCCGGAGGCCCCAGGAGCTGGTGCTGCCCCCGCCCGCCGGGCCACGGGAAGAGGCAGGCGGCCCCCACACTGTGCCTGAGGTTCGGCCCTGGCCGCCCACCCGGAACCGTTTGCACCTGGCCAGCCGAGCCAGGCCGTTTTAGAAGAGCTTTTTCCTGGCGCCCACTCTCCCCGGCGCAAACACTGGAATGCATATACTACTTTATGTGCTGTGTTTTTTATTCTTGGATACATTTGATTTTTTCACGTAAGTCCACCTATACTTCTATGAGAGCGTGACTTGTAATAAAGGGTTAATGAAGTGTATGCTTCAAATGTGAGCGCTGCTGTACTGGCTAGACACCTCTTGGTCTGCCTCTGCCCTTGCTTCAGGTTTCCCTCCTGTCCCTGGTGCTGCCACGGGTGGGAGGTGGAGGTCCTGATGCCGGGCACCCCGACCCCAAACCACCTGCAACCTCTCTGGCCAAGACTTGCCTTCTGCTTCTGCATGTTCCAGTGCTGCTGCTGCTCAGTACCGAACCTTGTCCCCATTTCATGGGAGGGATCGCGCCACCCAGTCAATAACTCATGGGTAGGGCTGGCCCAAAATCCAGGTCCAGGCGCCCAAAGCTGTCCCTGCCCTATAAAGACCCCCTTCATGGGCATGGGTGCCCTGGCCCCAGTTGCCCCCAACGGAGGCCCTCCCTTGGCACTGCAAGGCAAAGGCATCTTCCAACCTCCTTGTTAGCCCTCCTTCGTGGGTCCCAGCTGCCCTTGTCCTGGGTCCCCAAGGCCCTGCTCATCTCTGCTTCCTGGTCTGATACATTACGGTCTCCCTCCCAAAGACCGTTGCTCTTGCTTGGAAAGCACCTTTCCTCTGCAGGCTCCACTAAGTCACGTCTTCTTCGGGGATTCTTTGTCTACTGGTAGGCTTTCTTCCCAGTGTCTAGTCTCCCAAGGCACCTGGACGCTTACTTGAGAGCGCCTATCACGACTGCATTCTTCTGTGTACCCACTGCTCTGCCGGCCTTTGCCGGGCCGCCCTGAACACCTGTACTGTTTTAAACACGGGCACCCAATGCTGAAAAAAAGGAAAGGTCCCTGCCCTCACCTGGGGAGAGACTAACAGGCTCTGGTGTCAATTGTGAAGGTCGGGGGCGGAGGGTCAGTGGAGGGGAAGGCCTGAGAGGAGGCGGACGGATGAACACAGGGAGGAGGAGCCGCGGGGTGAGCCCCCACAAGAAAGGGCGTTCCGGGCAGAGGCGGCCCCATGGGCCAGGCCTGGGGGTGTAGCCCCAGAGGCTGAGAGTAGGGCGGGAGAAGACCGGGTCGAGCCCCCCCGGGGGAGGCCCCTTTGCTTTGCGGCCCCGCCCACGCCGCCTCCGGGACTCCCCCCTCCAACTGTAGTGGCACGCGGTGGGCCCCTCCAAACTCCGCAGTGCGCGACCCCCTCCGACCCAGAGAACGCAGCCGGGGTCTGGTCACCGGAATTTTAATCACACAGGAAGGCGGAGGCGAGCACCCCTCCCCCGTGCTCTCGGACGCTCCGGCTCTTCTGCCCCAGCTCCGCCGACCTGGTGTCGTTGGTCTCAGGGCCTCCGCAGCAGCCTCGGGAGTCCCGCGAGGAGCGCGGCGCGCAGCGTGGCGGGGAGGAAGTGGACGAGCAGGCCGAGCGCCGCCAGCGCCACCAGCAGCCAGAGCGCGCGCGCGCTCGCGTACAGCGGGGCCAGCCTGCAGGCGGCGCTCAGCGGAGGCGGCGGCCGGCCCCCGGCCCCCGGCCCTCGGCCGCCGCCACCGCTGGGCTGGGTCCGCCCACCAGCCCTACTAGGACCTCCACCAGGTCCTGCACCGGCCGCCGCCGGGGTCCCGCCTAACTGCTCCCCAAAAGGCACCCTCCTCCAACAAGCTGCCCGCCATCGGCTCGGGCTGGGGCCATCGGAACCCCGCCCACGAGCGACCCTTCTCCGGCCCCACTTCGCTCCCGGGGAGCCCCGTCCCGGTTCTCACCTGAGTTGCGCCGAGCGCGCGTAGCCCTGGAAGTAGCGGAGGCGCGCGAACAGGTAGACCAGGCCGCACAAGGCCGCCGCCCCTGCGACAGGGGACGGAGGGGCAGAGTGAGCATGCTGGCGCGGGGACCCGGGGGCTCCAGTACGTCTGCCCCTGCCCCGCGCCCAGACCTTCGTGAAAGAAGATGCCGGCGACCCAGAGCGTGGCGAGGAACAGCGGGAAGTACTCGCTGCAGTTCACCCTGCGGTGGGGGCGCGATGGGATGAGGGCGCCGGCCGGGCTGCACCCCGGACCCCGCCCCGCCCGGGGCTCGCTCGCTCCCCGCTCTTGTCCTCCCGCCGTTCCTTACTGGGCTCGGAAGACGCGCTCGAACTCGGGCGGGCCGGTGGTGAGCGGTGGCGACACGCGGAAGGCCCTGCGCGCCGAGATCACCTGCAGGGAGAAGTAGGCTGGGGGCCGACGGGGAGCGAGGATCAGGTACGGATGCACCGCAGCCTCGGTCGGGGGGGGGCGGGGGCGGGCCTCCAGTCTGGCCCCGCAGTTTCCCTTCTCCGACCCCCCTTAACGACCTCTCGAGGGCACCTGTCGCCCGACCCATCGCGTGTCCTGCCCTGTGTCCGCAAAATTGAATGCGGAGGGCAGGGATGGGGTCTGGGGCGCAGAGAGGCCCTCTCCCACCTTGTGGGTGTATGGGAGGGTGATGCAGCCACGGGGACACCTGCTCCTGAATCATTTGACTTGCAAAACACAGGCAAATGCCCAGCTTCATCTCTAGGCATGGACCTCAGCTTTGGGTGCCTGGCCTAGGAAGTGCCACCAGGGCCTGAGGGAAAATCTGGCTGCATCATTGGAGGTGCAAGGAAGCACACAACCTGTGGCTAACGGTTTCTGCCCACCCATCTGCAGAACCCACCAGGAGGGACCCCTGACCTTGCCTCAGGCAAGGGTCATTCAAGCCTGGATCTCTGTGCCTCCAAACTATGACATGGGCTCTTGCCTCGGTTTCTATGTTCAGGGGTTCTGGACCCAGGCCTAAATCTGACAGATACTCTCTCCCCTGCTCCCGGGTGGTAGCAGCTGGGACTCTCCCAGCCTAACCCCAGGACCCCAGGGCTCTGCCACCCTCTATTCCAGTAGGCAGGTGCAGAGGGTGGGCTGGCCCTATGTGTTCACTGTGAGCAGGGGCCCTTCCTCTTGGCCTTAGGCCAGGCCCCAACCACACACGCAGCCCCAATGCTGAGTGTCTCCAACTCCCTGCGAGTGCTGTGGCCCTGGTGCCTTTGGTGCCAGGCCCTCTGCAGACATATCCCATCCCAAGTGCACTGGTACCAAGGGGTAGCCATGCCAGCACAGTGCTGGTGCAGCTGGAGATCAAGTCAGCCTGCCTGTCTCTTCAGTCTCTTCAATGCCCTACCCCAGGCTGTGCCTTATCTTGGCCCACACATTGTGGAACAATGGTGTCTCCAAGCAGCAGTAATATCTGGGGCAGGAATGTGTCCTCTAGGGCCAGTCTGGGAAAGACATCAAGCAGGTACCTTTCAGGGGGCTGGGGGAGTGGTTCCAACCCTGTCCAGTACCACACGGTCCCAGTATGGAGAGTCCTTTGAAGGTAGGGACAGGAGATGGGAGCTTCTTACTGGGACACCCAGAGAGGAGACAACTGGAAAGGCATTCGTCCTGGCACTCCTGCCCCCCGGCTTTACAGCTCAACACAGCTGGATGCTCCACCTGGATCCCTGAAAGCCACTGCCCTCCTCCAAGTCTTCTTTATGCTGGCCAAGGAACTACCAGCCCCCAACCCCAAGGCACCTGGCACGCCTACCTCAGTTGTGCCTCAGCAAGCGTTCTTTTCCCATCCCTCCACTTATCCCGCTTGGTCAGGCACCCCTTTCGTTCTTGGTCCCTGCCTAGGATTTCCACTGTGTGCCCTTCAGTCACATCTCCCCTCCAGGGCTTCCTCCTCTCCACTCTGAGAAAGTGCGAGCCCCTCAGCTGGGCCTTGGCACTCAGAGCCTGGGCTGGAGGCCCCTCCTCCCCCCTTTACCTGGGCCTGGTCCTGCCAGCACTTCCCTGGGGCCTGGAGGGCAGAAGGCAGGGTACAGGGATCTGAAGCCCACCCGCCTCCCAGACAGGAGCCAGCCCACCTTGCAGCAGGACTCCCAGGAGGGTGACAGTGGCCAGAAGAGCCACCTCGTCCTTCACGGTGCCCAGCTTGGATGGTGTGTGGGAGGGCTGGCTGCAGAGCTCTTAGCCCCCGTCTGCTGTTCAGAGCCCAGCCCAGGAGAGGAACAATGGCCTCAGAACTCTCCCGCCCCTTCACAGTGGAGGGGGGTGACCGTGACCACACAGAGCCCAGAGGCTGGCCAGGCTGAGAAGGCGGAAACCAGGGCCTGGGCAGGGGCAAGCAGCCAGCTGGGGACATCCTGGCCACTCCACCCAGTTCTTACCCCTTCTGAGCCTAGCCCTGTGCTGGCAGAGCCCAAGCTGTTCACCTAGGCCCACTCCAGCCTTGGGTGTATCCAGCTGCCTCCTCGCCCCTGGGTCTCTCAGGCCCTGTACACTTAGCAGTCCCAGCTGCCCTTTCATCCCAGGTCAAGTTCCAGGCTCCAGACTCACTGGCTCCCAGCCCTGACTGCCTGGCCCACCCAAACACACACATACTTATCTGTTTCCCTGCTGCTGGCCTGGGCTGTTCAGTAACATAGAACTCTGACCGCACCCTTCCCTGCTGAAGCCGTTTCCAGCTCCCTTTGGCCTCAAAATGGAGTGCAAGTGCCCCCTGCCACACTTGGCCCAGCCAAGTTCTTCCTCCTTCCAGGAAACCTGATGCCCACCAGCCACACAGTCGCTGGGCTCCATACACAAGGGCCATCTTGCTGTTGAGCCATGGTGGTCCATGGTGGGGGGCATCTGTCCCAAGGACTTCCAGCTGGCAGGGTCGGTCAGCCCACATGGGATGACTGAGCCCATCATTCTCCTGGGACCTCTGACCCTGAGTAGTCACCTGCCATTTCTGCCTGCCTAGAGTTCCTCTTGGCTCAAGGTAACAGGCCCCCCTCCCTGTCTTCCTGAAGCCCCAACTCGGCCCACACTCTGGTCCTGTGGTCTGGACAGAGCTGATTCCTGTTTCTCCCAGGCCTGTGGGATGGACATGCGAGCCAAAATCAACTGTGTGAGCCAAGGCTGACTTAAGACAGTGAGACACATTTCTGGAAACTTCCTTAGAACTTTGTGAAAGGAAGCTCAGAGTGGGGAGGGGGACTATAGAGGGCTGCAGGTGGTCACTGGCCACTCTGAGGATGGAGCCAACACAGGGCTGAGCTGAGGACTCATGTCATGGGGCCTGGGGGTCCACCTTGCCTGGAACACTCTTCTGGGTCACTTGGCCTTTTCAGTTTTGTATGGCAGCCATTTCTCCTTTTGTTTTTTTGGTTTTTTGGTTTTTTTGTTTTTAAAGATGACCGGTAAGGGGATCTTAACCCTTGACTTGGTGTTGTCAGCATCACGCTCACCCAAGTGAGCTAACTGGCCATCCCTATATGGGATCCAAACCCGTGGCCTTGGTGTTATCAGCACCGCACTCTCCCAAGTGAGCCACAGGCCGGCCCCACTTCTCCTTTTGGCTTCAGCTGGTTTGAGGTGGGTTTTTTAGTCAGTGGTGGCAGAGTCCAGATTGATACAGACACGCGGGCAGAGGCGGCAAGCAAGCACAGGCCCTGCCATGGAAGGAGTGGGGCAGAGGGACAGCCACATCACCAGGTCCTACCTGGGCCACCAGCATGCCCTGGCCCCTCTCTGCTGGTCATACCTGGGGAGTCTCCACATGTTGGGGTCACCTTGCTTCCCCCAAGCCCAGGTGCCAGCCTGAGGGCTTCGTGCCTGCTGGGCTGTCCCAGGTCCCCTTCCTTCCTCTCATCACCTAGTCAATGTCCAGTGCCTTTTGCTCATCATTGCCCCCAGGGAGACCAGATGCTCCCCAGCTGGGGACTCTGAGAGCTCCTCAAGGGCAGGCCAGGTCCCTATGCCTGTCCTCTGCTTTAAACCAAGGTAGTTGTCTCCTCCATGCTCATGGTGGAGAAATGACTGATGGAAGCCAGGACACATGGGGACAGAGTGCCAGAGAGCGATGCCGGCCATGTCTCTGTGCTTGTGAATGTGTCAAGGCTCAGCTCAGGCCTGCATGTGTGTCCTTGTGCCTTTTCACAAGCTTGGCCCTCTTCTCTGCCAAGCTCTTGTTTCCTCTGAGGCCTGGGTGTCCTCCCATCTGGGTTCATCCCCTCGGCCCTGGCAACAGGAAGCTGGGGTCTGACATCAGCAGCTTCTGTGGAAGGCCCTGGGCAGATGTACAGGGCAGGGACCTGGGTCTCAGCCCCCAGAGCCCTCCCCAGGTCCTTTGAGTCCCATCTCTCTCCCTCTGAGCTTGCCAGCCTCTCATGGCACTGCTGGGCTGGGTCCTGCCTCAGGCTGACAGGCCCGCCCAAGGCCCACCAGGCACGGCCCACCCACCACCCTCCATCCTCCTATTTAGCCGTGGAGGCACAAACATAACAGGGAAGTGAAAGCTCCTCCCTGAGCCCCTGTGGGACATGCCCTCTGTGACTACAGCCCCTCAAGACCTTGAGGAACCTTCAGCTCACCAAGGACCTCTGGGAGGAAGAAGGTCCCTCAGAACTATTTGGCAGGAAAGAAATCAGAATTTCCGTACAGTAGACCATCATAGGCAGTGCACAACTCAGGCCCTGAGCTTAAAAAAAAAAGTTTATTTTGATATTATTTTAGACATAAAAAATTTGCAAAAATAGTACACAGTCCCCATATACCCTTCACCCAGCTTCTTCTAATGTTAAAATCTTGTATAACTAGAATTCAGTGTTGTAAACCAAGAAATTAACATTGGTAGAATACTATCAAGCTATTTTTACAGATTTTATTCAAGTTTCACCAACTGTCCCATTCAAATAGTACAAAGATCTCAAGAACATGCAAAGTTGTGCCAGACAAATAAAGACCATATATTGTATGATTCCATTTACACAAAATGGTCAGAAAAGGCAAATCTATAGAGACAGAAAACAGGTCAGCGGTGGGCTGGGCTGGGAGCATGCGGGATCTTATTGGGGTGATGAAAATGTTCTAAAACTGGCTTGTGGTGGTGTTTGCACAACTTGGTAAATTTACTAAAAAATCATTGAGTTATACGTTAAAATGGGCAATTGCATGATATTTAAATTATGCCTCAATAAAGGTGTTTTAAAAAATAGTACAAAGAGGGCTGGTTAGCTCAGTTGGTTAGAGCTCAGTGTTGTAACACCAAGGTCAAGGGCTTGAATCCCTGTACCAGCCAGCCGCCATAAAAAGAAAAAAATAAAATAATAATAATACAAAGAATGCTTGTGTATCTTTCACTCAACTTCCTCAAATGTGAACATCTTTTTTTTTTTTTTTTTTTAAAGATGACCGGTAAGGGGATCTTAACCCTTGACTTGGTGTTGTCAGCACCACACTCAGCCAGTGAGCGAACCGGCCATCTGTATATGGGATCCGAACCAGTGAGCCACGGGCCGGCCCCAAATGTGAACATCTTATAAAACAAAAGTATAATTACTGGAATAAGGAAATCAGATTGATATCAAATTATTAACTAATCTACAGACCCTTTTTAAAAAATTTAATAAGTTTATTTTTATACTGATGAAATTTCTAAAGTTATAATAAACAATTGCCATCACAATATAATTAACAGACTACTACAAAATACTTTTTCATTTCCACCTACCCACTCTACAGATCTTTCTCAAATTTCAATAATTGTCCCATAATGTCATTTTTCTGGTACAGGATCCCACATTGCATTTAGTTGACATGTGTCCTTAATCTCCTCCAATCTGGGACAATTCCACAGTTCCTCAGTCTGTCTTTATGTTTCATGATCTTGACACCATTGGAAAACACCAGTCAGTTATTTTGTAGAATGACCTTCAATTTGGTTTTGCCTGATGTTTACACATGATTAGACAGGGTTATTCTTTTTGGCAAGAACGTCACAGAAGTGATGTTGTGCACTTCTCAGTGCTTCACATCAGAAGGAGCGTGATCTCGCCACATCTTATTACAACTCTCAGCTTCCTCCACAAAGAAATAAACACCTATATATCGTGGAGGGTCTTGCTCTTGATGTTTTAACACATCCTGCCCCCAGCCCATGCTCCACCCTGCAGAGTCATCTGGCAATTCACAGCTCTGACCTTGTCCCTCCTCCACCTGATGCTGTTCAGGCACCTGGGGTCCCTATGCACTCCTGGGACAAAATGCACCCCCAGACTCAAGCACATTTTTTTCTTTTTAACAGATGTATTGAGATATAGTTTACATACCATACTATTCACCCAATTCAATGATTTTTAGTATGTTTGCAGAGGAGTGCAACCATCATCATAATTAATTTTGCAAAACACTTTTCATGTTGTAAACATTATCTTTTCACTTTCTTGATGGTATATTTTGAAATACAAATTTTTAAATTTTGATGGTGTCCAATGTATCTGTCTTTCGGTTGCTTGTGCTTTTGGTGCCATGTCTGAGAAACCATGGATTGCCTAATTCAAGATCATGAAGATTTACACCTGTGTTTTCTTCTAAGTGCTTTTTTTTTTTTTCACTGTTACATGAGGACTTTGATCCATTTGAGTTAAATTTTTGTATATGGTGTGAGATAGGAGGTTCAAATTCAAATTTCATTATTTTGCATGTGAGTATCCATTTACTGCAGTACCATTTGTCAAAGGCACTATTTTTCCCCAATGAATGGTCTTGGCAACCTTGTCAAAAATCAACTTACCACCAGTGTGAGGGTTTATTTCCGAACTTTAGATTCCATTCCACTGACCTATTTGTCTGTCTGTATGCCATGTCACACTGTATGATTAGTGTAGTTTTTGTTGTTGTTCTTTGTTTTACACATTTGATAATGTTTTGGGGTTTTTCCCCTTTTTAAACAGACTTTCTTTTTAGAGCTGTTTTAGGTTCACAGCGAAATATAGCAGAAAGTACAGAATTCCCATATGCCTCTTGCTCCCACACGTGCACAGCCTCCCCCACTGTCAGTGTCCTCACCAGAGTGCTACGTTTGTTACAATGGAGGAAACTATGTTGACATATCATCACTACCGAAAGCCCATAGTTTACATTTAGGGGGTCACTCTCGGTGTTGTGCATTCTATGGGTTTGGACGAATTTTTAATGACATGTATCTATTATTATAGTAGCATACAGATAGAGAGTCCAGAAGCAAACACACATATATGGACAATTAATTTTTTTCATGAGCCACATTTTTTATTTGCTCACTTCACTGCATTTGAAGTACTCTCCAGGGCTGGCCAGTTGCTCAGCTGGTTAGAGCACAGCCTTATAACACCAAGGTCAGGGGTTCAGATCCCCATACTGTCCAGGTGCCAAAATAAAGAAAGTACTCTTCAATGACCTCCTTGGCCTGAGATTCTTTGCCATAGTCCTTAATTACTACACCAACCGCTTCATAGAGTTTTCCTTCTCTGTCAGTTTTACAGAGGCCTACACGTTCCCCTAGTTTCTTGTTGTCCTTAATTAGGCTGACCTGGTGTTCAAAACAAAGAGCCTCCACTAGCTTGACATACATAGGCTCATCACAGTGGATGCAAGGCCCCAGATATGGGCTTCGTGTCTAAGGCTTCGTAGCTTGACAAATTCCACGTGCTATGCTGTCACAGAGGGAGGCGGTCTCAGCACCTTTTGTAAGCAGTGTTAACGTCTATTTTGCCTCCAGCGGCAATGCCTGCCTTGGCCATAGCTGTCGGTTACAGGTGAAGCCAAAGTTTGAACACACCTGAGCCTTGACCTCCACACAATTCAGCGGCAGTGGGGAAAGAGCTAGACAATTATTTTTTACAAAGGTTAAAGACCCTGTGGTGGAGAAAGGAGAACCTTTTGAACAAGTGGTACTGGGATAATTGGACATCCATATGCAAAGAGAAAACTGGAATCCATACCTCTCACATATACAAAAATTACCTTCAAATGGATCATAGACCTAAATGCAAAACCTAAAATGATAAAACTTTTAGAAGAAAACACAGGAGAAAGTTTTTGTTCCCTTGGGTTAGGCAAAGATTTCTTATGACACAAGCGATCTGCAAAAGAAAAAACAAATTGGACTTCATTAAAATTTAAAACTTTTGCTTCTCCAATGATGCTGTTAAGAAAATGAAAAGATAACCCATAGACTTGGAGAAAATATTTGAAAATCATATATCTGATAAAAGATTTGTATCCAGAATATATAAAGAACTCTCGAGTGCTTGCTTTGGCTGCACAGATACTAAAATTGGAAAAACCCAGAGAAGATTAGCATGGCCCCTGAAAAAAAAAAACTCAAAACTTGATAGCAAGAAAAGTTACCTGAGTAAACGATGTACATCCTTTTAGGGCGGGATGAGGGAAAAACACTTGTCCTAGAGCTGATGTGGTCTGGAAACTGGGTAAGGGGCTATGAATTTTCCCTGGGGAACTAAGCTGGCTTTCTGCTTATCCATTCCTGATTAATCTCTTCTGGTTATATCTGTTCAGCCATGTGCCCCTGTTGGCTGCCCATCTCTCCTGTCCTAGGAATACCACACTTGCTGTGAGTCATCACTGTAACCCGCCACTCTAATCTTGGTGACCATCAAGGTGGTCATTGACCCCTGGCTTCTGACAGTTAACTGCTGCCACTTCGCCTCTATTATTTCTCATTCTTGTCATCGACATTGTGTGTCATTGTCACACAGAACCCACTTGTGTAATGGCATCTCCATCATCGATCCCAGACATGGCCACTAGGGGATTTGAACACTCCTCGTGCCCCCTCACCAGTGCATTCCCTTTTGCCTCTGTAAACAGTGTGCATCAGGTAATGGGGACTACCCAGACCCTTGAGGATTGTTGAACACGTAGACTGAGTTAACCATGACATTTAGAGACCCAAAGCACCATTATGGCCCCCCACTAGTGCAGGGGGACACGGGGTCAGGCAGCAAATCCAGGTGTGTTCCAGGCCTCCCCAGTAGGCTTCCAGCCCAGCTCCCTCTTTAAAAGACTGCTGTTGTCATTTCCTTGGTTCCTGGATGTCTCACTAAAATGGTCATGCTTGGCAGCCCACAGTATGCAAAAAAGAGTTGACACAAAAGGCTGAGGCAACTAACCTTGGAAAGGCTTGCTTGCAAGGTTGGCCCTCAGCTGTCATTGGGAACTAAGATTTCAGGAAGGTTCTCATCATTAACTGGTAAGAATGGCTCACTAAGCCTAAACTGTTTGGGTAAACAATATGGTTTATGTTGAGCATCTGCTTTCCTTTGGGGAGTCTGGAATTTTGGTTCATGCCAGATGGAGAGTGTTTGCTTGACTGGCCCCCAATAAAAACCCTGGGTGCTGAGTCTCATGACCTTTCCTGGTTGGCAACATTTCACCCGTGTTGTCACAACTCATTGCTAGGGATTACGCACATCCTATGTGACTCCACAAGGAAGGGGCTCTTGGAAGCTTGAGCCTGGCTTCCCTCATACTTCACCCCATGCACATTTTTCCCTTTGCTGATTTTTCTCTGTATCCTTTCATCATAATAAATCATAGCTGTGAATACTGCTGAGTCCTGGGAGTCCTCCCAGCGAATCATCGCACTGTGGGCGGTAGTCTCAGGGGCCCCAGACACAGGCAGAGAGGTCCTAGCAGGTGGCAGTGGACTACTGCAATCTCAACCAAGTAGGAGCCATAATTGCAGCTGCTGTCAGGACGTGGTATAGTTGCCCAAGTAGATTGACACAGGTCTGAGTGTATGTTGTGCAGCCATTTTTTTTTTTTTTTTTTTTTGTCGTTTTCGTGACCGGCACTCAGCCAGTGAGTGCACCGGTCAGTCCTATATAGGATCCGAACCCGCAGCGGGAGCGTCGCCGCGCTGCCAGCGCAGCACTCTACCGAGTGCGCCACGGGCTCGGCCCATGTTGTGCAGCCATTGAATATGTTCCTTTCCATTCTCATCTGAAAAGGGGATTAGAAGCTCTCATCTTCACATGGGATGGACAGCATTACATATCTACAGTCCTGCCCCAGGTCTATTTGAATTTATCCCAGTTCAGAGGATACTAGACTCTCTGGACATCCCACAACATCACATTGGGCCACTATACTGATGATGTCATGTTAATTGGCCTGATGGGCAAGAAATACCAAGTATATTGGAAGCCTTGGAAAGACTCCAGAGGGTGGGGGCAAACCTTGCAAACAGTCAGGGTCAGAGGCTTTGCCCCGCAGTGAGGTTCATTAGGCGGTGGCATCCGCTCAAAAATAAACACGAGTCATTGCACTTTTGACCTCCTACCCCTAAAAAAGGAACACAAGAGTGGGTGGGCCTCTTGGGATTTTGGATGTAGTATATTTCATACTTGGGAGTCCTGCTGTGACCCATTGATCAAGTGACACAGAAGGCTGCCAGCTGTGGGTCGGGCCAGAGCAAGTAAGGGCTTTGCAGAAGGGCGGGGCTGCAAGGCAAGCAACCCTCCTGATTGATCCACAAGATCCAGCAGATCCCTGGTGCTAGAAATATCTGTGTAGATAAGAGCCATGTGGTGCAAAAGCCCAGTAAGAGAGTTGGCATGCATACCCTTAGGGTCCCAGAGCGAGGCTGTACGTTCCTAGCAGGGAATGTACATCATGCCAAAAACAAAATAAGACAAAACTCGACCTTGGGACATTGGGGCACCGTGTGGTTATGTGGCCAGAGCAGACGACCACATGAGTCGGTTCTTTCAGAGCTAAGTAGTCACGCAGTGGGATGGGCACAGAGCCATCAAATAGGATGCATGATGGAAGTGGTGCTCCAGCTGGGCTCCAGCAGGGTCTCAGGGCACAAGTAAGTTCCCATGTCACCCACCACTGTGGTGCAGGCACCTCTCCCTGACACTGGCCAAAACCAGCCCACAGGGGAGGAGCTCCCTTTGGCCAAAAGCTTGTATTTTCAGGCTCCTTATGGTGTCTTTTGATGCACTGAAGGTCTTCAACTGACTGTAACAAGTTAATCAGTATGTTACCTTATGGTTAGTTCTTGGTGCATCTTGTCTTAGAAAGTCTTTCCAACTCTGAGGTCATCAAGATATTCTCCTATATTATCTTTTTAAGGCTTAATAACTCTTGCCTTTCCCATTTACGTCTATAATCCACTCGGAATACATCCGCTTATGGTGTCAGGTTGGGGTTGCATTTTTTCCCAAAACCTTTTTTTAATGTAATTTCAGACTTAAAGTTTGCAAAAGCCGTACAAAGAATTGCAGTATACCCTTCACCCAGGTTCCTATCACACACACACACTCACACACACATACATTTTTCTGAACCATTTGGGGGTAATTCACACACAAAATGACTTTTACTCATAAATACTTTGGTGTGTATTTCCTGAAAGTGAGGACATTCTCTTATACTCCTATAGCTACAGTACAATTATGAAACTCAGCAAATTAGCATTAAGACAATACTATTATCTAATCAATAGACCTTAATCAGATATTATCAATTGTTTCAATGCTTCAAAAGTTCATGTGTTCAGAGATCTTTCATGTCTTTCATGAGAACAGGTCGGTTTATTTTGCAGAAGTCCACCAATTTGGGTTGTCTGAGATTTCTGCACAATTATAATCGATGTGTGCACTTTTGGCAAGAATATGAGAGGAGTGACCCTGTGTTCTCGGTGCATTATGTCGGGAAGCACAAGATGTGAATCTGTCCCACAGCTGATGATATTGCTAACTGTGATGTTAAGATTGTGCCTGCTGGCTTCTCTACTGTAAAATGAGAACTGCGAAAACCTTTCACAGGGAACCACCATGTCCGAATCCCTGCACTAAGAGATCCGACCAAATTTTGGCATGGCTCCTAGCAGCTTAAGGCCTTGTCCCTGGGCTGACCCAGCCCCACTTGAGTTACTGTCTGGAAAAGCTCGAGGCTGACAAAACAATCTACCATCTGTTCCAGCCAACACCTGAAGATAAGCCCCGACCTTCCTTTCTTAGAGCATTTATTTTAAAAATCTTATCATTGTAAAGCCTTTGAAATAAATATGTATCTCCAACACCCCAGGAATATCTAAGGACCTGAAAGCCATTCCTTTGAATGTGATCATCAGGAAGGATAGGGCCTCTGTCTCCCAGTCTCTGTGGGAGGGTACAGCCCTAACTTTGATAAAAGCCAGTGAGCAGACACAGACGAGGTTGACCAACCTTCTTACATGCTTTTCGTAATTGAAACTGCAGCATTCATTCTGTCCTTCCTCCTTTCTCCAACAGTGAAAATTCTGGCTCCTGCTGCCCACTAGGTTATTTACTCTTCTGAGCAGACAAGAGACTCAGAACGGCTGACCCCTGCCTCTGGAATTGTTAGTCTGCATGTTATTCATTTTAAATACTATTTCGTTCGTTTGTTTCTGTTTATATTCAATTTTAGTGGTCCTCCCTCTCATCTTTGTTGATTTTATTTATTTTCTTGTTTTGAGAATGTAAACATTAACATCGTTCCAAGGGCCTGCTCAAAGACGTGGCTCTGCCCCTATCCGTTTATTCTGTCCTATGTTCCATTTCCACCTGCTCCTCTAGTAACTAATCTCTTCATACCTTACTTGTGTGCCTTTTTGCACAAATGAACAGACACATGTAACTTTTCCTATTTCCCCTTCTTTCTTACCCAGAAGGTAGTGTAAAGTACTTCTGCACTTCGCTTTCTTTGCCTAACAAAATATCCTGGACATCACGCCATACCAGTTCATAGAGATTTTCCTCATTCTTTCTCACAACTGCAGAGTACCCCATTGTGGGATGTATCATAGTTTACTCAATGATTCTGCTGTATGGGCATTTAGGTGATTCCAGTATTTTGTAACTACTGGACCCCCTAGGGTCCAGGGTCTCCTAAATGCCTAGGCACTCGCCACCGCTAAAAAGTTCAAAACAGGAAGTGAACCAATCATAGCCTTTTGTTTTGTGTTTCTGTTGCTGCAGGAAGCAACAGGAAGTCATGAACCATGAAACACTAGACTGTCCTCAAATATACAGCTGAAACTGAAATATGGGCCCCAGAGATGAATTCACTTCCCTAACCAATGAGAAGCTGGAACTTCCACAACTTCCCTGTCCCTGTTTTACATCATGGGTCAACTACACTAGGCATCTCAGCTTACCATGTCTGTAACCTGTACTAGCTGAGGACTCCAGGTTTAGCCCTTGTGACAATTTCCTGAAGTCCCACTGTTGCCCAAAGGTCACATTCTTTTGCAGGTTCAAATGCAAATTTGTCTTCAGAACTAACTAATGAACTATGTCCCACAGTCAACCAATCCAAATTGAATAAGCTTGTATCTTTCTTTACATGACAGGACCTCAATGAGACCTTGGGTGGGAAGTTAGGTGGGAACTTTGGCTATATGAGATAACCCCTTTCCCTTGTTCAGGGAGACACCGCTTCAGGAGCAATCTCCAGTGTTCTCCTTACTTGCAAGTAAGACAGCCTCTTCCTCCTACCCTGGTCTTTGTGCAGAAAAGGACACCCATAGTCCAGTAACAGCTTCAGTGAATATTTAGGTGGCATTTAAAATTTTTTTTTAAATTTTTACTTTAAAAACTTTTTGGTGTCTGGTCAGTATGGGGATCTGAAGCCTTGGCCTTGAGGTCACAAGGTGGTGCTGCGTTTTTTTTTAACATAATGATTTCATAAAAGTTAATTTTCTGAATAGTTAATACATTCACTTGATTAAAAACTAAACCCAGCTACTATAATTTTTTTGGGGGGGTTGTTTGTTTGTATTTGGAGGCTGGAGGGTACAGAGCTTGAACACTGGACCTTGGTATTATTAGCACCACACTCTAACCACTGAAATAACCAGCCCCTAAAATTTTTTTGTTTAGTTTAGTTTTGCTTTGTTTTATTGTTATACAATGTAAACATTTTTTGTGGCCCTTCACCAATTTCTCCCTAACTCCCCCACAATTCTTTATTAAATAATATTATATATATATACTAATTTAAGCATCATAGCCAATAAGACTTTTTGGTGACATTTACTGAAATTCTCTACCTGGCAGATTTAAGAGTTTAATATCAGTTAGAGGGAAAAAATCCAACACGGAATATGTTCATTTTCCAAAAGCCCATGCCCAGAGGCCACAGTGGTAGGAAAGAGTGGTTCTTATTCCTGAGGCTCTTCTAGAAGCTGAAGGGGGTAGACTTGTAATGGACTTATTTGGGGCCACAAAAGCCTTCGAAATACTGATAAACCTGCATGTCCTCAACAAAAACATACTTAAACACAAAACTTTAAATTTGTATTGAGGACCAGCAAGTCAGCTCAGGTTGGTTAGAATGTGGTGTTAGGGCCGAGCCCGTGGCGCACTTGGTAGCGTGCGGTGCTGGGAGCGCGGCGACGCTCCCGCTGCGGGTTCGGATCCTATATGGGAATGACCGGTGCACTCACTGAGTGCCGGTCACAAAAACGACAAAAAAAAAAAAAAAAAAAAAAAGAATGTGGTGTTATAAGACCAAAGGAAAGGTCAAGGGATCCCTGTCCAGCCAGCCACCAAAAAGAAAAAGAAAATTTTTGTACTGCGAGTTCATCAACAGACTCAAATGGGAATTTGTGTGCAGGAGGTTTATTGGGCATTGGGTATGGGAACAACACCTGTAAGATTGTTGAGGGAAGCCAGACCAGCCCGGGGAGGAACTGAGCTGCCAGGGAGTTGCAACAGAGATTCTGCCCACCCTACAGGGATCCCTGGAGCTGGGATGGGCTTCAGAATTGTCCCAAATTGAGGCAGTTTGGCCTTTGTACCCCTTCATGGAGCGGTCATTGAACATGGGCTGTCCTGGGCAGGGGTGGTAAACTTAGGCAAGACAGCCCCCTTAGCCAAGGTCATTCCCAAGGCCATTCTGAGCTGGCAGCGCTCTGGGCAGGACCCGCATCCTGAAGCCGGACCAGGTGGCCCAACACAGCACCTCTTATTATCCAGCCCTTGCTCCACGTGGATTCACCTGTTTCATAAGGTAAGTTCATTCCATCTGGGAGCAGCTCCTCACGAATCCGATTAGTCTATTTTCCTGGGGAAACTTGAAAGAAGAACATTAGTGGGGTAAACTACAGCTCCAGGGGCCACAGCTCAGGCCTCAGGCTTCATCTCCCTCCTCTATTCCACAGTCTAGATTGCCTTTACCCTCAGCCAGTACTTCTAATTGCCTGTAGGAGCCACACAGACCTTGTATCTGAGGGTCTGAGCGCTGGTCACTGGGCCTTGTCAATACATGGTGGCTGTACTTATCAATTTAGCACCAAAATTGAGCAAGGGGGTACCAATGGGTACCCCAGTGGATCCCCTGGGTGCCAGATGCATGTGAGGGAGTTAAGAATAGCCACCCCAAAATATGAGGGTACTTCAAAAAGTTCGTGGAGAGAGAGTGTGGGACAGAGGAGAGAATAGTGGGGGGGGGGGTTGTGGAAAAATGGAATTAAAAGATAATACCAATTCTCCATGAACTTTTTGAAGACCCATCATGTGCTGCTCTGGCATATCAACTATTTTGAATTAAAGGTGCTTTAAAAAGCAGCAGGTTCAAGAAGATCACTCTGACCTTTATTCTGTTTCTTAAAAGCAGGAGATGAAATTCCCACATGAAAGAGATCCTCCCTACTGCAAAAGGAAAGTAACATTCTAATCACCAAGGATGGGAAGTGAAGTTAAAGCTTGGGGAAATCTGTACAAACAAAGCTTGTTAAACTAACCCTCATCTATCTAGTCACTTCTCTACCCAAGTAACTGCCATAGCCTAAGCCCTTTTGTTTTATCACATTTCATAATTCACTATATCCAATTATATCCAATACAGGATATAAGTGATTGACTCTAACTGCTTCTTGGGGTCTTCATTTCCGTAGGGCTCCCGTGCCACATAAAACTTGTATTAAATAAATTCGTATGTGTTTCTCCTATTAATTTGTCTATGTCAATTTAATTCTTGAGCTCCGCTGGGACCCTAAGATGGATGAGTTTTGCCTCCCTACACATTCTTCCCTCCCCACTGTGGAACCTCGCCCCTCTCCCCCCGATGCTCAGGGTCCACTACTCCTGCCAGGAGGGTGGCTCCCTTCCCTACCTACTGGTCTCTTGGCACGAGGAGCCCAAAGGGACCAGGCAGCAGCTGCTGTCACTTAAAGTTTAATGGGACTCTTGCCGTGTCCCCTGGTGGAAGCGTTCTCCCTCTGAGACTCAGGACCTCTGGACCCACAGAGCCTGAAGTTGCAGGGCTGAGAAGGACAAGCCCCCAAGTAGGTCTTTGAAGTGACGGCCAGCAAGGCCACTTCTGCACATCCATTCCCGTGTTCCTCACCCAATTCTTCTGCCTACTAGAGATGGAGCACCGTGTCCTGGTCATTGATTTGGGGTGCATACCACTTTCTAGAGGATGGCACCCTATACTCATGAGATCTTATCACTACACTGGCCCCTGAGCTGTACTTTCAAACAGTCTTTCCGTTGCTCTTCAGGGTGGCAGCTTCTGGGGGTACAGATCGGGACAGCACCAGTGCATACCACCACCATGTGCCCACAGCTATGCAACTGCAGAGTGGTCTGTTGGCCTGAGTTGATGTAAGACATGTTCTGTATTGGTAGGTCAAACACCCTGGAAATCCTCAGATGGTAGCCAAGGCCTACAGCAAGACAGGCAAATCCACACTATAGACACTATGTGTCTATTCCAGAAGGTATGAATCACTGGTGCCAAAAGTATAAATGACAAAGACTGGGGAACAACTGTCACAAACTGGAGGAGACTAAAGAGGCTCCTGAGGAAAACTAAAATGCAATATGGGAACCTGGGTGGGATCCTTGACCAGAAAAAGGGCATTATGGGACACTTGTTGAAATGTGAATAAGATCTGTAGATTAGTTAATTGTCTTATGTCAATGTGAATTTCCTCATTTAAATAATTGTACTGAGAGTTCAGATCCTCACACTGGTCAGTTTCCAGAAATACCCAAAACAGTAACTGTACTATTATTTATAGAAGATGTTAACATTTGAGGAAGTTGGGTGAAAGGTATACATTCTTTGAACTATTTTTTTTTGTCTTTTTTTGTGACCGGCCGCACTGTGCTCAGCCAGTGAGTGCACCGGTCATCCCTATATAGGATCCGAACCCGCGGCAGGAGCGCTACTGTGCTCCCAGCGCCGCACTCTCCCGAGTGCACCACGGGGTCGGCCCTTTGAACTATTTTTTAAGCAACTTTATTGAGGTACAATTTATACACCATAAAATTGCCCATTTTAAGTGCACAATTCAATGATTGTTAGTAAATTTACTGAGTTGTGCAAACACCACAAGTCAGTTTTTAAACTTTTTTGTCACCCAAATAACATCCTTTATACTCCCAGCCCCAGCCCACCACTGACGTGTTTTCTGTCTCTATAGATTTGCATTTTCTGGACATTTCATATAAATGCAACATATAGTACGTAGTCTTTTGTGTCTGACACAACTTAGCATCATGTTTTTATTTTTGGTCCTGTTTTTTTTTGGTGGGTGGCTGGCTGGAATGGGGATCTGAACCCTTGCCCTGGTGTTATCAACACCACACTAAGCTAAATAGCCAGCCCAGCATCATAAGGGCTTTGTACAATTTTCACAACTTTTTTGTAAGTCTGAAATTATTTCAAAATGAAAAAAGCTAAAAAAAACCCCAAAAAACCCCCCGATGAATTGCTGTCCCTTCCTATGTGGAAGAGACTCAATTTGTACCAGGTGGGGGATGGGCTGATGCAAAGGCTCAGCACTGGTCTCTCATTGGCAGGTTGGTCCCTTGGGTGACAGAGCTGGATCTGTTTCATGAGTCAGAGGCACACTGTTGGGATCCTGCAGAGCTCCCTCCCCTGCCACCATAGTTTACCATTTATACGCCCATTATGCCAGCACTTGGGTGGCCAATGACAGAGGCCAGCTGATATCCACTGCAGCAGCAACTGGGACTTGACTTGGATGAGTTTGCAGAAGTCCACTGTCAGCTGTCAGGGAATATCTGCTTTTTGTTGGGGCCAGACAGGTGAATTGAATGGGCATATACGAGGGAGACCAGCACCCCTGCTCCCCAGGGAGCAGCGCTCCTTGTTGGCTACTCTCTTGGCTGGGAGGGACAGTTTCAGAGTCTTCCACTCGGCATTTCCCACTGTGACAGCTCTTGCCTCCCAGGCCAATGACCCAATGTGAGGGTTCTACCAACTATCAAGTGTCCTGATTATGCATCAGGGCCATGGAAATGACCAGGTGGGGCCATGGACATAGTGGTCCCACTGTGAGCTGGACCTGGGCCAAGATTCCATTTATTATATGTCTCCTTCCTCCCCCATCCTAACTAGGGAGCCACAATGAGGCTTGCCATCTCTAGGCATCAATGTCAACACAGACATTGTATCTAAGAACCTTAAACAATGTCTAGGCTTTCCTCTTCTTCAGTGTGGTTCTTTGAATAAACGGCTGTAGGCCCCTCTGGGGAAGCACTGGGAGTCGCTCCTGCCCACAGTGCTCACGACCACACACCTCGCAGTGCTGTTGGTGAGGCCTCCCTCATGGACCCGACCTCTCATTTGGTCGAGGGGTTTGGGTCTGACAATGGCCTCAAGACAGAAAACTGGGCAAAGTTTTGTGACTTTTCTTTGGGGCAGCGCTCCTCAGCCTCCTGATGAGTCATTGCTGATTCCTTCTGGTTGTATAAACGAAGCCAACCCCTTGTTAGCTGTCCACTGTTGACCCTGGCTATGCCACGATCCATTCACATCTTCCTAGCTCTCTGGCAGTCAGGTCCTGCTGGCTACCCCTTCAGCTTGGCCACTCATTATGCTAATTGCCCCACCTGGCTCCTGGAAGGTCCGTACTGCCTCCTGATTCCTTTGGGATCCTATCGTCCCCATTGCTGTCGGGAGCCCAGTTCTGTGACAACGGCTTCTACTATAGTCTTCCTAGGAGGAATGGCCACCTAGCTTCTAAGTGATGCCAATGTCCCTACCCAGCGCATGCCTTATCTTTTTGATAAGTGGAATGTCCTCTGGATCCTCCTGTAGAACATATTTGGCTGGTGGGTTTGGAGGCCCAGCACAGAGTGTGTTTGGTCTAGCATGCCTGCCTCTCTGAGCACGTGGGTCCCTTCCTCCACTGCTTGCCACCACTGCTCCTGCACTGCTACTCCCGTTAGGTGGGCCGTGGCTCCCTCAGAGCTTCCAAGAACCAAGCTAGCGGCATATCAGCACAATTTCCTGTGGGCTCTGCCAGGATGGTAAGTCCTGTGTGACAGCAGAGTGCTCCCCGCCCCAGATCCAGAACCCCTGGTCCCGTGCACACTCCTGGCTCCTGCCCCTGTCCACACTGGCAACGTCCTGCTGCTCCCTCAGTCATCCCTTTCCTCTCGGGCAGGCCCAGCACTCCCCTAGTCGACTGTATTAGTCTGTTTCTGTTGCTTTTTTTTTTTTTTTTTAAAAGATGACTGGTAAGGGGATCTTAACCCTTGACTTGGTGTTGTCAGCACCACGCTCAGCCAGTGAGCGAACCGGCCATCCATATATGGGATCCGAACCCGGGGCCTTGGTGTTATCAGCACCGCACTCTCCCGAGTGAGCCACGGGCCGGCCCCTGTTTCTGTTGCTTTTAACAAAATACTTGTAACTGGGTGATTTATAAAAAAACAAAATTTATTGCTTACAGTTTCTGAGGCTGGGAAGTCCAAAGTCCATCTGATTGTGGTAACAGTGACCCAGGGGTCTCACATTGCAAGATGGTGGAAGCAGAAAGAGCAAGACAGACTCTCCTCTTCTTTTAAAGTCCTCAGAACCATGCCCCTGACCACCATTTTTAATTCATTCACTATTGCATGGTCCTACAATCTAACCACCTCCTCAAGGCTCCACTTTCAATTACCATAATGGGATTTCCCACCCTCTTAACAGTCACAGCCAGGGCTAAGTTTCTAATACATAAAACTTGGGGAACATAGGGCCGGCCCGTGGCTCACTTGGGAGAGTGTGGTGCTGATAACACCAAGGCCACGGGTTCGGATCCCTATATAGAGATGGCCAGTTAGCTCACTTGGGAGAGTGTGGTGCTAACAAAACCAAGTCAAAGGTTAAGATCCCCTTACCGGTCATCTTTTAAAAACAAAAACAAAAACAACTTGAGGAACATAATTCAAGCTTGGGTGAGTTCTGGGGGGACATAATTCAATCCACTACATTCCACCCCTGGCCCCCAAAACTCATGTCGTTTTCACATACAAATACATTTATTCCACCCCCAAAGTCTTGATTTGTTTCAATTCAAAAGTCCAAAGTTCAAAGTCCCATCTGTGAAATCAATACAAGTTATCTACTTCCAAGATACAATGGTGGGACAAATATAGGGTATATATTCCTGTTCTAAAAGGGAGAAATAGGCCAAAAGAAAGGGGTAACAGGTCCCAAACAGGTCCGAAACCCAGCAGGGCAGACAACAAATCTCAAAGCTGGCAAATCATGGACCTTGACTCCATGTTCCACCTCCTCTGCACGCTGGTATGGGGGTTGGGTCCCCAAGTCCTTGGGCAGCTCCACTCCTACAGCTTTCCCAGTTGCAGGCTACACTTCAGCTCTCCCAGGCTGGGGTTCCATTCTGGTAGCTCCACAGGTCTGGGGTCTCCATGTCAGTCCTACTCCCATGGCTCCACTAGGCATGGCGCTGATGGGGTTTTTCTGCTGCAACTCTGACCGCACATTTCCTCTTGGCAATGCTCTAGCGAAGGCTGTCTGCGGTGACTCTGCCTCTAAGACAGATCTCCTCCTGGGCCCCCAGAATTTTCCATACATCCTTTGAACTTGGAGTAGAGGCTCCTAAGCTTCCACAGCTCTGGCATTCTGCAAGCCTGTAGACCTAATACCATGTGGACACTGCCAAGACTTGTATTTTCCAAAGCTGCAGGTCCAGCCACACCTGCAATTATCCACAGCTGGAACAGCCAAAGCAGCTGGGGTGCTACTGCTAGAAGCTGCTTCCCAAGGTGGCCCTGTGCAGCGAGCCTGTGGAGGGTGTCTCAGGCCTATTCCCAAAGATCCTTCTGTCTCCCTAGGCTTTTGGGCTTGAAATGGAGGGGTTGGCCCCAGAGGCTTCTGCAATGCCTTCAGGGCCTTCTTCCCCTTCTCTCAGTAATCACTTTCCTTTGTATTAATCTCCTTAGCACTGTTGGACTTTTCTTCTGAAAATGCTCTCTGCTTCTCTACCACATGGCCAGGCTGCATATTTTCCAAATCTTTACACTCTGCTTCCCTTTTAAATTCTGACTTTATGCTGTGCCTTTGCCACCATAACTTGGTGTAGGCTGTTGCAAGCAGCCATGCAGCTTCCTAAATGCTTTGCTGCTTAGAAATTTCTTCCAGCAGATACTCTGGTTCACAACCCTTAAGTTCCAACTTCCATGAAGTCCTAGAGCATGGACAGAATGCAGCCAAGTTCCTTGCCAGTTCACAGCAAGGATGATCTTTGCCCAAGTTTCCAAAAAACTCCTTATTTTAATCTGAGACCTTAGAATGGTCTTTACAGTCCATGTCTATCCACATTCTGCTCACCACCTTTCAACCAATCTCTAAAACTTTCTCTGGTTTTCTTGTCTTCTAAACTTTCTGACCCGTTCCTCCAAATTTCTCCAGCCTCTCTCCTCAACACCCACTTCCAAATCTGCTTCTACATTTCCAAGTATCTTTTATAAGCAACACCCCACTTCTCTGGTACCAATTTTCTGTATTAGTTCGTTTTTGTTGTTTATAACAAAATACCTACAATTGGGTGATTTATAAAGAAAAACAAAATTTATTGCTTACAGTTTTTTTTTTTTTTTTTTTAAGATGACCAGTAAAGGGATTTTAACCCTTGACTTGGTGTTGTCAGCACCACGCTCTCCAAAGTGTGCTAACCGGCCATCCCTATATAGGGATCTGAACCCGTGGCCTTGGTGTTATCAGCACCTCACTCTCCTAAGTGAGCCACGTCTCACACTGCAATATAGTGGAAGTGGAACGGGGAGGGGAGGGGAGAAGAGGGGAGAGGAGGGGAGAGGAGAGGGACTCTCCTCTTCTTTTAAAGCCCTCAGAACCACACCTCTGACCACCATTTTTAATCCATTCACCGTGGCATGGTCCTACAACCCAATCACCTCCTCAAGGCTCCAACTTTCAATTATCATAATAGGATTTCCCACCCTCTTAACAGTCACAGTGGGGGCTAAGTTTCTTTTTTTTTTTTTTTAAGATGACTAGTAAAGAGATTTTAACCCTTGACTTGGTGTTATCAGCACCAGACTCTCCCAAGTGAGACAGGGGCTGGCCTGGGGGCTAAGTTTCTAATACATAAAACTTGGGGGACACAATTCAAGCTTCACTGAGTTTTGGGGGGACATAATTCAATCCACTATATCCGCCTTTCTTACTGGCTGCCAAGGAGGCCCTCTGATCTCACACTTAGCCTTTAATTGGTGATTAATCATGGTGGGCTTTTCATTGTCTTTCCCCAATGCATCATCAATAGCTCGCAGCAGCAGCTCTCTATGCTACAGTTCTTATAATTATTCCTTCCCTTAAACTTCTTGGAGGCCTAGGATATGGCATCAACTTCCCCCAGTATCCTATTCTGGTATCACCCTAGTGAAAGTTTTAACAAGTGCCCTTTTACAGCCTGCCAGCAGCTCTCCCTGTCTCACCTGCTACCAGTGATGGAGTCTCATGGCCAGCTGGCCAGCAGTAAGCCATCTCCAAACTTCCAGTTTAGAGTTGGCTTCCTGAGACCATTCCCCTCACCAACTGTCTTAGGGTGGGCTCCCCAGAAGCAGATTTGGATGGGCATCAGCACCACCCATAAGGGAGCAGTGACAGCTGGACTGGTGGGATGGGGGTTGAACTGAGATGTAGTCACAACAGAGGCCTCACCTGATCCCATGGGCACAATGGAGTTGGGGTGGTCCTTTGGAGATGTCCCAAATTGAGGCAAGGAGGTCTGGGCCTTCATACCTCACATTGACCAATCTCCAGATGTGGGCTGCCCCTGGGAAGGGGGTGTAACCTTGAGCAAGGCAGCTCCCTTCCACTGAAAGCAATTTGCAGAAAGACCTGTGAGCCAGCAGCAGCCAACACTCCTGGCAACCGGGTAGTGAGTGTCTTGGTCCTGAAGGGGAATTTGGAGTGCATTGCAGCCTTCACTATGACTGTCCCTCCATCTAGTTCATTCTCCCCACTTTGGGACAGGCACAGAGAGGTTCCACATTGGCCCATAGTGGCAGGCTTAGGTTACACAAATCCTGTTCTCCCACTCTGGTATTCCTATAATGCCATGGGTCACTAAAAGTGGGCAGGGACAGGGTGGGGTTCGGCCCCTCATCTTGACCAAAGCTGCTGTGTGGCAGCTCGGCCTCTCCACGACCCGATCCTGATGGCTGTAGCATTCTTGGCCCCCCACTCCTTGTTCCCCAAGAGGAAACAAAGTGTGGTGTGGGCTGACAAGATGAGATGACTCTGCATGTCCCAGGTTCAGGCTCTCACAGAGTCCCACCCCACTCGGGTCATACCTCCCAGGGAGTGTATTTTAAAATGAATTTGAAAACAAGCTAACAAGCCCTGCACTCCAAAAACCAAAAAAGACCGATTTTTTTGGTGCTGAAAACTGGACATGCTGGCTTGGCATCCTCATGATCAAGCTGTTGCTTAATTTTAATTTACTGTATTTTATTAACTAATCCAGATGAAAAGTTGTGGGGCTCTAGGACCGCTTGGTCCCAAAGGTTCTGATAGGCAGTTTGCTAGCAGCCCAACTTGCTGGGAGAAGACGCCATGGCACTACTTTCTCATCACTCCATGGGGTATGTCTGCCTTGGTCATCCCCACATGGAGAGGCCAGGGCTAGGGATAGTCCACACTCTGCTGCCTTCCTGCCCTTCCACCAGCTCTGTGTCTGTGTCTGAATTGTGGATTGTGTACAAGAACCTGCAGCCATAGTTATTTGACTACATCTTGACTGAGGGCTTGCAGTGCAAAGCCAGCCAGTGTCATGCATTACTTATAATAAAAGGGATCATTTATTAAAAAAAAAAAAAAAAAAGTAGGGGCAGTGAAGGGGAATCAAGAGAATCAGTTGGATAGGAAAAGTTAAATGCAAGGAATGAGAGGCAACTGCAAAGTTTAAGAAAAGTGTCTGTTACTGCACAAGCAAGAATCAGAAAGAAGCCATGGCATGGGGGGAGATATGACTAATGAAGCAGGTTTATACCTTTTAATAAAACACCATCTGTGCTTTTAACTAAGTCTTCTCCTCCAGCTTCTCTAAGAAGAGCACCTCCCTCACAGCACCTCCCGTACTCTCTGACACCTCTGAAGACCCAAGGTGGCTTTAAAAATTAAAAATAGGCTAAGAGTATTTCCTTTAATAATTTCTTCTCCTGTGACTGGAGAAAATGATTTAATCTCTAAATATACTGTAACCAAAAAAAGAAAATTAAAAAACTGTTGTAGAACTGCTAGATTAGTCCCAGAATGTCAACCTCATTTTCAATTTATTGGCTTTTGTTACTTTATGTCATGCTGACCTTATTGTTAAACACAGGTTTGTTTGCATTCTTTCCACTCATGAAAAAAATGGGGAAAACATTACTTTTAAGTTGGTTAAAAGCATTAACTAACAAAACACTTCAAAAAAATGTAAATTAGGCAGCTAAAAAAGCATACACTGTTCATTACTTTAAAAAAATATACAGCCTTATTAACTCCACAGTGTAACAGTTGTCAGAGTCAACATTTAGGTAAATATAAATAAAATATTTAAATGGTAGTGTAAATAGTTTTCAGGGCATACACATAGCTTTTTCCTAAAAAATTGCTCTGGCAACTTTGTTAAAAAACAATTAACTAGAACTATGGGTGTATTTCCAAACTTTCTTTGCCTGTTTGTTTCCCATACTCAGAGTGGCACTGCCTCTCCCTGCCGTTCCTCCAAACCCCCTCTCGCTCCCCCACCTGATCTTTCCCTCTGCACACTCAGAGTGGCACTGCGTATCAGTCCTCTCCCTCCCATTCCTCCAACCCCCCTCTCGCTCCCCCACCTGATCTTTCCCTCTGCACACTCAGAGTGGCACTGCGTATCAGTCCTCACCCTCCCATTCCTCCAACCCCCCTCTCGCTCCCCCACCTGATCTTTCCCTCTGCACACTCAGAGTGGCACTGCGTATCAGTCCTCTCCCTCCCATTCCTCCAACCCCCCTCTCGCTCCCCCACCTGATCTTTCCCTCTGCACACTCAGAGTGGCACTGCGTATCAGTCCTCACCCTCCCATTCCTCCAACCCCCCTCTCGCTCCCCCACCTGATCTTTCCCTCTGCACACTCAGAGTGGCACTGCGTATCAGTCCTCACCCTTCCATTCCTCCAACCCCCCTCTCGCTCCCCCACCTGATCTTTCCCTCTGCACACTCAGAGTGGCACTGCGTATCAGTCCTCTCCCTCCCATTCCTCCAACCCCCCTCTCGCTCCTACAGGCTCCCTTGCCTCCCGGAACTCCTCAGGATCAGGCTTCCTTCATGGTTTACAACTGGAAAAATCAAAATCCTTCTTTCTCACAAAAACCTCAAGGCCTCATCTCCCTCCTGGAGACTGTTTTCTTTACCCACCAGCCTACATGCGATGATCATCAGCAGCTCCTGCAGACGCTCTTCACATCAGAAGAACACAAGCAGATCCAGATGGAGGCCCTAAAAACTGTTACCAGTCATGATGGCTGACCCTCTAATGACCCCGTTCGCCTCAAACGCCTGTTCCCCTCTAACAGACATGGGTGGGACCCAAACACGAACCAAGGGAAGGGGGGCTCTCGACCTGTATCACCAGACTCTCCTTACGGAACTCCACACAGCAGCCCGGAAGCCCTCTAACCTATCAAAAGTAAGTAAAACTATTCAGGGACCAAATGAAACACCCCGCTGCTTTCTTGGGACGCCTTATGGAGGCTTACAGGACCTACACTCCCGTGAACCCTGAGACCCCAGAAAACCAGCAGGCAATAAATATTGCCTTTGTTACCCAGTCAGCCTCAGACATTAGGAGAAAGCTTCAAAGACAGGAAGGATTTAAAGGAAAATTGTTATCTGAACTGGTTAAAATTGCCCAGAGGTTCTTTAACAACAAAATGTCCAGAAAAAAAACAAACCAAAAAGCTAGATCTTAAGGATAACTTCTTCAGCCTCCCACTGGCCAAAGTAAGCCAACCTCTCTTTGCCTTTAAATGAACTAACCCTGGGGGAGGATACTCTAAACAATTAACTTAAACTCACCTCCCCCAAAGATTTAAAAATTCCTCAACCTTATTTAATAAAGCCCTTCAGCCTGTTTGTTGCTGAGATGTGAGGCATTGCCAATGGGGTGCTCACCCAAGCCATGGAACCATGGAAGAGGCCTATCACCCACCTCTCCAAGAGGTTAAACAGTGTAGCTGCAGGATGGCCAACTTGTCTCTGAGCCATAATGGCAACTGCTTTACTGGTAAAAGAGGCTAACAAGACATATGCTTAGTGGCCCCTCACTTTGTACACACTCATACAAAGTGCACTTAAACATTGGCTCACCAACTCCTGCTTCACTCAGTATCAGGCTTTACTTCTAAATCAGCCCCTAAAAACCACGGCTCTAAATCTGGCTACCCTCCTCCCAGATAACAACCCAACCAAGCCTGTCCATAACTGCCTCAAAACAATCAAGACTTTCCAAGGCCTCCGGCCGGACCCAAATAATGTGCCCTGGACAAAGCCTAATAAAATGCTGTTTGTTCACTGATAAAAGCAGTTTCATTTCCAATAAAATCAGGTATGCTGGGACACCCATAGTAACTTTAAATAGGGTCATTTGGGCTCAAGACTTAAGCCAAAAAACATCTGCTCAAAAGTCTAAACTCATAACCCTAACACAAGCTTTAAAGCATGGAAAAAATAAAACTGTTAACATATATACTAACAGCAAATATGCTTTTGCACTGCCCATGTTCACGGGGCCTTACACAAACAACAAAAACTATTAAACTTCTCAAATAACACTAAAAAATTGTTACAAAAAATTGTTCCCAAATTTGGCCTACCTGTAACCTCGGGGTCTAATAATAGCCTGGCTTTCACAGCCTAAATTTCCCAATTATTAGCAAAAACATTAAAAATAAATTAAAATTTACATTATATTTATAGGCCACAAAGTTCAGGACAGGTAAAACAAATTAATAAAACTTAAAAAAAGGGCCCAGCCTGTGGCGCACTCGGGAGAGTGCGGCGCTGGGAGCGTGGCGACGATCCCGCCGCGGGTTCGGATCCTATATAGGAATGGCCGGTGCACTCACTGGCTGAGTGCCCGTCACGAAAAAGACAATAAATAAATAAATAAATAAACAAATAAATAAATAAATAAAAATAATAATAAAACTTAAAAAAACACTTACCAAATTAAAACTAAAAACTGGTGAGAACTGGGTGAGCTTCCTTCCCTTTGCCCTCCTAAAGGCTAAATGCACCCCCTACATACAAGAAATTACACCCTCTCTTGTTGCCCCACCTCAAAAATAATAAACTTGCTAAAATCACTAACCATAACCTTCTCCAGTCTATGCCGGATTCACCCCTTGGTCAGAGAGGCCTACCCACCAGCAAAAGCAATCCGTCATTTCTGCAAAAAGGCCTCCTAAAATTTAAAAGGGGTTACATTAAATCTATCAATCAATTTGGGAAGAATTAACATCTTAACAATATTGTCTTCTAGTCCGTAAACATAAAATGTCTCTGCATTTATTTAAATTATCTTTAATTTCTATTAGTAGTTTTTGTAGTTTTCAACAAACAAGTCTTGCATGCTTTTGTTAAGTTTGTTCCTAAATATTTTATTCTCTTCAATGCTATTGTAAATAAAATTGTTAAGTTCATTTTCAAACTGTTCATTGCTAGTATATAAAAGTACAATTGCTTTTTTTCATTTTAATCTCAGGTCCTCAAACTTGCCAAACATGTTTAGTTCTAGTAGCTTTTTGTATAAATTCCTCAGTATTTTCTACACACAAAACCATACCATCTATGAATAAAAACAGTTTTATTTGTTCCTTTGCAATCTAAACCTCCTTCTTTGTCATAAGCAAACTAGCTAGCATACAATGCTGGCCCCATACAATGCTGCATAAAAATGGCAAAAATAGGCATGCTTGCCTTATTCCTCAGTTTATAAAAAAAGCACCCAGTTTTTCACCATTAAGTATAATGTTAGCTGTGGGCTTTTTATAAATTCACTTTATTAAATTTAAAAAGGTTCTTTCTATTCCTAGTTAAAGTTTTTCCAATTAAATAACAATTTAAAAATGTAAAGTGCTTTAATAAAAAAATTTATATCAAGTGGTCAATCTAACAATGTTGTAAAAAGTTAATTTTTTCCTCTTTGCTGTGGTCATTGTGTCCTACGCAAAAGCTAAACCTATCTGAATGCACAGCAGCAGCTGCACCCATACATAATCCACACAATCAAACTAACAAGGTGGATTATATACAGCTCTAGAAAAACCTGTTTTTTCTATACCAACCATTCGGGTGTTATTAAAAACAGCCTTGCATTAGTCAAAAAACACATTAAAAAAAGTCATATAGTAATAATAAAAATTGGTTTAAAAATCTTTTTTCCTGGTCACCTTGGTTAACAACCTTAGTAATAGCAATCTCTACTCCCCTAGTCCTCCTTCTCCTCCTAGTTACTATTAAACCCTGCCTAATTTCCTGTCTCACTAGCTACATTCAAAAACAAATACAATCAGTCAAACTCCTTGTCTTACATACTAAATACAACAAATTAAGTACCAATAAATCAATAATTTAATTCCTTCCTAAAAAAAGGTTAAAAATAAAATAAAGCTCCCTACACCCTCATAACGTAGCTATCTGTAAAATTGCTTGCTTAACCAGGCCAGCCCCGTGGCTCACTCAGGAGAGCACTATGCTGGTAGCACCAAGGCCGCAGGTTCAGATCCTTTATAGGGATGGCTGGTGTGCTCACTGGCTGAGCGTGGTGCAGACAGCACTGAGCCAAGGGTTAAGATCCCCTTACTGGCCAAAAGAAAGGGGGGGGGGGAATGCTTGCTTAACCTAAGTAACTCCATTTTGCCCTGTCTCACCTGCAAACTACCCCCCTTCTGCATAAAAAACCGTTAACTTTCTCATAAAAACAATAGCCATACACAGTAAATTATTACATAAAAACAAAAACCATACACAATAAAAAGTTATATGCTTAATTACTCTACCGGCTCATGCTTAGCCTCTATAACCTAGCTCCCTAGCTTGCTTTGTGCACCTAAACAAACCTGTGTGCCAAAAAATGTAATTTTTGCCTTTCAAAACCCCACAAGACCAAGGCCCGGGGCTGCTCTTCCTTGGTTGCTCCTTGGAAAATGGTCGCTGGCCAGGTGAAGTAAATAAACTCCCCTTTTCTGTACAAGTGGCGTGTAAGTGCGTTTCTTGTAAAAGGGTACCTCACAGCTGTAGTCAGTAAGCATTTGTTTCTGCTGTACAGTGTAATTAGATCTTCTCATAACTTATTAAAAATGTAAAATCCCAGTTTTTCTTTCCTTAACCTTGGAAAGTTGTTTTCCAGGTACAAAGAAAACTGGAGCCCTCTGCCTTGCCTCCCTGTAGCCACCTAACAGCCATACTAGCCACATCTCCAGGACGGACCTGCTCTGATCTGCTCGGCTTCTGCTTCTCACCTTCACCTGTGTGGGGAGGGCTCGCTCAGTGTTGCCTGCAGTGCTGGATTTTCTGATTTGGTCATGTTCAAGAGCCCCCAGCCTCCACTCCTTGGTGGCAGCTGCAGTATTTGTTGTATTTGTTTTTGCAGCAGCAAGCGACATCTCATTTTTCTTAATGTAGGTTTCCCTTTCCAGAAGACTGCATTCCAGGACACCGATAGAGTGGTGGGGATGTAATTCTGTCTTTGCAACACTGGTTTCTTCTTTGGGTGGGAGTCTGAAGTTATTTTTTCCAACTTTCATGATATGGTCTCCACGCACTGACTAAACTGCAACTCAGCTACCACAACCATTCAGATGGTAAATTATCCTTGAAGCATAAGTACAGCCCATCCAAAAAATGGCGGGTGCACGAATGGCTTGAAGATAAAAGAGGAAAGGTCAGTTCATCATCGCCCACCCTTCCTTGTGCTAGCCAGGCGTATGCCTGGAATACGTCAGCTAAGTTCAGCCCTTAGCCTTGGACCTAGTTCACAGGCAGCTACCATTTTGCATCTTACAACAGCTTTATAGCTACATCGCTGATTCCAGGCCCACGTCAGCTAGCTAGGCTTAAGCCAGCCTTAGTGATAATGCTGCTAACAATGGCGTGGCAGTCCAACCCAGGATTGAACACAAGATCTCGAGCTTGCGCTTGACTTACCTTGCACATCTCCTGGGGCAAGGCAGGACTGGGCTGGCCAGTAAGCCTTGCATGGGCTGGCAGAGGTTCCAGAACAGCCCAGGCCTGTACTGCAGCTTGCTGCAGCTCCCAGGCACCTTGAGGATCGGCAAAATGCAATGGTAGGTCCTCTGCTTTTCAAATTTAACACATGTGGCAGGAATCTGTTAATTTCACCTTCTCAGCATTCCTCCCTTCTTCTGTTAACAGCACACTTCTTCCTCTGAGGGGACTTCCTCTCCCATGCCATGGGAGAGGACCTTTGTAATTGCCGTTCCTTCTTCCCCTAGAGCTCTGGCTGGCTGGCTCCTCTCCAGCATGTGGGCCTCACGTAGATGTCACCTTCTTAGAGACTTGCCCTACCATGTCTAAAGAAGTCTTTGCCAGCCCCCCATCACCTCCGTGGCCCCAGGCCCCTCTTATTGCCCTGCTTCAGTTTCTTCCCGATGCTTACCTCTCTGAAATCATCTTGTTTACCGTGAGTGAAGTCTCCTTTACCTGAAAGTGCAAGCTCCTTGGAACAGGGGACTTGTCCTATATGGTTGCTATTCCTGCCATACTCCCTGCCCCTAGGGCAATGCCTGGCCATAGCAGGTGCCTGTGAAGAGTTGCTGAGTGAACTGTCCCTATGGAACCCGCCCCCATCATCCCAAGAGCCTGGTTGATGACCCAAGACAGACACAGGGTGGTGGCAGAACTCCAGAGATCTGGAACCACCTGGCCCTTGCCACTCCTGAGGCCCGCTGTTCAATACCTCCATTGATTCTGGGAATTACCCGGTAACCTTAAAAACGGGCTTCAGGGAGAGAATTTTTAGCGTTATATTAGTCAGATTTCTTTTCGACTGGCTTGCAATGTAATAGCCCCAACAAAACCATTATTCCGAGTTACTATGTTCAAAACCTTCATAAAAATTTACGACTGCATCCTATCTTTTTTTTTTTTTTTTTGTCTTTTTCGTGACCGGCAGCCAGTGAGTGCACCGGCCAGTCCTATATAGGATCCGAACCCACGGCGGGAGCGTCGCTGCGCTCCCAGCGCCGCACTCTCCCGAGTGCACCACGGGCTCGGCCCATCATCCTATCTCATCAAGTGAAAGTACCACAATTTGTTTAACCGATCCTACAACAGCTAGATTATCCTAATTTTCTGCAGTTATAAGCAGTACTGTTATGAACTACTATAGCACTGTGCTGTAACCTTTTTCTGCACCCAGAATATTTTCAAGGATGGCTTCCCAGAATCGGAATTGTTGGGTTAGACAAACAGTATGAACATTTTAAGAAGCCTGATACCTTCTGCAAAATTTCTTCCCACAAAAAACTGTACAGTAGCCTTCTTCAACACACTGTAGCCAGCACTGAATATTACTCATCTTTGTTCATCTGGAAAGCAGAATTAGCTCCCTTTTGTACTAATTTGCATTTTCTGCCAAGACCTCATAGCAAGTCTCAAGTATTTTTCCTTTACTGCACCTCATAGGGCAAGGCAGTGAATATCATTTCATATTTGTCACAGATGTTTCCCCCTTAATATTAGTGTAATCTAACTTTTTGATTCCATCACAGGGTGTTTCTTTACCCCGGCCTCCCTGAAGGCTGCTCTTTGCCCTTTTAGGGACTCTGGCTCCTGCCAGGCTGACCTGCTTCCAGCTCCTGGCAAAACAGAGCAGGGAAAAGGCCCGAGGTGAGAGGGGCCTTGTTCACTCCTGCAGTCCAGGTCCAGTGTGATGCTGACAGGAGTGGGTAGATGCACCAGAACACGCCATTCCTACAATAAGAAAGGTAGGTTTCCCTACCCTGAAAAGAAACAAAATAGGATCTGGAAAAGAAACACTTTGAGGGTAAACCTAAGGATTTTAAATAAAACATGAGAACTGCATAGGATTTAAAATATCACTAAGTTACCTAGTCCAACTTCCCTCACATTAGACGCAAGGTCATGAGTAATCCCCAGAGAGTGGGGAGAGACTCATTTCTCTGAGTGATGTTAGCTCTAACTTAGTATATCCCTCATCATATAATAGAAGTAACTCTGAGGCTTCAACCAAACCAACCCCACCAAAGTCCAATAAGAAAGCAGCTAAATCACAAAAAGAGAATGACTACCAAACCTCCCCTGCTAGTAGACCCCATGTGAAGTCAAATACACAGGCAGTTTCCATACTAGCAAAATACTTTTATTATTTTTATAATGATAAAACAAGGAAAGTAAAGATTTCTTTTTGGTGTATACCAGAGTTAAGGGAAATAGAAGAATAAGGGGATTAATAGGACTTTTATGTACTTTTGATGACAATAAAACGTTAACAATACCGACTGTTTGCCATAAAACTTATCATAGCTCCCCAAAAACACATATATAAAGGATCATAGTTTTAACATCTATAAAAGTAAAAAATATACAGTTGGAAGCTCTAACATTTATCCCATCTTTAATATAAAACTGTAAACATTTATTTACACAAAGCAAATGTGTATAACAAAAGTCCGAGCACCCTTTTCTTCTGAGTCGTGGCTCCTGGGAGACGGGGATGTGCATGGAAGCAGAGTCATCTCCTCCCCTGACTCCCAAAAACCAGATTCATAAATAAAGCCGTGGGCAGCTCCCTGGGGGACCCAAAAAAAGTCACATTTTATTGCTATGACACTGCAGCAAGTGAGAAGCCCACTGTCTGTGCAGCCGGCCCCAGGACTAAGGCAGAGTGCAGAGGATGTGGTGAGTGCCCCAGGGTTCAGAGGCAGGAGGCGGGCAGCAGCCAGAGGGAGACCCGGAGAGGAGCAAGGATCTATAACCAGCCTTCAGCCCTATTTTTGGTAGAAAACCTGCTGAAGTCACCCTCTTCCCCATCAGATTGGGGAACTCTCTCAGAGGATGGCGTCTTCACTGGCTTTGATTCATCCCCTTGAGAGCTAAACTGAGTACATAGGGAAGGCAAGAAGGGTGTTTAAAGGGGAAACGGCCCAAACACCACCCACGGTGGCAAATGGCTATCAGAGAAGAGGATCTGAGGGTCCAAGTACCCCCAAAGAAAAAGGCACTGTTGGTGCAAAATAATTACCAATGCGTGTACAACCCCTTCACTCCCTCAAAGTGACTGAGGTTAGTCACATGAATATTTTCCTTGGCTCAATTCTGTACATATGACATTCTTTGAATGATCCATTTGGAGACTGCAGGGACATAATAATGGGGCTGTGGCTTCTCCATAGACCATTCTGCGTATAAGCCACTCTTTACAGCTTATTCTTTCTCTCCACCATTCTGTGTGAAAAGGGTCTCGCCCTGCACTTACCATTTTGCTTTCGTTATGGGGAAGTGCTCTCTCCATCTTGTTTTCCACAAACAGCCCACATGTCATATTCTATTTTGTGGACTCTCAGCTTAGTCAAGTCAATTCATTCATAGACCTTAAAAGAGAAATCCACTTGAATCTTTAGAAAGGATGTGTTAGTGTTATAAAGCAATCTCTTCAAAAAGTGCAAGTCATCTGACGTGGGAGGGGCAGAAGTGGTCAAACAGTGGAATTCCTTCCCCTGGGCCGGCCTGCAGCCTCCTTCCAGCAATCCCTTACCATGGGAGAGCTCCCTATGGAATTTTAATGACTCTCTCTTTCCCCCTCCAATGTAGTAAATCACTGTTTTTCATTTTGACTGGAAACAGGAAGAAAGGGAGACATAAAGAAAGGTCATGGGAAATGAAGACAGGGTAAGGAAAGATATCTGTGCACAACTAAACAATGACCACACTCCTACCATGTTAAATACAAGTTTTCAGGGAAACCGCAGAAGATGGGGAGCCATAACACACAAGGACACAGGAATCTCTAATCTCCAACTTCTGCATTTGGCCTGGGGTCCTGCTGCCAGTGCATGGGAGGAGGGGATTCCTGGGGGGCACGGTCCTCTTGAAGGAGTGACAACTAGGAAGAACAGCACTCTGGAAGGAGGAGGAGCTGCTAGTTAGACCTTATCTGTGTTACCGGAAGTGCTATCTCACAGCATCCTGTTCTTTTTTGGCATATGCAGTCATAGCCTGTACATACAGATATGATTTTCCAGCGACCCTCCTTCTCCCCTGAAAGCTGACAAAGAGCGGAAATAAGAAAGGCCTTTAATCAAAAGGAAACTCTAGGTTTCCGATGCCACGTAATCATCTTAAACCATCACCTATCCTAATCTGTTTAAAAACCTTTAAAAATTTTTTTTAAAAAATCTTTTCTATGCTACAAATTTCAAATAATTCTGCTATACAAAGTTCCAAAAAAACTTGTCCGCAATAGTGGGGCAAGTGGAGAAATCTTGGATAAAGTCAACATGATGGCACAGATTTTTTTTATAAGCTTGATATCATGGGGTTTCACTGTTAAGGTTGTTTTTTTGGTCATGTGGACAGAAAACCACCTTTAGAACCCTATTCTGCTATCCCAACACCAGATAATGATGCCAGCAGATGGGATGGGGCCAGCCCAATGGACCACAATTGCTGGCCTGGGAACTGCACATCCCCCAGATCTTGACCAGGGCTGGGCCTCAGCTGGGGCTCGGGCTCTTCCTGCCCAGCTCCCTGGGCCATGGGCTTTTGGTCCAAAGTAAGTTGCTCTTTCTTGAATCTGAGAGCAAAAATATAGGATTATGAACACTAAAAACACCACAAATCCCTCCATTACTGAGACCCTAAAAGGTCATCCAAATCATTCATCCACTCCTCTGAAGTCCTGTTCTTCAGTAGGGAGTCGATCAGGTCAGTGTGTCCAGCCATGCTGGACAGCCCGCTGCTGCCTGGCTGCCCACTGTAGGCAAAGGGCAGCTCCTGGCCTGCAGTCCGCACAGGGTAGGCCTGGGCACAGTGTAGGCCCGCCCGGCTGCCCATCTGTGAGGTGGGGTTTTGGCTGAAGGCCCCTAGCTCAGGCCCCGCTGGGCTCAGGCCAGGCAAGCCCTGCTGTGGGGCCGACTGGGGTGGTGCTGGGGCAGGGGCACTGGTCCTCTGCTGTGCACTCACTGGGGGCAGCATGGACCCTGCTGCAGTTGCCGAGCTCATGGGTGCCATGGGCCTGCTGGGAATTGCCTGGGAGAACTGTGGGCTAGACATTTTCAGGTGGGCCTGCTGCATGTGGAAACTGGAAGGTGCAGTGAAGGGGCTTATGTTGCTGTTCCCTGGGGTCTGGCCGCTCAAGTTTGACATTCCCTGATGTTGCCATGAGGGATTCTGGCCTCCCATGGCTGCTGACACCCTTGGGACCTGTGGCTTAGTTAAACCAGAGTTCAGGGTCCCCTTATTGTGCTGCTGAGAGAGGCCAGAGCTCCCCAGAGAGTTCTGCCCATAGGCAGCTGAAACCGTGGTGTTCTGGCCCACGCTGGTCTGCCGTGGAATGTGGGCATGTCCATTGGTGGCCTGTGGTGGGGGAGGCTGTGCAACCATCTGGGTTATGCCAGAGGCCATGCCATAGAGGCTGCTCTGAGGCATGCTTTGGGAGCCAGTGAACTGAGCCACACCCCGGTCCTGCTGGCCTGAGTTTGAGGTGAGAGAGGAAACTGAAGTGTGTCCAGGACCCATTGGCATCAGATTCCCAGCCTGGGGGAACACCCGAGGACAGCTGGAATTGGATGGACCCAAGTTGTTCATTCCAGGCACAGCAGCAGAGGATCCTAGAAGATAGAAGATTCTGTCAATCGAGCTGGCATTTCTTTTTTTTAATCCTGTTTTTTTACTAGCTGGTACAGGGATCTATCCCAGGACCTTGGTGTTATCAGCACCATGTGCTAACCGACTGAGCTAAATGGCCAGCCCCAAGCTGGCATTTCTTGACCACCACTGTGGAGACACCTCTGAGACCCACGTTGCAGCCCCTATCCTACAGACATAAAAGGCCCAATTATAACACCAGACATCTTCTCATGGTCAGGGATACACTTTGAAAAAGAGCACCTTTGGGGCTGGAGTAGAATGTCTCCCACAGGGTAGAATGGAGGCCAGGTGTGACAATGACAGGATTCAGAAGGGCACAGGGGAAGGGCAAAGCTCCAGGGGAGTGAAAGCCAGTGGATTCATCCGTTCACCTTTCAAACACCCACCAAACTTCTGCAGTGGGGTCCCTATGCTGGGCACTTGGGACTTCAAGATGGATCCAACCAAAGACCTGCCTTTGGGAGGCAAAGTGACCACATGGTGTGACAGAGTCATGGCCTGAGCAGCAGGCTGTGGGAATGCAGGGGCCTAAAGGCTTCGTACCTGAGAAAATTTGGGGAAGCCTTCCGAGAGATGGTGACAAGTACTTTGGGTTTCAAAGTTTAACAGTATGGAGAAAACGAGCATTCTATGAAGAGGAAACAGTGTATGCAAACGCCCAGAGTCATGAAAGACAGTCTACGTGGGGAACTTTAAGAAGCTGACTGTGGCTAGGGTGTGGGGACAGTGGCCAGGTGGTTAGAGGTAAAACAGAAGATCTAGTCCTGTCCAGACTGGGAAGAGCTGCAGACAGCAAGTGAAGGACTAGGTTGTAAAGCCAAAGAATAACTGGATTGAGACTGGGTTATACCCTGCTGGGGAGAGGCTGTTAAAGTCACTGATATGAGGGAGAGAGTTAAATGTGGTAATGTGGGGATGGAGGAGCAAGACTGTGTGAAGACATTCCACCAGACCCTAGTGATTATACCATAAAATGACAAGATGGTCAAGGGAGGGAGGAGTGTAGCATGAAATCACCAGGTGTTTACAGAGGACCTCCTCAGTGGCAGGTGCTGTTCTGGGGAGACAGCATGGTATGGGACAGAGAGAGGGTCCCTATCCTCAGGGAACCTGCTGCCTAGGAATTCTGGCTTAAGCAGTGGACACACAGTGGCATCATTAGCCACGACTGGTTTCTGGGGATAGGAGAGTCATTCGTTCAGGGATTGGCTATAACTTAGTACAGTACTTTTTCTTTTTCCTCTCTCCACTGGCTCGTAAATAAAAATTGGGTTGAGGAAAAGAAGAGAGCCCAGACAATGTCAGATGGGACTGAAGGTAGGAAACGTGGGAGACACCTGCAGACTTCAACCCATATTCCCAGTTAGCATATATAAGTTCGTGCTGAAGGCCTGTTTCTTAGGCTACACACGGGGGACTGGTTCCTTGCCTTTCCGCCTAGGGGAAAGTCCCCGGACCTGAGGCAGAGAGTGCCATGTGCGCGCGCACGTAGACCTTCCCCGTCTACCACTGCTGAGCCCGCCAGTTAGCATATATAAAAAACCCCACCCGGTCTCCTCCAGGACATGCAGCTGTGGTCAGTTTCTTTGAGGCGCTCTGAGGGTCACTGACAAGGAAAGAGATAGGCTTCTAAGATATTCCAAGAAGACTTGGAAGGCAGCGACAGACCAAATTTTACTGTGTCTATCACTTGAAATCTCTGTGCATTTCAAGAGTAATAGCCTGCAACGGGAACTACACAGCAAAAGTTGCTGCCTAGACATTAAAAGTAGAATACCACACCCAAATGGCTCAAGCCAGTGGCCAGAAATAAGAACTTAAGAGGCATCTCTCCCACCAAGCAGACTAGGCACTCTGCTTTTGCCCCCAATCTCCCCCAGACCCCTGTTTTTAAAAAAATACTTAGCTTCTTATTACTTGGGAGGTTAAGGGGGTCTCTGGGAACACTCAGCCACAGGTAGCTGGGGCAAAGCAGTGGACAGCAGTCTCGCCAACTCTGCCCATGTCTGCCAGGGACCGAGGCTGGGTGGAGACGGGGACAATGTATGTACACAGATACGTATACTAGTAGACTCCTGAACTGCCTCCATCTTTCACCACAGGAAACACCATACATGTCATGTCCCAGGGTGAAGAAAGGGGGAAGGTCAAGGCCTGCATCTCTGGACCCAAATGGCATGGCCGTACCCCATGCTGTGACAGAGGCCTTGAGGACCAGGTGATACTGCAGGAACCAGGGATTCCCTTCCCAGAAAGGGAAGGTGAGATGTGAAGATATTAACGAGAATGTAGAGGTTCAGAGCTCTCTTGAAGTGGTCACTCTCACATCCAGCCAAGTAACTGACTCTGGTATGCAGCTGACCCCAGTGAAGAGCCTGGCTTGAAACAGGGAAACTCCAGTCTCTCTCCCCGGTTTGGCAAAAGATCCAGCTGGGCTCTTCTCCCTTACTGTCTGGAGGACAGGGGAAATATGGAAGCTAATACTGAGGGGCTACCCTGCTGGAGCAGGGAGTGGTGGGATGAAGGAGAGGGCATGTGTGGTAGAACACAGTGAGGGACAGAAAAGAGAGTTTCCTGACTCCCTCCTACCAGGAGGTGGCCTCCCCAGGAGAGGCTGTGAACAGAATGGTCCTCTGGTAGCTGGGGAGGTCCTACAGGCCACAGAGCCTCACCACCAATTCTTTTAATGAACCATTCAGGCATTTGCCCGAGAATTTAAAGTGACACCCTATGCTCTTATATATACTGCCAGTTGCCACACTCTTGCTTGTGATCTCTCTCTTTGCCTGACTCTTCATTCCTGCTTTGCATGACCTAGGGACCAAAGACTGCCCTCACGACTCATTGCACTCTCCCTGCCCAGGATCTGAACTTATTTCCTTTTGTGCTGGAGTACTGAATTTGCGCCTTCCATCAGAAGAACCAAAGGCTACCCCAGGCCAGGTTTTCCCTGGGATGCCGGAGAGAACACGAGGCTGGGCTTTTAGCGCCAGAGCAATGGTCAGGCCGGCATAAACTGCACATGGGTCAGACAAGAGCCACAAGGGCATGTGTCAGTATCAGCAAGTTTCCCAGGTGAGGGATCCCCGGATCATGGGTCAGACAACTAGGCATTAGGTGTTCTGACACATAAAAGAAGTATCCTGTGAAAGGCATACTATAAACACCCATGTTCAGCTCCCCTTCATTTCCTGCTAGGGCAGGGCTGCTAGCCACTCTGGTACTGGAACTCCAATTAGCTGAGGGCTCTCAAAACAGCCTAAGCAAGTTCCCCTGGCACATCTCAGAGGTGACCACTGAGACCTCAGTGTGCTTCCTGCCCTTCTCTAGCCAAATGCCCACTGCTGATGCTGTTAGCAGACAGGAGGGAGAGAAAAAAAGCAGAAGGCCACACAAGTGCATTAAGTGTCTCCTTATCTAGAAAATAGGAGAGGGTCACTTTTTGAAGAGACACATAAAAGTAGAAGCAAAGAACTTTCTTAAGAATTACAGAAGCTATTTCCTGTTGATAAGATGCCCTCCAACTAGAAATGATTTTCTTCAGAAGACTGTATAGCCAGGGACACAGCAAAAGTATCTCCAGTGGTCTGCCTTTATGATCCTCTTCTCTTACTGCCACAGGGTAGCTAGAAAGCTGGGCTCCTTAGACGGTCTGAGGTTTACATGATCAAGTAAATCCACTTAGCACCTAGCACAGAGGTAGGCAGAGTTCAATCAGCACTGGACAATGACCGGCAATGAACTCAAATGGACCAACTGGTATGTCCAGTGCCTGCCTTCCCCTTGTTCCCACTCCATCACTTCAGACACCCCTTACCTGTGAACTGTCCAACCTGTTGTGAGAAGGTGCTTTGTGTCGGGTCTTGGTACTGGGGTGGTGGGCGGGTCAGATGACGCTGAAACTGCTGCTTCTCCTGGAAAATGCCAAGAACAACAAAATAAAACAACAAAACCCACATAAATACAAAAACAGAGTTAGGTCAGAGCAAAGTAAATTGCACCACTTTGTTACTCACAGATGGGCTCCTGTGGAAATAATGATGGTGATCTCATTTGGGAGGTTTTAAATAAATAGCATAAAATCAAAGGATGAGGCAGATCTAAGGAGCAATAAATAAAAAAAAGGTACCTGTATCAGTTTAAAAAATGGAGGGCAGATCAGGGAAATGCAAATCAAAGCACAATGAGATACCACTTCACACCCACTAGGATGTCTAGAATCAGTAAGTCAGATAATTACAAGAGTCAGGTGAGATGTGAAGAAATCAGCACCCTCAGACACTGCTGGTGTGAATGGTGTAGATGCTGTAGAAAACAGTCTGGCAGTTCCCCAAAAGATTAAACATAATAATTACCCTATGACCTACAATTCCACTCATAAGTATATAGCCAAGACAACTGAAAACATATGTCCACACAAAAAGTTATACATGAACATTCAAAGCTGCATTATTCATAACAGCCAAGAAGTAGAAATAACCCAAATGTTCACCAACAGATGAATGAATAAATAAAACATAATATATCCATACAATGGAATATTATTTAGTTATAAAGAGGAATGAAGTTCTGATACATAGTACATAGTTAAATCTTGAAAACATTAATATGAAAGGTTTAGAATAGGCAAATCTAAACAGACAGAAAGTGGATTTAGTGGTTGCCTAGGGTCGAGAGGTTGGGGGTAGATGGGAAAATGACTGCTCATGGATACGAGGTTTGTTTTGGGGCAATGAAAATGTTTTAAAGTGGATTATGGTGATGGTTGCACAACTCTGTGAATATACTAAAAACCACTGAATTATATATTGCTATGGTCTGAATGTTTGTTCCCTCTAAAGCTAATGTGGAAACTTGATCTCCAATGTGGTGATACTGAAAAGGGGGGCCTTTGGGAGGTTATTGGATCGTGAGGGTTTTGCCCTCATGAATGGATTAATTTCTCATTAATCCATTAATCCAGTGATAACCTCCCAAAGGCCCCCCTTTTCAACATCACCACATTGGAGATCAAACTTCCACATTAGCTTTAGGGGGGACAAACATTCATGGATTAATGGATAAGTGGGCATCACAGGAGTGGCACTTATGGCTTTATAATGAGGAGGAGAAGAAGCATGTTAGGGAGTTCTTGCTCAGCCCTCGCCATGTGATACCAGGCACTCCCTTGGGACTCTGCAGAGACTCCCCACCAAAGAGAAAGGCTGGTGGTTAACTCAGTTGCTTACTGTGTAGCCTTATAATACCAAAGTCATGGGTTCAGATCCCTGTACTGGCCAACTGCAAGAAAAAAAAAGGCAGCCCTCACCAGATGTGCCCCTGGACCTTGGATTTCCCAGCCTCTAAAACTTTAAGAAATAAATTTCATTTCTTTATAAATTACCCAGTTCCAGGTATTCTGTTATAAGCGACAGAAAACAGACTAGTACACACATTTTAAATGGGTGAATCATATATTATGTGACTTATACCCCAATAAAACTGGTTTTTTTTTTTTTTTTTGGTGGCTGGCTGGTACAGGGATCCAAACCCTCGACCTTGGCGTTACAAGGCAGCACTCTAATGAACGTAGCTAATCGGCCAGCCCAAACACCATTGTTTTTTTAAAAATGGCAGAATTGAGACAGTGATCATCCTCGATCAACTTCACTCTTCTGGAGTTAGTTCTTATTTCTTAAAGTAATAACTTAAAATCCCAGGACTGGCTGATTAGCTCACTTGGGAGAGCAAGGTGCTGGTAATGCCAAGGTCATGGGTTCTGATCCCTATGCTGGCCAGCTACCAAAAAAATTTAAAACAAAAAAATTAATTTTTAAAAATCTCAAGAACTCTCACTTGTAACCCTTAATGCCTGTACACTACACTTGGTGACCAAGTGAGTGAACTGCTATCCTGATTCTAGAATCTTAGACCCTCAGGAACACCTTCACTGCCCTCTTCACATTCTGGTGTATAACAAACTCCAGACTGATGGACAAGTGGACTCAGTAGTTTGGAAGCTACTGACCAGTAACACGGAAAAATGCCCCTTTCACATTGTTTTAGCCATAGTTTCTGCCTTCATTAATCCCCACTAAGTGACAGCTTCTGACATAAGTCACCTGTTGGGTAGGTGCTGGACATAGCCCTATTTCCCCCTTCCTTGCATACCAGAGTTTTCTTCTCCCTCTTCCCTGGGGAGGTTGCCCCTGACCAAGGCAGTTACCCAAGGAAAAGCCCATTCCCTTTAGATAAATAAGATGCTGGAAGAAGCAGGACACTAAGTACATGAAAATGGTTTACATTCTTACTTTGATCTGTTAACTATATAACTACTGTGTGTGCTCCATGGCGGAGCAAACTTCTTACCTACCAGCCACCATCGTTGCCTCTTGTAAGTCTAATAAACCAATGTCTCCACCTGCTAGACTTCCTTCCAGGTGATTTCTTCAGAACAGGTGAACACTACATGAGTGCCCTCTCAGATCTGGAGCTCCTGCATTACACCACCCCTGTCTGATAAGTGCCATACTCCTGGAAAGGGGTTTTTAAAGAGCAAACTCCTCTAACACTAGGCACACATATTGGTGCAAATCCACGTGCACAGATGGAGCTTGCGATTCCTGTAGTGACTTAAGATGCAGGCAAAGGTGGGGAGTGGGGACAGTTTTCTTCCATCTTTTTTTTTTACCTGTTCTGCCAGAAGATGCTGTTGCCTTTGCAGAAACTGCTGTTGCTGCAAGTGCTTTTGCTGCTGCTCCCTCTGTTTCTGTTGGTCCAAAAGCAACTGATGCTGCTTCATGACAGCAGCCTGCTGCTGGCTGCTGAGATAGGGGGAGCTGTTGTGAGTGCTGGCCAGGGACACAGCAGGTGGCTGGGTCCCAACACTGGTGGCCTGGGCTGGCACAGGGACACTGGAAGCGTTCTGCTCCTGTCAATACAGATAAGGGGATTTAGTCAGGTGGGACCAACGAAGTCTCTAAGCTATGATCAGACCAGATGAGCTCCACCCACTGAGAGCTCTCTTGAGAGAGCCTTCCCTGCTGACCTCTACTAATAACCATCCCAAAGGGCTGGGATGGAAACCAAAAGTAATGACACCCAGGCATACACACACCTAGCAATGAACAATCACTCAACAGGTGTTAGCTTTGCTTCCTAAGATACACCATGGCAAAGGGGTGATTTTACATTATGCATTATTTATGCATATTTGCACACAAGAGTTCGCAATCAAGGCTTATAAACATTGGCTTATTGGAATGTTGGAGTGCAGAGGGGTCCACAGAAGAGCACTCTGAGGGGCTCTGGTCAATGGAGACAACACATCCCATGCGCATGAATTTGAGTTTGGGACTATCCTTGAACTGCCTAAAATTTTATGTCCATCCACTTGTGTACAAGCATTTTTCTGGGAAGAGACTGCTTAGCATTTGTCAGATACTCGTGCTCAAAAATACTGAGTATCAATTAGAACTTTAACAGTTATTCTGTTAATACGTGGACCAAAAATGAGAATCATGTGAAAGGCTACCACAATTTTATCCCAACATCATTTCTTACATTTAGAACAAAAGGGGAAAAGAGCACAGGAAAAAGGCAAAAAGTAATTTTTATTTAAACAAGTTCACCTTTCTGAATTCCTTTCCAGTTTTTATTTGTTTCTATATTTCATCTTTACAATATTCTTTTTTTGTTTGTTTGTTCTTTTTGTGTGACCGGTAAGGGGATTGCAACCCTCCTGCGCTCAGCCAGTGAGTGCACCGGCCACCCCTATATAGGATCCGAACCCGTGGTGGGAGCGCTACTGCGCTCCCAGCGCCGCACTCTCCCGAGTGAGCCACGGGGTCAGCCCTACAATATTCTAATCTTAGACTGTGATGGTGTAATTTCTTCACCCCAAAACCAGAAGTTTAAGGTCTACTGAGAATGCTTTGTAAGATCCAACATGCTACTCAGATGACAACAGTTAATACTGTGGTGCTCTTCATTTCTTATAGTCATGTTTAATGGCTGTGAAACATTTTAATGGCTGAAATAAGTGGAAATATCAACATTTACAAATGGATTTTCCTGTTGATAGATGCTTAAACTGTTCCCAGGTTTTTTTTTGTTTTGTTTTGTTTTTTTAGTTTTTTGTTTTGTTTTGTTTTGCTTTCAGTTTTTGGCGATCAGAAATAATCATGCAATGAATATCTTGTACATAACATTCTTTTTTATTTTAGATTACTTCTTTAGATCAACTTGCAGGGGGTATAATGAATCAATGCTTATGAACCTTTTTATGGATTATGAAAAATACATAATGCCCAATGGCTTTCCCAAAGCAGTGTGCTCATTTATGCACCCTCAACAAGTATGTCAATTTCTTCATGATATTAGCACTGTTTTATTTAACTTTTGATTTTTAAAATTTTAGAGTGTACTACAAATTCACAAAGATACACGAAGGTATTCACTGCAGGCTTACTTACAGTAGTGAAGAAGAGAATCTAAAGGGCCATTTTTTACCCTCTGGAGCCATTTGATTCTGCTAGGCTTGAGCACTGTAACTAACCAGAGTTTAGATGTATTGGCAAGCAGCACATGCCTAAAATGTTACAAACTTACCAAAAATTAAGGGATTTTGAACACAGAGATCTGAAAAGTGGTTTAAAAAAGCAAAGCCTCTAAGAAACACATTAAATGTGATCTTTACCTGCAAAACACAGCCACAAAAATGACTCAATTTTATAGCATGAAAGAGACACTGGACTAAATGCAGGCTGTTCTTCAAATGTCTGTGTAGTTAAAATCAAGTTAAAATACTAGGGAATCTCACCCTATTTTTGTTTATTAAGAATCACCGGTTTATTTTATAAATTTTCACTCCCAAGGGTGTCAAAGAATGACAGCAGACACTTCCTGCTCCCTTTGTTCCCATAACTACCTCAGAGCCAGTTTTCTTCCAATTTAGCACATAACCTCACTAGAGTCTCTACAGCAGAGTAACAGAAAGCAAAGCTATGTACTCACCTGGCCAGGTGGAACCAGTGATCGGAAGGGCATATTTCCTGGCTTTGGTTTCATCAGAAACAAGGGGTTCTGCTCATTACTCAGATGAGACAGTTGCTGAGGAAGATAAGCCATCAGGGCTGGCTTACTCTGGCCAGACCCAGGGCTGCCTTGCCCACAGTCCGCTTTGTAATGAGAAAGGGGTTTTGTATTGCCATAGTCCAGCACTGACGCTGGATTATTCACAGAGTTCTGATTCAAGTTACTTGGTGGCTGGTGACTCAGCAGGTTCACATGGCTGGGCTGGAGGTAGGGGCCTCCAGGCCGAGGGGAACTCTTGTTCACACTAGGCATCATGAGCAATTTGGAGTTGGTGAAGTCTTGCTTGTAGCTAGGAGGACTGGCAGGCTTCTCCATGGGGTAAGGGACATCTAAGGGACTGTGGGAGGGCCCTGTCTGCTGCCATGTGGACATCTGGCCTGGGGCTGGTGCCGGGGCAGCCTGCTGTGTGTTCTGGAGCATCTGCTCACGCTTCTGCTTGGCAGCAATCTGCTGGAGCTGGTGCGCAGAGGACAGCTCTGAGGCCCCACCTGGGCCCTGGCCAGGTAACACCACACTTGCAATGGCTCTTTGTGCATTCTGGGCCTGGGCTGATGCCGGCATCAGATTTGGGCTGGGATTGTCTGCCCTGCGCTGACCAGAGGTGTGGAACAGGGTCTGAGAACCCCCTAAGCTGGGGGAATCTGTGCTCAGAGGGGCAGATGAAGGCCCCAGAAAGGTCTGTCCTGCAGACCCGGCCCTCACTTGTGGAGAGCCTAACTGTTCTTGCTCAAAGGCTGCTGGAGAGAATTCTGTCTTAATATTAATGTCCTGTGCCAAGGGGGTTTGTGTGGCAGAACCAGAAGACTCTAGGTCCTTCTTCTCTTCAAAGTCCTCATTAAACAGGTCCTTCATGTCTTCATCGGGCACTGACCTGTTCAGCTCCTCGATGAGCTCCTTCCACTCCTGCTCGTTAAGGTTGAGGTCAGGCATGAGGTTGCTTTGTGATATGGAGCCTCCAGCCCCAGTGATCATGCAAGGCAGGTCATCAACAGGTTCCTGCTTCAGTTCTTTATTCAAGCTCAGAGGAAATGGCTCACTGGAGTTACTGCCTCCATTCAAGTGGAGGCTCGAGTCTGCCAGACACTTTTTGTTGATAGAGTCTAGCCCCAGAGAGTGCTTCCCACTGGACTGTAGAGCATCTCCCCCAGGAGGCTTGTCAGGCTGACCAAGTGGGGAGGCTGGAGGCAATCCATTGGAAGAGATGGCTACTCCCAGAGGGGCCTCCCGACGGGTCTTCTTATGGCCAGAAAAGAGGTCTCCATAGCCATTCTGTTGATCGCCATTCTGAGGGGAGGTGGCACTGTCAAGATTCCTCTTCACTGTATCATGAAGATGCTGAAAAACATCGAAAAGAGTAACTTAATACACAACACCATGTATGAGGTCCCCTCTGCTTGTAACAGTGACTGAACCCAGGGGCTATACCCTTGCAAAGGTCTCCAGTGGATTTTGCTTGCCCAGTTTGCCCTTCTCCCTTCTGGGAAGAGGAGCCTCACTCCCCAGTTCTGTACCTGGCCAGTCAGAATTGGTGTCTACCAATGAAAAAGAGCCAGATGACACATACAGATTCTTGAGAATATCACTCGAGTCTTGAATCTAGCTAAACCTGAGACCAGCCATTCCCCTGGACTTCCCACTTATGTGAACCAATAAATTCCTTCTCGTGTCTAAGCCAGCTTAACTTGGTTTTCTGTTGCTTTCAACTGACAGATCCCTGACTAGAACAGTCCCTTTTTCAGGTCATGGTGGGTGCTGACCATGAGTGTCACGCCTCTAACTGGTTGCACAGACCATTTTCATGCCCTTCCCAGGTCTACCTTTTCTATCCAGGCTGGGCTGCTTCCTCACATGCCATACAGGCCTCTGCCTTTCAGCTTTTGTCCCACTCTCCTCCCCATCTTCCAAGTCCTGCTCCCAATCCCCACTCTCACAAACCTCACCACTTCTTACAAGACCACTGATTTGAATACAATCATGTCTGGTCTGGCACCATTATTCTCTGCTTCCTCATTTTCTCAACTAGATTCACTCAACTAGACTTATTAAGAGTCTACTTTTTGCCAGACACAAGTACTGTGGAGAATATAAAGACAAGGTGGTCCCTGTTCTTCATGGGCTTCCAGTCTTCTAGGACATGGGACATAGGTACCCTATAGAGTAAGGGCAGCATAGCAATAAGTACCCTGAGAGTTCGGGGCAGGAATTTCATGATGAGAACATGACAGCGGTGATGGGGAGGAGAGGTGGTATCTTTCCACTATTTCCCCAGCCTTGTTTTCAGCCGTCAGGAACCAACTCCTCCACTGACCAGAGGAGGCGCCCGAGTTCAGCCTCTAAACATTTTGTTCCTTTCTAGTATATGTGCTGCCGAAGCGAGCACTATTTTGTTCCTTTCTTATTTTTACTTTTATTACATTTTTGTCCTTCATCTCCCACTCCCAATTTCATCCCTCCCACCCACTAACCCTAAGAATCTACTGTGTGCTATTAAAAAATGTTCCAAATAATAGCTCTAATTATTATCTTTTTGTGTGTGTGTCCTTTTTTGTGACCGCGCTCAGCCAGTGAGCAAACCGGCCATCCCTATATAGGATCCGAACCCGCGGCGGGAGCGCTGCTGCGTTTCCAGCCCCGCACTCTCCCGAGTGAGCCACGGGGTCAGCCCTAATTATTATCTTTAAATAGATTTCAGAGGAATCAGAGAGTGGCACACAGTGCTCTGTGATGTTTCCTCTGGCTGCAGAGAATGGCCACACTGACACACCACACTTGCCCAAGCCCGACTGCAGGAGTATTCCGACTTGGGTGTCCTGCCAGAGGCAACTCCAAGTGCACCAGCTCTCAGCAGCAGACTACCCGATGGACATCAGTGAGGACCATTTTCTCAGTCTCAAACTCCAATTCTGATGTTCCCATTCCTTTTCTTAACACTTCAAAATTTTTCTTTTTTTTCTTTCTTTTTTTTTTGGTTTTTGGCAGGTGGCCAAAATGGGGATCCAAACATTTTATTTTTAACTGTTAAAGATGACTGCACAGTGTTCTATAAATCCTAGCTGAGTCAGTATTTCTTTAAATCCATATATGGGTACCTAAACTGGCTTGAAAAAAAAAAACCTTAGGAATGCCCAACAAAGGGAACTGTGGGGCAGAGGTAAGCAATACATAATCCTAGGACCCAAATGAAGAACAGAGCCCTTGGCCCTTACAACTGAAGGACATTTGCTTTATTTTCAAGTAGGTTCTTTGGCTTCTTACTGCCACCTAGGGGTGGGAGGGGGAAAGGGAACCATGCTTAAAATGGACCTTTTATAAAAACCCATTGTTTGAAAAGTTTCCTTTGAAGAAGGTAAATTCATACCCATTTAATGGATCAAAGAAAATAAAAACAAGCTGCTAATATTTCTTGGATTTTTCTTCTTTTCTATTATTTTCTTTTGTTCCACATTGCCAGGTCTGGGCTGTTTAAACCTGGGAGCTCCGTTTTCCATTTTCCTAAGAGGGAAGATGGGAAACCTAAGGGGTCAAGGCATTTGATGAGTCAGCTGGTTGTCCCAGATTAGAAATAGAATCCTTCTTTGCCTTAATAATTATAAAAGCCACCACTCCCTCTTTCAATATCCACATGCAAACAGCTGTAGACAAGTTCCACAGTAACAACTCTATTTTGCAATATCGATTGCTTTTAGCCAAAGGAAACACTGGGCCGTTTTCTCAACTACTCACAAATTTTAACAGGAATGATGTAGGCAGGGATGGGGAGTGTGGAATGTGGTGGCCCTGGCAGATTTTTAAGCCTTCAGCATTTGCAGGAGTGCCTGATATGCGTGGGGCACTGTAGGGGAAGGCAAAGATAGTAAGCTGTGGAGCCTAAGCTCCAGGAATTTACAACAGAGATGGGAAAACAGCCTGCACAGATTAAAAGTTATGTAAGAACAAACACAGAAGGTGCTATAAAGTAAAACAACTCTGGCTGCCATATATAAATATGTGAGCTTGTTCTCAGCGTATCTGGTACTTCCAGGTACTTTAGCTCAGAAGTTCCTGCTGTTCCACTGAATGGTCTCAGCCGTGTGCAGGGTTCCAGGAGTATGCAGTTCTGGGAGATAATGTGATCAGATGCTTGTGATCTAATGGAGAGTAGCATGCTCAGCAAGTCAGCCTTCCACCAAGGCACCCGGCTGGCCTGTGCCAGCTCCCTAACCGGGAGGCTTCCACACCCAGGTGCCACCTGCTATCTTTGGCTCTGGGAGAGAGGCTCCAGGATATCAGTGCTGCTCTGAATCAAGCTGCGGCTGGCCATAACTTGTAGACACCTAATCAGCATCCTGACCCCTCCACCCCCCACACTAGCCTTGCAGGACAACAGTCCCTCACCCAGTCTCCACTTCCTCCTTCTTCAACCACCTACTGCTGAAATCCCAGTGTGCTTTGTGGTCAAACTTTCCGAGAAAATGACAACACCTATACTCTTCCACTCTGAGTTAACAAATAGATGTTGCTGTTTGGATCCCCATACTGTCCAACCGCCAAGAAAACCCCCAAACAAACAAACAAACAAAAAAATAGATGTGGCTGTTGAAGACAGGAATGGTTCTCTTCTATCACACACTGGTAGCCACCTAGGGCAACCACCAGTGCTTCCCGGAAACTTGATTTTCTTCCTCTTCCCTCCTCTGTCATCCCCCTCTCAGCCAAACACCACCCATCCCTACTTCTTAGAGCCAGCACCTTGGTCCACTGCAATATGGATTATTTCCCTCACCACTCTGGAGCCGACAGGATGTGGGAAAAGGGAGGGAGTAGTTAAGAGAACTGCTTTCTCCAAGGTCAGCAATGATCTTCCTGCTTTTATTCACAGGCCACATTTTCAATCCTTCCTTTCTCTCTTGCTCTTCCTTCCATTCTTCCATCATCTGCCACTTAATAATTCATTCTACCTTTAAAGTCCTCTTTCCTCACACTTCTTTACTGTCTTCTCTTCTACTTTTCTGGTTGTTTCCTCTGTCTCCTTTGAGAAGTCTCCCCTTCTCCTGCCCTTCAATTAAATATTGAAGTCCTCTCCCCTTTACACTCCACATTCTGAGTGATCTCACCCAATCCCGTGTCTTCAATTTTCTATGACTGAACATTGCACTCAGAATAAACCCAACTTCCTGGGGACCTAACACTGATCTACTCAGCCCTTGCCCCTCCAACCTCCTTTCAGGGCCCCTCCCTATTGGACACCATGCTAGAGCCACACAGGGCTTACAATTTCTCAAATGTGCTTGCTCATACCTGTCTCAGGGCCTCTGCACTTGCTCTTCTCTTTGCTCAGAACACTTCTTCCCTCTGATATTTCCAGGGATGACTCATCTCATAATTCAGGTCACTTACCTCCTCAGTCATTCCCCGATCACTTCCTTCTCCCCACAGTCACACTCTATCCTATTTCCTTGATGATTCCCCACCCATCTGAATGGGCCTAGCTCCCTCCGTTAGACCCCTGTACCTAGAACAGTGTCCAGCACTCAATAAACATTTGTGAATGAATGTGCTATCTCTAACCCACCCACCTCTGCAGAGCTTCTGACTCCTATTTGTCCAACTACCTACCTAGCATGCCTCTACTTGGGCAGACACAACAGATAACTCAGATGAAATCTGGCCAAAGCCAAAGACAGCTTCTCCCCAGTCCTGTTCTCCTTTCCTCTATACCTATCTCAGAGAATGTCACTACTAGCCACCCAGTCACATAAACCAGAAACCAAACAGCTCTCCTCGCACCCTCCTTCTTTACTCCCCATATCCAATTGGTACCCAAACTCTACTGTCTATTTCCTCAGCCTTTCTTGAACTCAACCTCTTCTTTCCATTCACTAACACCAATTTCTCTCATTTGATTTTAACTGTGTCTAAAGCCAGTCTTGTGGTAACCTTCACCCCATCTGTATTCTACACCATGGCCAGAATGATGGTACCGAAAGCATATATGGTCACTTTTCCTTAAAGCCCTTCAATGGTTCCTGGTTGCCTTCAATCTTCACAGTCCTGAGCCTGTTGGCTCCTACATCCTTCAGGCTCTGGAATGAGTTTAACTCCCTACCATCTCTCCAACCATGTCCAGACTGCACTCCAATGGTGCAGCTCACTAGGACTCCACAAAACTATAGGTTGAAACATAAAATCAGAAATTTTTAAGGTAACAATCGTTAAATACTGGCAATTTCAACCCAATACTATGCTTGCTTTTCCTTTTCCCATGAGGTCTTCCAGAACCCTGTATGTACACTGAGAGGAGCTTCAGGAATCCTGACTTCTTGTTGGAAAATACCCTTCCGTCAGGTAAAGTTGACCCATTTTCATGCAACATTGAAGGTTTCAGAGATTTGAGGGGAAATTTGAGAAATGCATGCCAAGCAGCAACTTTTACTTTGATAAGGCACAAATCTGAGCCAAGTGCTGAAGGGATAAGTCATTATTCACCAAGTGTGCCTTGCTGACCCCTCATTCCCAGTTATTTATTATAATTTATTCCCAGTTATTTAATTTATTTATTTATTTTTGGCTTGAACAAATATACAGGGTTGAATCCCAGACCCTGGTGTTATCAGCTATTCCCAATTACTTATTATCATTAACTGATTAGTCCCAGTTAATCAGGATCTCACTCAACTTTCAAAACAAGCCTGGAGGATGAGTATCACTGTTCCTCTTTAACAGCAGATAAAACTCATAAAATCACATAAGATTTCCTGAGGTTTAAGCATTCAGAGGTCTTGGGAAGGATCCCTTGTGAATACTGGAGGTCTGCTGCCAATCCCCACAGCCCAGACCCTAACCTGTGTGAGAATGAGAACTAGGTCCATATTAATTCCATTCCACGTGTGACGCTGAAGAAGGCGCTTGAGTATGAAACACCAGCAGCTGAAGGAGTGAATCAGAGTTTTAAACTATACAAAAAGGAGCACCATCCCCAGGCCAAGCACAAAGAACACCATCAAGGTGTCAGTACCAGAAAAACGGGCCATGCTATGATGAAATCCCACAAATCAGGGCCACAAATAATTCTTTGTAAAATATTTTAAGAAAAAAGATCACAGAACTGTCCATAACTTGCTACTAAAAATTCTCACTTTTAAAACAGTAGTTGTCCTAATAGTTTGGAATGGTCACTGATTTAGATACAAACAACCCAGCACGGTGAGTACTAAAGATCTCTGTAAGTTCCACTCCTGTCTCTGTATCCACCTGTCAAGGGCATACAGAAGATGGCAAGTTCCAGAACAATGCATTTTCCAAAAAACTTTATTGTTTGGCACCTGGACATTTTCACCATCACCTTTAAAAAAAAGAAAAAAAGAACTTTTTATTTTGAAATAATTATAGATTAACAGGAAGTTGCAGCAAAGACAGTACAGAGAGGTCCTAAGTATCCTTCACCCAGTATCCCACAACGGTTACATTTAACATAATTATAGTACAACAACAAAACCAAGAATTTGATATGGGTACGTGTGTGTATAGTTCATTTTAGCAAATGACCATCACCTTTTTTGAAACAAACCTTTTAAAAAGCCTTTTAAAAAGGCTATTTAAGAGTTCCAGTCAAAATGGCGGAATAGACCGGTCCCCAGCGTCACTCTTTCCCACAAATCAACCAATTTACAACTGTAACAACATAACAACAGCCAAGCTGGGGCCACTGGCGCTCAAGGGAAGAGGAGGAGAGACCTACAGAATTCATGAAGGCAGGAGAAACCACAATGAGAGAAAGAAAAACTGCTGAGTATTTAAGGTTGCAGCAGCTTTAATGATGGAGCTGCTGAGCACACGGTGCTGTTGCTGTGCCTTTCAGATAGGGTTTCTGGGAGGCAGCAGGGGAAAAGAGGACTTTGGTGGCCCCCAGGACAGCAAGACCACTAACAGGGTTCCCACGGACCCACACAGGAGCGAGGAGCCAGAACAGCTGAAAAGGGGAGCCATTCAGAGGCCGGTGAGTCAACGCAAGGGACCAGCACCTGGCCCGTCCCATGGGAAGTGTTTGCAGCATGGGTGGTGGGGGAGACAGGCCCACCAGGAGAACACTGAGACACAGCAAGGACAGCGGATCTGCCCCCCGATCAGGGCAGGACCACTCAGAGGAGACTGGTTGGGAATGCAGAATTGCAGGGGGTGCAATTTGATGAAAAAACTCAGGCCTAGATCAGAGTTTCTACACAACCCAGGTGCACCACGACTCTGGAGAGCTGAAAGTACCTGTAAGGTCAACCATTAAATCCTGAGCTGCACAAAAAGCCTTCCCTAGAGAAACAGCAGCAAAGCAGCTCAAATACTAGTTCCCACAGGAAGTTCCCCTGTGTTAGAAGTATGCAAAAGACAAAAAATTAGTTCCAGCCCAGACACACCACCAGTGCCTTGGGGACCACCAGAGGATGTGAGGCGTGGAGCCGGGGACAGGACCCCTGCCCACAACCACTCACACCACCAACGGTTCGGGGACCCAAGGCATGGAAAAAAGGACTGGACACCCCTCCCAAAACCAGGCACACTGCACCAGTGCCTTGGGGCCCACCCAGGGACCCAAGGCATGGAGAAAGGGACTGGACCCCCATCCCACAACCAGGCGCACCACACCAGTGCCTTGGGGCCTGCCTGGGGACCCAAGGCATGGAGCCAGGGACCAGACACTCCCCACAACCAGGGACTCTGCCAGCACCAACGAGGATGCCAAAAACATCACCTCCATGTAGGTGGCCCACCACAACCACCACAATAACCATGGCTGCCACAAAAGCGGCTAGGTGCCCCAACCACCATGCAGATGGTCTGCCAGCCACTGGAGTACACTGACACAAGGAGAGTCACCAGCAGAGATAAAGAAAAGAAGAGGATGTCTCTCTCCACAAAGCCCATTTCAGAGTGACAGAAGAAGCACTGCTCTATGATAATATTGGGGGACCTGATCACACCCCTCAGCACTGGACAGATCATCTAGGCAACAAATCAACAGAGTAAGCATTATTCTTTCAGGAGAGAAGAAATCTAGGGTAATTAGAGAGGCAAAGGGGAGGGAGAGGGGGATGAGGAGAGATTGGACAAGGGGCATAAAGAATAAGTATGATTTGTAACAATATATACGCTAGTAATATTGATTTGATGAACATATCTCAATGTTGAACCCTCAAAATATGTATAATCAATTTTGATTCAATAAAAATAAAAACATTTTCAAAAAGGCTATTTAAGAAAGTAAGGTCATGTATGTGGGTATTTAACACAATATAATCTCTTTCTACATGATTATAAAGCAAAAGCTATGATTCACTGAGAAACAAAATTGTTAAATAGATTGCTTCTTGAACTTGGCAGGCAATCAGTATATTTTCTTCGCTATAGAAAAACCAATTTGGGAAACCAAATGAGGCTCAGAAAGTTTCTTGGTGGACATAAACAAAGCAGGTTATCTCTAACTGGATGTGTGACCACAGTTAAGACATTATCCATTTAGGATATGCTTTCTTGACCTATAAAATGAAGATGCTGAGTTAGATGATCTAAAGTTCCACTGGCTTTAAAAGTCTATAATGCAACACTTTTTTTTTTTTTTTTTTTTTTAAAAGATGACTGGTAAGGGAATCTTAACCCTTGACTTGGTGTTGTCAGCACCATGCTCACCCAGTGAGCTAACCAGCCATCCCTATATGGGACCTGAACCTGTGGCCTTGGTGTTATCAGCACCACACTTTCCCAAGTGAGCCACAGGCCAGCCCCATAATGCAACACTTCTAATATCAATTATTACCCTGTACTGGGAGATACTTCAGGTGTTGGTATTCGTTCAATGCAGTATTCGTTCACAGAGATCCTACTGTGTGCCAGACTCTGCCCTATACAGGCTATGCATAAAATCATGGTAAATACAGTACAATTCATTATTCAAAATTCATTAGGTTTTTAGTAAACAGACGGTCCCTAATTTAACAATGGTTCAACTTACAATGTTTTGACTTTACAATGAGTTTGCTGGGGTATTAAATGCATTTTGACTTATGATGGGTTCATCAGGATGTAGTTCCACTGTAAGTCAAGGAGCATCTGTATTCTAGAGAGGGCACTGGGGATATAAAAAGATCAATACAAACAGGGAACACGGCGCCAGGGCGGCTGTGGATGCAGACAGGATCCCGGAGGCCGGGGCCGCGCTGAAGGCGGCCAGCTGCCCTATTCAGGATTCGAGGTTTCAGGCCAGCATTAAAGAAGATTCCTAGGAGCGCCCAAGTCACGCCGCGACTGAACAGCCCGAGGCGGCAGCGGCCAAGAACGGGGAAGGCGACAAACCAGAGGCAGAGAGTGAGCACCTGACCTGGCACAGCCCTGTGAGTGACCCCTGGCCCAGCTCTGTTTGGGGGGCTAACGCGCACCCGGCTCCCGCCTGCATCACCGGTTCACTCACCACGCCGGGGCTGCCTCCATTTTCCCAGGTGCTGGCAGCTCCACCCGGCTCAGCCGTCACTGAGCCTTCCCACTTGCTTGGCCCGGCGCAGGACTTTCCGGACCCTGCAGGCTGGCCTCCCCTCCCACTCCCTCCACGGTTCTCTGGCGGGGCTGGTGGGGTGGGGCGTCCCCGGCCAGTGTCGAGAGAGCAAGGAAGTACGGGCGGGCCGACTGTCACTCCAACACACCCTGGACTCCGGCCCCCGGTAAACGTCCTGTTACTGGGAGGCAGATACCATCTCTACGGCCACCAGTTCGGAAAAAAGCCTAACCAATTTCTGGTTGGGAATAGTGTGGTAGGAGAGTTCCCAGGTCCGCTTGAACCTGCCAGAGAGCTGGCTGCAGGTGGGCGCTAGATTCGGTCTATGCCGGGGGGATACAAAGGTGAACAAGACCCGAGGAAGATCTACACAGTGCTACAAAGGCACCCAGAGTGACCGGTCGTCTGTGCCTACCAGAAACCTGGTAGACTTCCTGTGCAAGGTGGTGCCGAGCGGGGTCTTGAAGGCCCAGCTGATAGATGAGGGGTGCAGAAGACACGCCCCAGCCCAGCACAGTGAGCACAGAGTGGGGAGATGTGCGGCCAGGGAGGTGGAGACTTGACAGAAACCACACACTCGGTGGGGTCGCCACTGCACGATCCAACAGCCTGGGCCAGAGCACACGGAACAGGGAGAAGTCCTGCATAGGAAGTGAAAGCTCAACAGAGATCACACACCCTGTGGTACGGGATCCACCAGCCCAGCAGAGTCCAAGCTGACCAGAAAGGTGGCTCCCCGGAGAAGCCCAAGACCCGAGGCAACCACACACACAAGGCACTAGAGGCCAACTGAGCAGTCAAGGAGGGAGCCATACGAAATTGGCAACCACAGCAACATCCTAGTTAGTCATTAGTCTCAAACCGGTGGACTGTGAAACCCCCTGCCACAATGAATAAACACCAAAAAAAAGATACCAGAAATACAAAAAATCAAGAAAGTACACCACCAAAAGTTAATAAATCTCAAACTCTAGATCCTATAGAACAAGAAGCCCTTGAAATAACTGACAAGGAATTTCGAGTGATAATTCTAAGGAAACTGAATGAGATACAAGAAAACTCAGCTAGACATCATGATGAAATGAGGAAAAGTATACAGGATCTGAAAGAGGAAATGTACAAGGAAATCAATGTCCTGAAAAAAAATGTAGCAGAACTTGCTGAACTGAAGAAGTTATTCAGCGAAATAAAAAACACAACGGAGAGCTTAACCAGCAGGCTTGTCGAAGTTGAAGAGAGAACCTCTGAACTTGAAGATGGGCTGTTTGAAATAACACAAGCAGACAAAAAGAAAGAAAAAAGAATCAAGGACATTGAAGAAAATCTGAGAGAGATATCAGACAACCTTAAGCGCTCAAATATCCGAGTCATGGGTATTCCAGAAGGGGAGGAAAATGGAGATTCCATTGAAAACATATTCAACAAAATAGTGGCAGAAAACTTCCCAGGTATAGGAAAAATCACAGATCTTCAGATCCAGGAAGCTCAATGATCTCCAAACGTATTCAACCCAAAAAGGCCTTCTCCAAGACATGTCATAGTCAAATTGGCAAAACTCAGAGACAAAGAGAGAATCTTAAAAGCTGCAAGAGAGAAGCGTCAAATCACCTATAAGGGAGCCCCAATCAGGCTAACATCAGACTTTTCATCACAAACCCTAAAAGCTAGAAAGGAATGGGATGATATTTTCAAAATACTAAAAGACAAAGATTGCCAGCCAAGAATACTCTACCCTGCAAGGCTATCCTTCCGAAATGAAGGGCAAATAGTATATTTCTCAGAAAAACAAAAACTGAGGGAGTTCACTACCATACGACCACCCTTACAAGAAATCCTCAAGGGAGTACTTGGTCTGGTTCCTGAAAAATAACTACCATTGCCATAAAAACCCAAGAAAAATCAATACCCACTAGTATAAAAAAAATGGCATTCATGAAGAGAAAACAAGCAAACAAAAACACTATCTACAACCTAAGGAACCAACAAACACAGAAACCAAACAGTAAATCAGAAAGCAAGGAACAAAAGACACCTAAGACAACCAAACAACCAATAAAATGCTAGGAATAAAGCAACACCTTTCAATAACAACTCTTAATGTAAAAGGCTTAAATTCCCCCATCAAAAGACACAGACTGGCTGAATGGATCAAAAAAGAGGACCCAACTATATGCTGCCTACAAGAGACCCACCTCACCCATAAAGATTCACATAGACTAAGAGTGAAAGGATGGAAAAAGATTGACCATGCAAACAGAAAAGAAAAACGAGCTGGAGTAGCTATTCTTATATCTGACAAAATAGACTTTAAACTAAAAGCCATAAAAAGAGACAATGAGGGACACTACTTAATGATAAAAGGACTGATCCATCAAGAAGACATAACAATCATAAATATGTACGCACCCAATGTTGGAGCAGCCAGATTTATAAAACAAACTCTATTAGACCTAAAGAAGGAAATAGACACTAATACCATAATAGCAGGGGACCTGAACACCCCACTGTCAATATTAGACAGATCATCTAGGCAAAGAATCAATGGGGAAACACAAGATCTAAACAATACTCTAGACCAATTGGAATTGGCAGATATCTACAGAACATTCCACCCAACAACCTCAGAATATTCATTCTTCTCATCAGCACATGGATCATTCTCCAGGATAGATCACATATTAGGTCACAAATCAAGTCTCAATAAATTCAAAAAAATTGGAATTATCCCATGTATCTTCTCAGACCACAATGGATTAAAACTAGAAATTAATAACAAACGAAACTCTGGAAACTATACAAACACATGGAAATTAAACAGCATTCTACTTAATGACATATGGGTCCAAGAAGAAATCAAGCAGGAAATCAAAAAATTTATTGAAACTAATGAAAACAATGATACGTCATACCAAAACCTGTGGGATACTGCAAAAGCAGCATTGAGGGGGAAATTTATTGCGTTAAACGCTCACTTCAGAAGAATGGAAAGATGGCAAGTGAACAACCTAACACTTCACCTTAAAGAACTAGAAAAACAAGAACAATCCAAACCTAAAGTTAGCAGACAGAAAGAAATCATTAAGATCAGAGCAGAACTGAATGAAATTGAGAACCAAAAAACAATTCAAAAGATCAACGAATCAAAAAGTTGGTTTTTTGAAAAGATAAATAAAATTGACAAACCATTAGCATGGCTAACAAAAAAAAGAAGAGAGAAGACTCAAATAACAAAAATTAGAAATGAAAAAGGCGATATTACAACTGATTCATCTGAAATACAAGGAATCATTCGAGACTACTATAAACAACTATACGCCAACAGATTTGAAAATCTGGAGGAAATGGATAAATTTCTGGACAAACACAAGCTCCCAAAACTGAACCATGAAGACGTAGAAAATTTGAACAGACCAATAACAATAAAGGAGATTGAAGCTGTTATCAGAAGGCTCCCAACAAAGAAAAGCCCAGGACCAGATGGATTCACAGCAGAATTTTACCAAACATTCAAAGAGGAATTGACACCGATTCTTTACAAACTATTCCAAAAGATTGAAACGGACGCAAATCTCCCAAACTCATTCTATGAAGCAAACATCATCCTGATACCCAAACCAGGTAAAGATATAACCAAAAAAGAAAACTACAGGCCGATATCCTTGATGAATATAGATGCAAAAATCCTCACTAAAATACTAGCAAACAGAATACAGCAACACATACGTAAAATTATTCACCACGATCAAGTGGGATTCATCCCAGGGATGCAAGGTTGGTTCAACATACGCAAATCAATAAATGTGATACACCATATTAATAAACTCAAACACAAGGACCATATGATCATCTCTATAGATGCTGAAAAAGCATTTGATAAAGTTCAGCACTCATTCATGACAAAGACCCTCTATAAGTTAGGTATAGAGGGAAAGTATCTCAACATAATTAAAGCCATATATGACAAACCCACTGCCAATATCATCCTGAATGGGGAAAAGCTGAAAGCTTTTCCTTTAAGAACAGGAACTAGACAAGGATGCCCACTCTCACCACTCCTATTCAACATAGTGTTGGAAGTACTAGCCAGAGCAATCAGAGAAGAGAAGGAAATAAAGGGCATCCAGATTGGAAAAGATAAAGTCAAACTGTCCCTGTTTGCAGATGACATGATCCTATATATCGAACGGCCTAAAACCTCTACAAAAAAACTATTGGAATTGATAAATGATTTCAGCACAGTAGCAGGATACAAAATCAACACACAAAAATCAGTAGCATTTCTTTTCTCCAATAGTGAACATGCAGAAGGAGAAATCAAGAAAGCCTGCCCATTTACAATAGCCACCAAAAAAATAAAATACTTAGGAACTGAGTTAACCAAGGAGGTGAAAAATCTCTATAATGAGAACTACAAACCACTGCTGAGAGAAATTAGAGAGGATACAAGAAGATGGAAAGCTATCCCATGCTCTTGGATTGGAAGAATCAACATAGTGAAAATGTCCATACTACCCAAAGTGATATACAAATTCAATGCAATCCCCATCAAAATTCCAAACACATTTTTCTCAGAAATGGAAAGAACTATCCAGACATTTATATGGAACAATAAAAGACCACGCATAGCCAAAGCAATGCTGAGCAAAAAAAAAATAAAAATAAAGCTGGAGGCATAACACTACCTGACTTTAAGCTATACTACAAAGCTATAATAACCAAAACAGTATGGTACTGGCATAAAAACAGACACACTGACCAATGGAATAGAATAGAGAATCCAGAAATCAACCCACACACTTACTTCCATCTGATCTTTGACAAAGGCACCAAGCCTATTCACTGGGGAAGGGACTGCCTCTTCAGCAAATGGTGCTGGGATAACTGGATATCCATATGCAGGAGAATGAAACTAGATCCATACCTCTCACCGTATACTAAAATCAACTCAAAATGGATTAAGGATTTAAATATACACCCTGAAACAATAAAACTTCTTAAAGAAAACATAGGAGAAACACTTCAGGAAATAGGACTGGACACAGACTTCATGAATACGACCCCAAAAGCACGGGCAACCAAAGGAAAAATAAACAAATGGGATTATATCAAACTAAAAAGCTTCTGCACAGCAAAAGAAACAATTAACAGAGTTAAAAGACAACCAACAGAGTGGGAGAAAATATTTGCAAAATATACATCTGACAAAGGATTAATATCCAGAATATATAAGGAACTCAAACAACTTTACAAGAAGAAAACAAGCAACCCAATTAAAAAATGGGCAAAAGAGCTAAGTAGGCATTTCTCTAAGGAAGCTATACAAATGGCCAACAGACATATGAAAAAATGCTCAACATCACTCAGCATCTGGGAAATGCAAATCAAAATCACACTGAGATACCATCTAACACCAGTTAGGATGGCTAAAATCCAAAAGACTCTGAACAATAAATGCTGGCGAGGTTGCGGAGAAAAAGGAACTCTCATACATTGTTGGTGGGACTGCAAAATGGTGCAGCCTCTATGGAAAATGGTATGGAGGTTCCTCAAACAATTGCAGATAGATCTACCATACGACCCAGCTATCCCACTGTTGGGAATATACCCAGAGGAATGGAAATCATCAAGTCAAAGGTATACCTGTTCCCCAATGTTCATCGCAGCACTCTTTACAATAGCCAAGAGTTGGAACCAGCCCAAATGTCCATCATCAGATGAGTGGATATGGAAAATGTGGTACATCTACACAATGGAATACTACTCAGCTATAAAAACGAATGAAATACTGCCATTTGCAACAACATGGATGGACCTTGAGAAAATTATATTAAGTGAAACAAGTCAGGCACAGAAAGAGAAATACCACATGTTCTCACTTATTGGTGGGAGCTAAAAATTAATATATAAATTCACACACACACACACACACACACACACACACACACACACACACACACACACACACACACACACACACACACACACACACACACACACACACACAAAACCGGGGGGGGAGAAGAAGATATAACAACCACAATTACTTGAAGTTGATATGACAAGCAAACAGAAAGGACATTGTTGGGGGGGAGGGGGGAGGGAGAAGGGAGGGAGGTTTTGGTGATGGGGAGCAATAATCAGCCACAATGTATATCGACAAAATAAAATTAAAAAAAAAAAAAAAAAAGATCAATACAACATAGTTCCTGCTCCCACCGCCTGGGATGTGATGGAGACGCTATGGAGGCAGGCCAGAGTATTATTGAAGGAAAGAGAAGGGAGGGCAGGACAGTGTTGGGATGACAGGGAAGACTTCTGAAGAAGGGCACATCTGAATTAGTTATTAAAGGAGCAGAGAACCAAGGTCAAGGGTTCAGATCCCTGTATCGGCCAGATTTAAAAAAAAAAAAGAATCCACAAATGAGCAGAGTGGGAGTGAAAAGAGGGAGGCAAAGAAGAAGAGAACAAGGAGTACTTTAATGTTGCTGAATTATAAAGGGCACAGCAGAGAGCACTGAAAGAGAGATGCTGTGGATGGATCGTGATGGCCCCAAAATTTCATTTAATGGAAATTTCCAAAATACATAAAACTGGACAGAACAGTATAATGAACCTCCATGAACTCACTGCCCAACTTAATATCAGTAATTGGCCAATTTTGTTTCATTTCTACCTTCCTAATCCTAAACCCCTCCACCTTGAATATTTTTTTAAAAATCCTAGGCGTAATGTAATTTAATCCACAAATACTTCAGTATATATTTTCAAAAGAACACTTAAAAATGTGTGTAAAAATATCACAATACCATTTTTATACCTAAAACATTAATAATTCTGTATTATCACTACCTCACACCTATTAGGATGGCTACTATTAAAAAACATAAAAATAACAGGTATTGGCACAGATGTAAAGAAACTGGAAATGTTGTACACAGCTGGTGAGAACAGAGAATGGTAGAGCTGCCATGGAAAACAATATGGCGGTTCCTCAAAAAATAAAAAAATTGAATTCCCATATGATGAAGCAATTCCACTTCTGAGTATATACTCAAATGAAGAGGCTGGCCGGTCAGCTCAAATGGTTAGAGCACAGCTTTGTAACTCCAAGGTCATGGGTTCAGATCCCCAGACTGGCCAGCCACCAAAAAAAAAAAAAAAAAGAAAAGAAAAGAAAGAAAGCAGGAACTTGAAGAAGTATTTGTATACCTAAGTTTTCAGCAGCATTATTCACAATAGTCAAAAGGTGGAACCAACCCAAGTGTCTATTAACAGATGAATGAATAAACAAAATGTGGTACATGCATACAATGGAACATTATTCAGCCTCAAAAAGGAAGGAAATTCTGATACATGCTACAACACAGATGAACCTTTGATGATGTTAAGTGAAATAATCCAGTCACAAAAGGACAAATACTGTGTAATTCCACTTGTAGAAGGTACCTAGAATAGTCAAATTCATAGAAACAGAAAGTAGGTGGTGGTTGCCAGGGACTGGAAGAATGGTGAGTTATTATTTAATGGATACAGGTTTTCAATTTTGCAGGATGAAAAGAGTTCTGGAGATGGATGGTGGTGACAGTTGCACAACAATGTGAATGTACTTAATGCCCCTGAACTGTACACTTAAAAATGGTTAATGGGGCCGGCCCGTGGGTGGCTCACTCGGGAGAGTGTGGTGCTGATAACACCAAGGCCATGGGTTCAGATCCATATATAGGGATGGCCGATTAGCTCACTGGCTGGGTGTGGTGCTGACAACACCAAGTCAAAGGTTAAGATCCCCTTACCGGCCAGCTTTAAAAAACAAAAAAAAGTAGGAGGGACGGGGAGACAGGTTGGTAGCTAGAGACAATCAAAGGAAAGTTATTTTGGAATAACAGACTTGAGTTTACTTAAAGAACAGCAAATAATTACTTGTTGATTAGACTAGATCTCCCTAAAACCCTCTGGAACTCTGTTATTCTATGAATAAAATCAGGCTCTTCCATGTGAAAAAAATGTATCACAACAACTACTGAAAGCATAAACACCACAATCTTCTCATTTATGAGGAAATTCTGACTTAACTGAGGGGCTCCGTGCATGTAAGAGTGATGCCCTTCCTTCCAAAGCGAAGTGTTCCACCTGGGTTCTCCTCTATGCCATCCCCACTCAGCCTCCTCAAGGTCCTTGTTCATTCAATTACCACCCTTTTCTGTTTTCCATTCATCTCCCTCTCTGCTAGTTCTTTCCTCCCCTAAGCACTAACAAATGCTCACAGAGCCTCCCATCCTGGCAGTGCAAAGAGCACAGCTAGACCTGATCTGAACCCTGGTTTGGTTGCTTAAAACTACTAGGTGCTCACAGTCAAATTACTTAGCATCTCGTGAAGCTTTGGTTCCTCATCTAAAAAAGAAGGGGTTGAGGTGGGAGTACTAGCCACTTCCTTGGGTGGCTGTGAGGCACTTCACTACTGCTTGCTGAGCACCTGGCAATATTCTTACTGTCCTGCTAATCCTCTTCCTTCCCTTCAGAGATTCTTCAAAGACCAATCTCTAATTTGTCATACTCACCAACATGACCTCCTGGTTCTTAAATCCAAGGGACCCTTTTTATTTTTTATTTTATTTTATTTTATTTTTTTTAAAAAGATGACCGGTAAGGGGATCTTAACCCTTGACTTGGTGTTGTCAGCACCACGCTCACCCAGTGAGCAAACCGGCCATCCCTATATGGGATCCGAACCCGCGGCCTCGGCGCTCCCAGCGCCACACTCTCCCGAGTGAGCCACGGGCTCAGCCCAAGGGACCCTTTTTAGACTGTATCTCCTTTTTAGACTGTATCTCTGAGGCACTGGGCACTAATGACCACTCCTCCCTTCACGTCCTCATGGCCACTCTCTGGACCTGCTTCTGCCTCCAAGGCCACTCTTTGCAGGCTGGCCCTTCCCACAGCCTGCTCCTTAAATGATGCCTGCAGAGCCTTCATCCCTTTTCACTGATGTCATCTCCCCAGGCAACTCCATGCACATTCAAGGTCTCAGCTACAGCCTGATAAATATGTACTGAGCAGGCACTCAAATATTTACTGAATGAACATTTCCCAGATCACCATCTTTCATACCCAGCCCTCTCTCTTCTGCTGTAGATTTGCATATTCAGTTGTAAACTGGGAATCTCCATGTTAATGTCAGATAGTATATACTCCAAGCTGGATTCCTTGCCTTCCTCCCCAAATCTGTCCCTTCTTCTCATGCTCCCTGACTCCATGCATGGTTCAATCCTTGTCCTCTCAGATGAAGGGGCATTGAGTTCTGCTGACTCCACCTTCTAACTCTCTCCAGTGAGATATCTCCACACCACCACCATCTTAGTTCAATTTCTCATTTTTTTTTTACCTAGGTTTATAGCTTCATGCTGATTTGTTTCTATGCTCTCTCTGTTCTAACACCCTCGATGATGTTATCAGCATGATCTCTATAAAACACACATGTGGATCACTTAAATTTCTTTATTTCCCCATCACTTACATAAAGTTCAAACTCCTTAACCTGGCACATAAGTGCCTGTTTGATCTGATTTCAATAAACTTCTTCATTTAAACCCCTACCATTCCCTTGAGGCCTTACTTACACTTAACTACCTTTAGGACTGAGAATATACCTCCAGCCTGAAGACCTCCTACTAATCTTTTAAGATTTAGCTCAAACATCAACTCTGTAATATTTTTTCCCTAACCACTTACCCCACACCTCATCAAGTTCCTTATTCTATCCCTAGTGTTCTAACAATATTTTGTACATAAAAGACTTGTGTCATTCTCTAAATACTCAATGACCTGTCTCTCTGCATCTCCCTCATTCTTGGAGGACAAGAGCCCTGCCCTTTTCATCCCTGGTGCCTAGTCCAAGCTCAGCACGTTACAGGTACCCAGTGGACGTTCACGGAATTAACCCTCTCGTCTTCCCCATCACTCCCCCTTTATGGTAACTCTGTTCTCTAGCCTCATGAATACTTGTCTTTCGTGTTTCATGGGCTCTCTCTGCCCAATAACAGGAAGCAGTACTAGCTCACTTAATCTTCACAACAACCTATGGGTTCAGTGCTGTACTATTATTCCCAATTTCAAGATAAAGACACTAAGGCTTAAAGAAGTTCAACAACTTGGAATGTGAGCACTGAACCAGGATTTGAACACAGATCTTTCTAGTTCAAAGCTGTTTCCCTAAGTCCAACTTACGTGACTCCTTTAAATGTGCCTCTTTTTTACCTCAGAACTTCTTAGTGTTTTTTTTTTTTTTTTTTTTTTAGGTGGGTGGAAGCAAAAGACTGGCACACAGCCTGTGGCGACTGTGTTAGCAGACTAGCTCGTGAGCACTGTGTGCAGACTTACTCTAGGACTAGGCTGGAGGACTCTCTGTATGACACACTGGACTCAAACTACTGAATTCCCTCCTTCCAAATGAGGCCTTGCTATCAGACAGAGTATGTGCCCTTAGCTTCCTTCCTTTATTTATTTATTTATTTATTTTAAATTTTATTTTGTCGATATACATTGTGGCTGATTATTGCTCCCCATCACCGAAACCTCCCTCCCTCCTCCCTCCCCCCCCAACAATGTCCTTTCTGTTTCCTTGTCGTATCAACTTCAAGTAATTGTGGTTGTTATATCTTCTTCCCCCCCCCCCCGGTTTTTTTTGTTTTGTTTTTTTTGTGTGTGTGTGTGTGAATTTATATATTAATTTTTAGCTCCCACCAATAAGTGAGAACATGTGGTATTTCTCTTTCTGTGCCTGATTTGTTTCACTTAATATAATTCTCTCAAGGTCCATCCATGTTGTTGCAAATTCTTAGTGTCTTATGAACTCTTTTCTTTCCCTCTTCTCTGAGATAGAAACATCTCTCTCTGCAAGATTAACTCCCTGCACCTGCGCCTTCTTAGTCCCTCCAGACCTGCCTCATCTGAGACTTTTCCCCTTCAAATTCTTCCCCTCCTCATCTCAAAAATAATTGCAATCTATTTTGTTCTAAAGCTTTGGTTCTCAAACTATGGTCGCAGCATCAGCATCATCTGGGAATCTATTAGAAATGCAAACTCTCAAGCACTTCCCCACACCCACGGAGTCAGAAACTCTGGGGCTGGGGCTCAGAAAATAGTTTTAACAAGCCCTTCAAGTAATTTTGATGCATGTGAAGTTTGAGAACCACTGATTGTGGCTTTTTCTTGCAAACTTATGCTCGATTTCACATTCTATAATAACCCCCCCAAAATTCTTCTCAATCCTATTAACAACCTCAGCTGCTACTATCTTACCCCCTTGCCACTCACTGACTTTCTTAAGAGCATCATTCACTTACTTCTCAAACCCCTCTGATCATCTGGGCACCCTTATCTCCTTTACAAATAAGAATATTCAGACTCAGAGTTTGAACGACCTGTCCAAGGGCTGGCCCGTGGCTCATTCAGGAGAGTGTGGTGTTGATAACACCAAGGCCACGGGTTTGGATCCCTATACAGGGATGGCCGGTTAGCTCACTTGGGAGAGCGTGGTGCTGACAACACCAAGTCAAGGTTAAGATCACTTTACCAGTCACCTTTTAAAAAAAATAAAAAAAATAAAAAATAAATGACTTGTCCAAATGGATCTGGGAGTTAAACTCAGCAATTCTTCTATCATAAGGAGAAAAAATTTTAAATGTTATCAAACGCAGCACAGAGGGTAATAAAAACAAAAACATACTAAAGATTTCAAAATAGACTGTTCTACAGAGTAGAGTGTAGAGAATACAGAAAGCAGATTGCCAGAGGCCAGAGAGAAAGTGAAGGCAGAACCCCCCCACCCCCCCACCCCCACACACAATAGCACCCAGGATTTAGGTGAGCAAACTGCAATTGTTCTTAGTCTCTTCTGTTCTTGTCATTATGAAGCAATAGTCAGGTAAGAGTTCGATGAATGAAAAAGGATATTAAAGAGTGTCTAATAAAGTATTAAAATCAACATAGTAAAAACATGCTTGTTATTGAACAGCACTAATAGAAATGTCAGCCACAAACGTGAGCCAAATATGCAACTTTAAATTTTCTAGCAGTCACATTAAAAATAAAAAGAAACAGAAAAAGCTAATTTTAATAATATATTTTATTTAACCCAATATATTATTATTTTAATATGTAATCAATATTTTAAAATTGAGATTTTTTTTTTTGGTACAAAATTTTGGAAATCCATTGTGTCGTTTATACTTTCAGCACAACTCATTTTTTTTTTTAATTTTATTTTTTCGATATACATTGTGGCTGATTATTGCTCCCCATCACCAAAACCTCCCTCCCTTCTCCCTCCCCCCCACCCCCCCAACAATGTCCTTTCTGTTTGCTTGTCGTATCAACTTCAAATAATTGTGGTTGTTATATCTTCTTCCCCCCACTCAGCACAACTCATTTTGGACGAGGCACATTTCAAGTGCTTAAGAGCCCTACCTGGTTGGTGGCTACCTAAATGGACAGTGCAACTCTAGAAATTAGCCTTGGACATTAAGTTTTCAGGACAGCACTGAAGACAAAAGGAAGCGTCCGAACCTACCACCTGGTTTCGGCAGCAGGCTCCTTACTGCACACAAGGCTCAATACACCAGACACCTTTGAATCTCTGCAAAAGCTGCTTCCTTGCCTTAAATTACTCAACCTTGCTTCTCCTTTTTCTTTCCAGCAAACTCCTCATTATCTCATTCAACTTTTTCAATAAGAATCTACTGAGAGTCAAAGACTCAGATCCCCACACCGGCCAGCTCCTAAAAAAGAAAAACCTACTGAGAGGTAACTGAGCCGGCCACTATTTGGGCCTGGGGACACAGCAGGGAACAAAACAGACAAAACCCCTTGCTCTCCTGGAGCCTATATTCCAGTTGGGGAGTACTCCCAAGAAATAAAGCACAAAAGAGAGGGAGTTTGTAGGGCTTACAATTTTGCTCAGAAAAGGCCTCAAAGAATATGTGAAATTTGAGCAAGAATCTGCAGATGAGAGAGAGTCATGCCAACATCTAGGGAAGAAGATCCAGGCCAAGGGATGAGCAGCGCAAAGGCCAAGGTGGGAGTGTGTCTGGTATTTGCCCATAAGTAAGGAGGCCAGTGTGGCTGAAACGGAGTGAATGGGGGGAACAGCCCTGGGCTCTGGGTAAGGGCTGGCTTTCCCCTAGTGAGATGGAAAACCTGTGGAATGGTCTGAGCGAGGAACAAGATCATTCTAGGCAGGGAGCAGTCTGGAGGTGGGCTATGGCAAATGGAGACCAACTAGGAGGCTATAATCCATGTAAAAGAAACAACAACTTAGACTGGGGTGGTAGTGACAGAGGTGGTGACAAGTGGACAGATTCTGGATGTGTGTCAAATGTGAAGCTGATGAGGTTTGCTGACAGACTGGCTGCAGGGTTGGCCTAAGAGTATCTGGGAGAAGAGTGTCCCTGGCAGGCTCGTGTGTCTAGAGTGCAGTGAGAGATGGCAGGTGGCAGCAGAGAGGTCTGGCTGGTCTGCATTGTCCTGAGACAATGTGGTTGCGTAAGGTGAAGAATGATGGTGGATAGAGAAGTGGTTTTGCCAGGAGCACAGGTAGCTCTGCGGGCAGCCCCCCAGCACTTGATAGCAGAGAGCACGCAGCACCCACCTTGAAGTCTTCAATTTCCAGAGGTGATTGCAATTTGCCACTAGCCCTCCCAAGTGCCCACAGCTTTTTGTGCTACATAAAACACAGCACACTGGTGGCCAGTCTCTGTATCTGCATCCACTAGATGCAAGGGCAGGAGCACTCCCTCACTCATCTGTCTTTCCAGCACCCAGTATGGGACTTACTCATCACCATTGTTCAGCAAACAGACCCCAAATTCTGCCTTTTGCTTGGGACTGATCAGTTGGGCAAACCAGAAAGAAGTGTGTGGTTGGCCAGTTTTCCAGCAAAATCTCATACCTGACTTACACAGATAATCAGGAGATTTAAAACAACAACAAAATAAACATTCATTCATTCATTTATTTATAAAGATGACCAGTAAGGCGATCTTAACCCTTGACTGGTGGTGTCAGCACCACGCTCTCCCAAGTGAGCCAGCCAGCCATCCCTATATAGGGATCTGAACCCGTGGCCTTGGTGTTATCAGCACCACACTCTCCCAAGTGAGCCACAGGCCAGCCCCCAAATAAACATTTAAAAAAGAAATCTTCTAAACCAGTAAGAACTACCATTTACTAAGCACCTATTCTGTGCTAGGCAGAACAACCCTGCAAAGCAGGTATTATTTTCACCTTTTTATAGGGAAGGAAATTAAGGCTTGGAGAGAATAAGTACAGCTATGAGGAAGAGGATCAAGAGTAACTGTAGCTCAGAAGCAATGTGTGAGAGAGAGCGAGAGAGAGAGTGAGAGAGAGAGAGAGAGAGTGTGTGTGTGTGTGTGTGTGTGTGTGTATGTGTAGTGAACATGGAACTGACAGCTGCTCACACCTTAACAATCCTTGAGGGCACAAGTAGAGAACACTTGAGGTGGAATAAATTGCAAACATCTACCTGCAGCTTCATAGCTCCCACGGGTAGCTTGCTGCCTGCTATGCTAAAGACTGGTATAGAATGTATAATACACATAAATACACTCCCCACATAACGACTTATAAAGTCTGCACACATATGCTCAAGCTGTAGCATAGAACCCAACTATGAAATGGATTCTAAACTTTCTCTAATAACAAAGGTTAGGACAAAAATGTAGAAAGGTTATTCTTGAGGTGAAATGGACACATGGAGGCAACTTGCGGCGGAAACTATCAACAGATCAATACAACATTTAACAGTGAACCTCAGACAAGTCTCTAAAGGGGCTGCAGTTCAGTATCTGTGCAGGTTTGGAGCTGTGGATTAGCTTTGGATCTGACATCACTTGTACCACTCTGCAGTTGCCCTGGCAAAGGTCACCAGTGATGCCCCTGTGGTTAAATGAAACTTCTCAGCAACTCCTAGCACGGCAAGGGCTCTCCTGACCCAAGCTCAGTAACTGAAATTTCAAAAATCAGAAACTTAATTCATCCTTAATTCCTCCTAATTCCCCCTCAATTCTCAATCAATCACCATATCCTATTCATTTTACTATCTAAATATCTCTGGAATCTGGCCTTTTGCTCTGTTCCCACACTGCCACTTTCTATCTCCTCCTTATTGTTTCTTGCCTAGACCAATAAAATACCATTTTAGCTGGTCTCCCTGCTGCCAGCCCTTCTCTAACACCTCTCCTTACCCCAAATCTGCCCTCTACACCACCACAAAGATTATCTAAAGCATGAATTACTCATGTTTAACCATCATTTAAATTCTTCAAGTGGCTCTCCACAGTACATAGAATCAAGTGCAAGCTCCATGCCATGGTATGAGATGGATGATTTTCAACTTCACTGGGCCATGAGATGCCCAAATATTTGGTTAAACATTATTCTGAGTGTGCCTCTGAGTGTTTCTGGATGAATTAACATTTTAACTGCCCTGATTTGTATGGGCCTCATTCAATCATTTGGAGGCCTGAATAGAACAAAAAGACTGAGTAAGAGGGAATTCCTCCTGCCTGCCTTGAGCTGGGACTTCAAGTTTTTTCCTGCCTTTGTACTTGAACTGAAACATTGAGGTTAGGCCTGCAGGAATTCAGACTGGAACTACACCTTCTGCTCTCCTGGTTCTCAGGCCTTTGGCTTAGAACTGGAACTACATCATCAGTTCTCCTGGATCTCCAGCTTGCTAACTGCAGATCTTGAACCTTGTCAGACTCTGTAATCACATGAGCCAATTCTTTATATTTATTACAAGGATAAAATATATTTTTATAAATATTTACCCTTATATTTATTATAAGAATAAATATTTTCATATATGTATATTTACATCCTATTAGTTCTGTTTCTCTAGAGAAATCTAATACAGTATATGAGGCTTTTGTGATTTGACATGTTTACTTTTCCAGGCTTACTGCTCGACACATCTTTCTTATGCTGTATTTTCCTTTGCAATTATATTTTTTGTTGTGAAAAGTATATGTACATGCGCACATAACAGTGCAAAGAGTAATAATAAAATGATCACCATGTGCCCACTGCTCAAGTCAAGAAACAACAACCTCAGCACTTTAGAACCTTGGTATTCAAAGTGTGGTACCAGGACCAGCAAAATTGGCATCACCTGGAAGGTTAAAAATGCTGACTCAGCCTTCCCCACCTCTGCCTTAGAATCAGCATTTTAATAAGATCCCCAGGTGACACATGTCCATTGTAAGTCTGAGAAGCGTTCCTTAGAAGCTTCTGCACCCCCTTTCTTTACCTTCTCCCAGAGATAACCAAAATCCTGATTTTTGTTTTAACTCCTTTTCTTTATAGTTCTACCTGTATATTTATCACCAAACACTCCACTGCGTAGTTTTAAAAACGGTGGGCAAGCGCACACTAGCTGTGTAAGGAGAAGGCGGCACTTCCCCTGGTGGACAGAGGCTCCAGGACGAGGTGAGTTGACCAGTCAGTCCCCAGGTCGTGGTCTGACGTCTGCTTCTCTGGAAGTGGACAGGCCTCTTCTGGGGAAGTCGTGAGGAAGGTCACGAGGGAGTCTTGGGAAACACACAGCTCAGCACAGGTGGGCATCTGGCAGGGCTGAGGTGCGGACCAGGCACTGGACACACAGCAGAAATACAGTTAGAGGGAGGGGGCTGCTCTGTGCCTTCTCCTTCTAAACGCACCATGCCTGCCCCTCCAGCTCTCAGGGAAAAGCTGAGAACTTCTGTGAGTGATCTACGTGTTCCCAGCAGAGAAGGAGAAGAGAGACCCTCAACAATACATGTTAAGACAAGCCACATACTGATGGGAACCTAGACAAGTTCTCCTGGGCATTCTGTCCTCAGGTTAGAAAGATAGCCCAATGGAAGTGGGGTCTTAGTGATGACAGTCTACCTCCTGGGTAACACTGCTGCAGTAGGGCTAGTTGCCCTCCACGTCTGGTGCAGAGCTGTTATGCTGGGATCACTTTTCACCATTCTCCATGGGATTTCCTTGTCATTTCTTCTGTGTTGGATCTTCTGTTTGTTCTATCTCATGTCTTACACTTTCTTGATTTAGTCTTTCAATTTGTGGAGCACATCTTCCCATTGCTTAAATTGGAACACTGCCTTCAAAATTCTGAAGGAAAATGACTACCAACCTAGAATTCTATACCTAGCTGTATTAGTCTGTTTTGTTGCTTATGACAAAATACCTGAGACTGAGTGATTTATAAAGAAAAATGACATTTATTGCTTACAGTTTCTGAGGCTGGGAAGTCCAAAGTCCATCTGGTGGTGGAGACAGTGACCCAGGGGTCTCACACTGCAAGATGGTGGAAGCAGAGAGCAAGACAGACTCTCCTCTTCTTTTAAAGTCCTCAGAACCATGCCCCTGACCACCATTTTTAATCTAATCACTACTGCATGGTCCTACAATCCAATTACCTCTTCAAGGCTCCACCTTTCAATTACCATAACAGGGTTTCCCGCCCTCTTAACAGTCACAGTGGGGGCTAAGTTTCTAAAACATAAAACTTAGGGGTCACAATTCAAGCTTCAGGGAGTTTTGGGGGGACATAATTCAATCCCCTACACTTGCCAAACTATACAACAAGAGGGAATATAGAACAAAGACATTTTCAGAGATTAAAGTTTCCATAAATAACAATATATTCTCTTATCTCTCAGAAGATAGATATCCTAACATTTTACTGGCCAAAGCAAGTCATATGGCCAAACCCCCAAATAAAAGGATGGGGAAGTATACTCTGAATACTGTAAAGACACGGCAAGGGTATGGGTTTATAATATGACCTAGAATGAAGAACTGAGACCAATTCTTCAACCTATCCCAACACAACTAAGGGCTATGACATTCCCATAAATAACAGTGACTCATTTTAGCAGCAATAAGGGACAAGAGATGGAGAAGAGGTGGAGGAGAGAGGGCATCAATAGTCAAGGAGATGTAAAGTTAAAAAGTACCTGGGGTATGGGTTGGCCAGTTAGCTCACTTAGAGTGTGGTGCTGATAAAACCAAGGTCAGGGGTTCGGATCCCTATACCTGCCAGTTCCCTGCCCCCCCCACCCAAAAGTGCCCCAGGTAATTCCGATATACATATATATGTGTGTATGTATATACATATAAATATTTCCCTCTGCCACAGAGTATCTTTGATGGAAAATCACTGGTCTATTGACCAGCAATTTGTTTCTTAAAAAAAAAAAAACTAATTTTTATGAAGTTCTTTACCATATAAGATCTCATCTGCAGAAGCTAAATGGCACACTGGAATGATAAAGAGCTTTCATACCAGACTTTGGTTTGAATTCTGTTTCTACCAGCTAGTTGGCAACCTTGACAAGTTCACCTGTGAGTCTCAGTTTCCTTACTGTAAAATTCATCATAATATCTACCATGCAATACTACTGTGAGGAGTGAATGACAACATATTTAAAGAGTCTGGTCTTTTTTAAATTTTCTTTTGATCTGAGTAGCTAGGCTACTTAATACCACACAGACCCTACTGGATGCCATGATCCTAAGACTGGCACATTACGTATAACAGAGGCAGGTGAAGTCAGAATCCCAAGATGCCTGTCACATGTACACAGTAGACCTCCAGCCAGCCCAGGGCTTCCTTAATGAAAAAGTTCTGATATCAGTAGCCAATCAGCTACAGAGACTTTGCTTCCCCAATAAGGAAAGAGATGGTTTGTGGCTTCTGGCTTTATTTTTCTACCCCTGAACAATATCCCTCAGAACCTGGACTGTGATGAATAAAGTTCCCAATGTGAAGGTCAAAGTTTTCCACCTAGCTTTCAATCTCTGGTCTCTTAGAATATTCTTTTTCCTTAACACCTTTTTTTTTTTTTTTTTTTTGGCGGCTGAACAGTACAGGGATAACCCTTGACCTTGGTGTTACAACACCACGCTCTAACCAACTGAGCTAACCACCCTTAATACCTTTTAAAGATGAGGAAACTGGAGCAGAGAAAATGTGCCATGCCTAAAGTCATACAATTACTTTAGGCCAAAATTGTCACTGCATTCAGGTTTTTTGACACCTGGTTCATTCCTTTTGCACACAAATGTGGGACTATTTTCCTTCTGCTCATTGGCAGCACCCTCCTTCCCTGAGACACAGGCCCACTGTCTTGTTTTGTTTAGATTAGATTAACAGACTTTATTCTTACCTATACAGCAATAAAGAACTATATAGCAATAGAGATACATGCACATAAAATTTTTCCCTTGTTTCCTATTCAGGCAATCACAGAATCTTTCTTTGACTGAATTTCTAATTTCATTGATAGGCCTTTATTAAGAAGCCCTTATAATATTACTAGAAATTTTTCAGGGCATGTGGTTTGTAAAATCATAGTTTCTGTCTTCTAATTTTTTTTAAAAATTGTGGTCAAAAAAATGTAACATAAAATTTACCATCTTAACCTTTTCTTTTTATACTTGAGGCTTAAGCTGCAACCATCCTAATCTTTTAAAGTATGCAATATAGTAGTGTTAACCATATGAACATTGTTGTGCAACAAATAGCTAGAACTTTTTCATCTTGCAAAACTGAAACTACATTCATTGAACAACTCCCCTCTTCCCCTCCCCCCAGCAACCACCATCTACTTTCTGTTTCTTCTTTTTTTGCAGCTGGTAGGTGCAGGGATCCAATGTTTCTAAGAGTTTATCTATTTTAGATATCTCATATAAATAGAATCATGCAGTATCTATCTTTTTGTGACTGGCTTATTTCACTTAGTGTAATGTCCTTAAGGTTCATTCATGTCGCATATGACAGGATTTCCTTCTTTTTTAAGGCTGAATAATATTCCATTGTATGCACATACCACATTTTCTTCATCCATTTATCTGGTAATGGGACATTTAGGTTGTTCCCATGTCTTGGCTAGTGTGAAAAATGCCACAATGAACACGCATGTGCAAATTAGGGCCTACTGTCTTCTACCAACTCCACTTCTTAAATGGTCCTGTCCTGTAACCATACAGCTTCTGACTCCCAATGTAGAGCTCCTTCCATAATACCATTAACATTCATTCAACAAATGCCTGCTGACTGCCAAGCATTTGGCAGGTGTAGTGCTAAACTCGTGGTCTTACTCTCAAGTTGCTCATAGTCTAACGATGAGCAGCAAAAACACAGTAATTAAAGCTCAGTGTGGTGCTTGTTCTGACAAAGATTAAGCACCTACCTCAGCTTAAGGAGTTGACTTAGGAAGGTGTTCTAGAGGAGATGGCATATGAGCAGAGTCCTGAATAGTGAGGAGATGTCTGACATCATGAGACTGGGGGAAAGGCATACATACATGGGAAGGCACCAGAGGAATTAGGCCATTTTCAAAGAACTACATTCAAAGTATTCTGGGAGCTGGCCGATTAGCTCAGATGGTTACAGTGCAATGTTATAACACCAAGGTCAGATCCCCTTACTGGCCAGCCACAAAAAAACCCAAAAAACAAAACAAACAAAAAAAAACCCCACATAATTTGTTACTGGCCAACTGCCAAAAGAAACCCAAAACCAAAACAAAACAAAGTATTTTAGGATCCTGAACTAGGTCTAACAAGGGCTTCATTACCATGGTACCAGATGTCACCTCAACGACACGCTTGTTCTGCCAGGCCTGGTAGCACAGATACTGCTCCAAATGCTCGGCCACATACTATAGTCTCTTCTGCTGCTCTCCTCTGCCTGGCACAACAGTTCTCCATTGACCTTACGGCCTTGAGCCCTTAAGTTGACAAAGTTGAGCCTGTGGGTTGGGATGCTTTGAATTCAGATATACCAGAGTGGGCACTAGAAGTGGTGATTTCATTTAAAGACATCACTCTTCCATCCTCAACTAATCAAACAATGTATCGCTCTTCAAATGAGAGAGCAAAGAGAAAAGGAGTAGGAAATATGAAGGCAATGCACCTTATTTGGTGCAGACAGCAAAACTCATGACAAAGCTCCATGCTCTTTAACCGTCTCTCCTAGAATTCAGAAGTGAGATGTGTATTTGAAAAATGAAGATAAGCTCTTCCTGACAGAAAGTTGAGTCTGATCTGGCTAATTAATTTGACAATGAGGACTGGTTTTGTTCATCAGGTTATACAGCAAACGTTTTCCGTACATTGAACAAGCTATAATCACACCTCTAAGGTTCTGATGAAAATACATCCAAAACAGATAAAACTATTTAATCAAAAAATAAAGTATTGGCAAAGGTATATGGAAATGAACAACATTTTTATTTTCCCAACAAATTGAGTATATTAGGTTAAACAAGGTAACTATAAGTGAAAGAATAACAGGTATAATCAATAATGACAATACTTGATAAAGCTTTTTTGCTGTATTTCTCAGTAATCGAGCAAGTGGATGACTAATGACTAGGTAAATTCTTTTGCAGGTCAGATGGTTTCTAATTCTTTGTTTTCAATAAAATTGAGGGACTATCTAACTAAGTTGTTAGCTAATGAGTAAATTAACTTTTGATGATCCATCACTATGTAATTTCTGGCACATAACTCAGGTTTCAAAATATTGAATAATATTGCTATAACTGCACTTTTTCCTCTCCTTTATAGTTATTTATGTAAACAAGGCTTTCCAGGGCTTAAATTTATAAAACAAAAAATAAAGGACTGATTACAGTGTGGTGTTATAACAGCAAAGTAATGGGTTTGGATCTCCATATGGGCAGCTGCCAGGAAAAAAAAAGAAAAGAAAAAAAAAGAATCGAGAACTCTCATTTTATCCATGGTTACATGAATAAATCGGGGGGATAGTGAGAAGGGAAGCCTCATCCAATTCATTAAGGGAGATATTTCTAATAAACTTGTACAGTTTTGCTCAATAATTACTTATAACTCAGCTCACTGAGATAGGAAATATAGGGCTGGCCAGTTAGCTCAGCTGGTTAGAGTGTGGTGTTCTAACACCAAAGTCAAGGGTTCAGAACCCCATACTGGCCAGCCACCAAAAAAGAAATAGGAAATATAGGTAACACACAGAATCTTATAAATGCTACATATATTCCTTTTTATGAATCAACTTCAGTTTTAAAAAGAGCAAAAAGATGCATGTAGCTTTATGGTTGAAGTAAATTTAAGTTTTAATTTCAATTTTTTTTAAAATCTAGAATTTATTTTAAATAGTCAGAAATGAAATTTGCAGGTGATATGGCTGGATATTACTTTGGTTACACTTAATATCTTTAAACCTTTATTGGGGTAAAATTGACAAGTAAAAATTGTCTATATTTAAGGTGCACAACGTGATGTTTTAACATATGTACACACTGTGCAATTACTATTACAATTAAGCTAAATACTTATTACTTTCTTAGTTACTTTATTTTGTGTGGTGGGAACATTTGATATCTACTTTTTGAACAAAGTTCAAGGATACAATACATTATTATTTACTATAGTCACCATGTTATACATTAGGTATTTATTAACTGTATAAGAACAGGTTAGTAACATTTGAGCAATATCTCCTAAATTTCATTGACCCTTGGTCACTTGTCACCACCATTCTACTCCTCTACCTATAAGTTTAACTCTTTTTTAGATTGCACATCTTAATGAGCTTATGAAGTGTTTTTTTGTGTGTCTGGATTTTTAAAATTTTTTTATTATATATACATGTGGGGTACAACATTGATTTTCAATAATTGTGTAGAATGTGTGGTGGTTAGATCAGTACAGTTAGCTTAGTCATCATTACAAAACACAATCATTCTTTGTGTCCGTTGACCAACTCATTAGCCCCCCTCCCCTTTCCCTCCCATCCCCTTTTCCACCTCTAGTTTTCTCAAAGTTCAATGTATTATTGTGATTGTTATTTCTTTCTTTCTTTCTTTGTCTCTCTTTATTGTTCATTTTTATACCTATTTTTGTTGCAGAGAAGTATGTTAGAATGATCAATAAAAACACTCCCAAATATATCTTAAAATAAAATATATAATATATATTATATATATATAATATATATTATATGGGGTAAGTATTTCTTGTAAAAGAAATGCAAGTTCCAGAAGAAAAAGGAATGATTTAAAATTTGTTAAAGAAAAGCATTCTTTAAATGGTTGAGGACAGACAGCATATGGTTAAAATATTCAGATTTCACTAGCTACATTTTAAAAAGTGATGTAACCATTTTATTTTTAAATGTTAATATTTATAATCCTCTGGAAGTTATATCTCCTGCAACTATAAATAGCATTTTTGCCCTTTTCTCCTTTGAAAATAGGTGATTCAAAAAAATATATGTAGCATTTACAAAAAGGCTGTGTCATATAAATTTCTTATTTGATTTTTTTTTTTTTTTTTAAAGAAGACCCGTAAGGGGATCTTAACCCTTGACTTGGTATTGTCAGCACCACACTCTCCCAAGTGAGTTAACCAGCCTTCCCTACATAGGGATCCGAACTCGTGGCCTTGGTGTTATCAGCACCACACTCTCCCAAGTGAGCCACAGGCTGGCCCCTTTTTTGATATGTTTCATTTAAACTGAATTATGGTAATTTAGTATACAATTGATGAACACAATAAATGCCTTATAGTTTTTGATAAACTTAAAAACTTGGGATGAAAATTTTTAAATGTCAACTTACAAATGTGTGAGGGGGTTCACAGTGTTTCATGATTTAGTACAAACACTCAGTCTCAAATATGAGGCTTTTCATGAAGCTACCTTCTAGCTTCATCTTCCAGCCTTGGCCCTTTAAGCCCCAAATTCAAAGAACTACTATCATAATTCTGTGCTTTTGCTTAGTTTCCCAAAGGGACCAAAGTCCTATTAGATGCCCCTTGATCTGATCCTCTTACTAGCAAGCCGCCTAAATAAATATAAATAATAAATAAATAAATAAATAAATAAATAATAAATAAATAAATAAAATAGATAGATAGATAAATAAATAAATAAAAAGATGCCCCTAAATAAGAGTTCAAGTCCTCATGCATATCAGCATATTAAAGGTTTGGAAATGTCCTAAATAAAGGAAACTGTTTAAATTTGTTTAGCCCAGTGTCTCCCAAATTTGTTCCATTCTAGAAGTCTTTTAGAACACTTTTTAGGAAAAGCATCTGGCTAAATCTTAAGACCCCATCTTAAAAGTCAATTCTTGGGCTGGCAGATTGGCTCAGCTGGTTACAGAATGATGTTATAACACCAAGGTCAAGGGTTCGGATTCCCTTACCGACCAACCACCAAAAAAAAAAAAAAAAATCAATTCTTTAAAGCCTTATAAACTTTACCCAAGAGGCATCCCTTCCCCCAAATTCCCACAGGCTTTATAGCTCATACCACAGCTTTGCAAAGACCAATTTACCGTCTGCTCTCCATTAGGCTACATGATACATACGTAGGTCTAGTATCTAACACAATTCCTGGCTCCCAACAGGAGCTCAATGTTGGTTGAAAGAACAGCCAACTAAAAGCCGAAGTAAAGGAAAAGGAGTGGATAATTTCCAGGTTTCTACTTTGGATGACTAGGCTATGGAAAATACTCAGAAGAATAGTGTATAAGATTTGGTAGGAAAAAGGGAGAGTCCATCTTGGATATGTGGGAAATCAAAATGGAAATGTCCAGTATACCACTGGAAATATGGATATGTACCTTGGAAAAGAGATCTGAACTGGAGATTGGAAGCTCTTATAACAGGTGACAGATAAAGCCATAAAGGAATCAATGATGTTAACCAGGAAAAAAAGAAAGTGAAAAAAGTAGAGTTGTAGTAGCCTAGGGAACATTAATATTTAAAAAGTATACAAAGAAAGTTTCTCGAGCCAAAAACTTCATATCCAAGTCTTCACTTCTAGCTTTCAATTGGTTGTTCTTTCAACCAACATTGAACTCCTGTTGGGAGCCAGGAATTGTGGTAGATACTGGACCTATATATCACGTTGCCTAATGGGGAGCAGACGGTAAATGGGTCATTGCAAAGCTGTGATAAGGGCTATAAAGTCCAGCCCCCAAGTCCTAACACCTCTGTCTTCAGAAGCTGTCCAAAATCCACTCCTTTTCTCCATCTCCACTACTATCACCAGCCCCAGTCCTAGCATCTCCAACAAGCCCAGACCATTACAAAAGCCTTAAGAGCATCCACTCTTGCCCAAACCAACCGTAGGCATCCACCATCTCACACCAGAATGATTTTTAAAAACATAAGTTAGATTATGTTATGTTTCTACTTCAAATCCTGCTGTTGCTTCCCACTGCACTTGACCATGCTTACCCACCTTTCATACCAGCTGCCTCCCTGCCATGCTCTGGACACACTGACCTTCTTTTTGGTCTTCACGCAAGCTCAGAAAAAAGGTTTTTGCCTCAGGGACTTTGTGCTGGTGGTTCTCTCTAACTTGAATGTTCTCTCCTGAGACTTTCAGCTGACTGATGGACTCCAGACCCAAACCAAGACAGAGCATCTTAGGTTGTTAGCTACTGTCCGTCACTGGATATCACCTTATTTTTTACATTTTTGCTTAGCATTTATTATACCTTAAAATTAACTTTAAAAAATATTGATCTTCTCTTTCTCCATGAGAGCAGAGTTTTGATTTGTCTTGTTCACTGCTGTATCCCTAGTGCCTAGAATACTCTCTGGCCTACAGTAGGTACTCAAATATTTGTCACATGAATTAATAAGGGAAAGTCGGAAGGAGAATGAGGAAAAGTCAGAAAGCTGGAAAGAAAATCAGAAGAGAGCAAAAGCTAAGAGAAGTGTTTTATGAAGGAGGATGTCAAGAAGAATGACTAAGAAGCCACTGAATTTGGCAATTCCATCCTCAGTGTCCTTTAACGGGGCAATGTCAGAAGAGTACAAGAGTACAAGGCAGATTACAATGGGCTAATGAGTAAATGGGAAGTTTAAGTGGAAAGAGCCAAGGGAAGGAAAAATATAGAATACTATTTTGAGAGTGAGAAAACACAAAAGAAAGGACTTGTCAGTGTGGAGAATATTTGCTCCTATTTTCAAGCTGAAGGGAAGGACCCAGTGGGAAAGGAGAGACTGGGGCCCGCCCCGTGGCGCACTCGGGAGAGTGCAGTGCTTGGGAGTGCAGCGGCGCTCCCGCCACAGGTTCGGATCCTATACAGGACTGGCCGGTGCGCTCACTGGCTGAGCATGGTGCGGGCGACACCAAGCCAAGTGTTCCAATCCGGTCACAAAAAGACAAAAAAATAAAAATAAAAAAGGAGAGACTGAAGACAAAAAAGGAAAGGGGGTGCTAGGACAAGGTCCCAGATGTTATAGGAAGAAATGCGATCCTAAAGCCATATCTGTAATCTTTTTAAAAAGACTATCCCACATGATTACAGTACAGAATCTGTTTTATGTTCAGAAATACCTACTCCCTGGAAATAATTTGCTATTTGCATAATTCTTATATGAGTTTGGTCAACAAAATCATTATTAAAATTTTGCACACCTTTCTTAACTCTTAGAGGGTACACACTGGTGTGTTTGGGGATAGAGAGCCATGAGGTGTGAAGCACACCCTTAGGTGGTTCAGAGAACAAAAATCTGAAAGGGACAGAAGGAGAGAGGGAGAGAGGGAGGAGAAGGAGGGGGGAAGGAGAGAAATGCAGAGGTAGAGTGGGAGAGAGAGAGAAACAATGTGCAAATGACAAAGCTGGAGCATAATGGTAATGATATAGGTGAATCTTGGAAAGGGTATGCAGATGTTCTTTGCACTCTTTGTGTAGCTTTTCTCTAAGCTTGAAATTATTTCATATAAAAGGTTAAAAAAGAGAGAGAAAGGGCTGACCCCGTGGCTCACTCAGGAGAGTGCAGCGCTCCCAGCACCGAGGCCGCGGGTTCGGATCCTATAGGGATGGCCGGTGCGCTCACTGGCTGAGCACGGTGCGGGCGACACCAAGCCAAGGGTTGCGATCCCCTTACCGGTCACAAAAAAAAAAAAAAGGAGAGAGAAAAATTTCACACACCTAAAACCTAGGTAAAGTAGGAAAAGCAACTTCCATGATGAACTGTTGGCATGCTAACTGTCAAATTTGTCAACTACTCCTACCATTTACAGGTAAGTTCCTCTGTGCTCAGCAGCAAAAGTGTAACAACAGTTGATAAAGGACTGGGAGTAAACCTTTAAGGAATTTTATTGCAGAAAGAAAATGTTCAAGTTATTGTAAAAGACTATTTTCATTCAGAAAATGAATGCGTGTATAAAGTGTGTGGAAAACTCTCCATAACCCTGCATTCCTAATAAAAATAATTCAATCCTGTCATTAGAACACTATTTGTTTTTAAAGAGCACACATAGTACAAAAAAAAACCTAACAGGCTCACTCCGTGAAAACTAAAATAGAATGGGCCAACCCCGTGGCGCACTTGGGAGAGTGCGGGCGCTGGGAGTGCAGCGGCGCTCCCGCCGCGGGATGCCGGTGCGCTCACTGGCTGAGCGCGGTGCGAGCGACACCAAGCCAAGGGTTGCGATCCCCTTACCGGTCACAAAAAAGACAGAAAAAAAAAAAAAAAACAACTAAAATTTTTTTTAAAAAGCCTGAAATACTGTTCCTGTTTCATCTCTAACACAATAAGCAGACGGTGGTTGAGACTTTGCCATGGTTGGATATCCAAAGAAGAAAAACAATAATCTGAAGTGAAGGTGAACTCTATTAGCAAATCTGACCCCCTCTCAGTTGTACAAATGGTTTGCTGATTAGGTAACTTTGGCTGTGAAATGACTGCCTAACAGTATTATAGCACACTTGGAAAAAAAAAAAAAAAATTCCTTTTGTAAGAAACATTAATGATATCAAATACATACACAGAGTTGTCAAAAATAACAATGACTAAGAGGCATTTTTCAGTTGGCCGGTTAGATCAGCTGGTTAGAGTGGTGATGATAACACCAAAGTCCAGGGCTGGATCCCTGTACCAACCAACTGCCAAAAAAAGAGAAAGAAATAAAAGGCACCTTTTTCTTTCCATCTTTCTGTGCAAAGCTGTGATCTCCAAGCCAAAATCCTACACAGTCAAGGACTCTCCCCACTCTGAACTGAAGGAACCACTAAAATAAAAACTGCCACTGTTTTCTTAGTGATACTTATCTTCTGTTCCTAGACCTCCATTCCAAGGCCAAAGAGCTCAGCTAGAATCACCTGGAACCTGGAGTGAAAAAGCGTCCCTCTCGTAGTAGACATGGAGAGCACTTCCAGTTTAAATACTAAACTCAAGATATCCATGGGTCAAGGTTTAATGTCATAAGACATCAACCAACATAACATGGCACATCTGATGAAGCTCTGATGCTCAAAGGAATGATGGACAAGCCAGATTCAAGTTCTAACACACTTAGAATGAATTTCTCTTCAAACAGTACACCCGATTTCTCTCCAGCGATTCAGGACTGAAAAATCATATAGGGTCTAAACTCTTATAACTTTAAACAGAAATTGAATCACTACTAACATACTTTTTTGGGAGTGTTCAAGGCAACTATCTGTGTATAAAACTATGATTTTTATAAGCTTTCATTATTTACTTCAATTGGAATAACCACCCACTACTCTTAAAAACTTGTCCTTAAAACAAGAATTGTTAATAAAGGTGGCTCATGAAGTTAAGCCATTTTGCTTTTTCAGGTTAGCATACTTGAGGATAGACTACTGAATAAAAAGCACCACCAAGTTTAATGTCAATCACAACACGTGCTGAGGGCCTAAGATGTGTAGGGAACTCTGAACCCAAGCCCTTCCAGCCTCCAAGATCTTACAGTCTACTTGGCAAGACATGACCTAAAGTAATATGTGACAATGTGGAAAAAATAAGTAGCACAGACATTATGTTTCCTAAATATTTTGGCAAAGGAGATTCTTATTGCTGTGGTCTAGAGTGGTCAGAAATTAGCTTCAAAGAAGAAGGAAATGAGCTGGGACTGGCAGGGATGGCAGGATTCTGAAAGGTGCTGAAGAGGATCCTGCAGGCAGCCTTTCAGTTTATGAAATACTTTCACATCCACACTCATTTCTTCTGAATCTTATAAGAACCCTGGGGATAAGAAGCCCCAAATACTCCCAGTTTCCAGATGAGACAAGTGAGGATGAGAAGATCTGACTAGTCGGTACAATAAGCAATGAAACTTGGGTTTCAACCCAAGAATTGTCTTCTAGTCCAGTAGTCCTGGCTAGTGTGGGAGAGAATGAAGAAAACAATTCAATCAGAGAAGAGGATCTGTGGGGGACATGGAAAGATGGGTTAGGTCAGATTGGTCCCAAGAGCCAAGCCAAAGAATTTGAAATTCATCCCTTCAAGAAATAGAAGGGTTTCTAGCATTTAGAGTGGAAGGGATAAGGAGACTAAACGCCAAAAGACTAATTAGGGAAGAGTACTACAACAGCCCAGGGGACAGATTATAAACGTATGAATAAAAATACACCGAATAAATTAGATTCATAACATTTGTTTTAAACTTTAAATTACCAAGAAAGTCACACACAAAATATCTCCCCTGTACCTGGCAGCCGCCAAAAAAAAAAAAAACTTATTTCTCTTTTATAAATCAGTTTTAGGGAGAAAAAACAAGCTCTAACAAATTTCACGAATACCTACTGAGTACCCAAAGGGCATAATAATTAACGAATAACTATCTAATATCAGAGATTTCAGACAGGCCTCAAATTAAAACTGGAATTGTCAACAATATTGCAAGAATCTCAAGTTCATGAATTTCAGGGCTACCTGAAAACAAGGAATACTTTTATGCAAGTCGCTGAGCATTTTACTAAGGTTTCCAAAGATTTTTTGATATTCCATTCGGAGCAGTCTGATTTGGTCAACTGAAGCCCTGACCAGGCTTACAGGACAGGACCTTGCAAAGAGCAAAGACCCAATAATCATTTGCAGAATAAATGAGGCCAGGAGTACTGCGCAAGAACTCCCTACATCACAGGCAACTCGACTCCTACTCTGTTCCAAAATAAAGTTCTCAAAATTTCGGAATCAAGTCTGGAAGAAAAACCTTTCAGCTAACGTTCGTCAGCCTTCCCAGGCCGGGCCTCATGCAAGGTCCTCACGGTAATGTTCTCCCAAAGTAACGCTACAGAGCCATTTCCCGAAGATGACAACCGCTCAGCTCCCTGCCATGTTATCCTCCCTCGAGCGAGACCCAGGAGTTGCGGACGCATGGAGAAGTTTCTCTGTGGCACGATCCGCGTCAGGGGGAAGTGTTTTCGGGAGAAGGGGCTGCCGCCGCAACAAGTGCCTGCCCTACTCACCGCGACCGGGCGGCCGTGCTCGGAACCGTCGGTGGCGTCGAGGCGCGAGGCCGGGGAGGGCGCGGCAGGCGCCGGGGCAGACGCGGGGGCGGGGGCCGGCGGCTGCCGGTGCTTGCCGGCGCGCTTGGCTTTAGCCTGGATGCAGCGCTGGTGCAGGGCGAAGGTGTGCTGGCGCTCGAGCTCCAGGCGCTCGGGCGACACGGCCTCGTAGCGGGCCTCGCAGGTGCTGTGGTGGCGCCGGCACAGCTCGATGCGCCGGCGGAGGCGCTCCATGACCGCGCTGTGCCGCGGAAGCGCAAACTCCGCCATGGGGCAGGTGGGCAGCACCATGGGACGTGGGCTGCACGGGCCGGGCCTTTCGGGGCCGGCTGGCACTGCGGGCTCCGCTCCCCGCGGCGGCCCCTGTCCGCCTCACGGCCACGCCATGCCCCCGCGGGCAGCGGAGCGGACTCGCGCGTGGCGGCGTATCTCCCTCCTACCCCGCTTGGCCTGACCCCGGGCTGGCCCTCGCTGCCCACCTCAGGCCTCGGCCTGTCCCCGCCGCCCCGGCCCCATTGTTTTCCGCGCCGCCGCCGCCGCCATCTTAAAATTGTTTTCAGGGCTCTCGGAAGAGGGCAGGGCCTCCGCGGCGACCTCGAGCGTCATAGCTGATGAACAGGGGCTCTGGCCAATCAGAGATGGAAGAACAGACAGCCGAGGGAAGGGGGATGAGCACGTAACAGGCGCGCTTAGTCTCCCCCAGCGGTATTTAAAAGGAACTCTCAAGCAAGGGGCGGAGGGAAGCTCCTGGGCGGGCCTCAGGCATGGAGACGGAGTTAGATGTGACTGACGGGAGCCCGTTCCAAGAGGTGAGGTTTCCTAAACACCGCCCAGTCAAGGAAGGCCCTTCCGGGTCCTCCGAGGAAAGCGGGGTAAATCCGACCAGTCCGTGCAGCGTAACTGGCCAGACCCGGACGCCCGCCTGGCGGAACAGCGGTTGACCAAGTTCTACCTTTTTGAATTTGGCTTTGATAAGCTCAAAGTAGTCACACTATTTCAACGCCAGCCGTTTGTCTTTGACTTCATTCCTTGTATACAGCCCCACGAGTGAGCTAGTAGAGGTTTCCTCTTGCACAGTTCTGAATCATTGGGACTGTCAACTTCCACTTATTTACAAGTCTGAACAAGTTTCAAAAGTTCAGAATTGCCTTATTAAAAAAAAAAAAAAAAAAAAAAAAGCCCAAATGTGAGGTAGAGTCCAGTACCATTAACGAGGGCTGGAATCGCAAAGGATGATGCTTGAATCACAAACGGCACTTGGACTGCAAGCTTTACATCTAAAAGTTGAGACACTACAAAATCCAGTGAAACAACAGTTATGCTCTAGTATAACTAGTAGGCAAAGGGGGTTGGGGGAACTGTAAGGAAAAAACACAGGAGCAACGAATTAGTGTTAATACTAAAACTTGAGAGTGGGTGGGGGGGCCCAAGATATTAGGAACAGGTTAGCACCTAATTAGCACCCTAACTGCTAAAAGGTTAAACGAGGTGCTGGGGGAGGCAGCACACTGAGAGACATCAGCAACCCAAACGTGTTACTCTAACATTTTATTAAGAATTAGAATTTTTGTGTGTGGAGGAAGTGGGTAACCAAGGCAAAAGTGCCTAGGACTCAGGAAAGCCAGAATGCAGTCCTACTTTTTACCAGTCGTCCAACATACAAATTTTACACCAGAATTAAAGAAATTATTTAGTAGAAAGAATAATAGTAACTATGAGCACTACATTTTGTGTACTTCTCTTCAGTAAGCAATCTAAAAGCTTAATAGCACTTTATAAAAAACTTTTGGCATAACTCAAAACTATCCCTGAAATATGTACATATATGTAAAATATGGAGTCTGACTCTGAACAAAGATTATTTTCTAATAAAAATTTAAAAGTTTAGGCTAGCCGATTACCTCACTTGAGACAGCATGGTGCTGGTAACACCAAGGTCATGGGTTCAGATCCCAGTAGCAGCCAGCCACCAAAAAACAAAATAAATAAGAGTTGGATGGTTTTCATAAGTCTTAATATTATCTACAAATTAGGAGTTGCATCCCCCTTTCCTGAGTTCCTGTCCCTATTATACAAAAGAAACTACTGAACCACCACTGAGCAGGAAGAGGAGGCAAGAGTTAAATATAAAAGACTGAATCAAAGTCATATGGTGAGATAAAGTAATTATTTCATTGCCTATTTCTGCATATTAGCACTTTCTCATGTAGTGGCCAATTAAAGGAAGATTAACCCAGTATTGAAACAGTAAAACACACACATTGAAGGTTACTGTGAAGAAGTTCAGTCAAAAGCAGACACTTAACACAGGGCTTTAATGTAACACCATTTAGTAATGTGACAATTTGAAAAAAGCAGAGTACTTTGTGGATAAGAAAATTTGAGGAATACATCTGATGGAGAGAGGGAATTTTACAACAATGGGACAGGTAACCAGCATGTAAAATCATAAGTGCCTTTTTAAGAGCTGAAAATTACGGCTATCATTCATTAATATGTCAGACATTTAATCAGGTGGCTGCACCTTCAACAAAAACTGAATACAAGAACCAAGAAAAGGTGTTTTTGTTTTGAACAAACTTTGCTAAATAGTCCTAGACAGGCAGTGAACACTCTATTATTTAAATCTGTCATTTCACAGCTCAGCTGGAAGAAAGTGAGGGATAACATCAATGGACAGTAAAGAAGGCAGATTTCTGGAAATGCAGTGATCACACACATTTGCTTCAAGGAGAAACCTGCAGACATATTTTCAGGTCTTGCTAAGTAACTTTATTTGCACTCAATACATTTGGGAAAGTCTGCTATATAGCTAAGGTCACTGTGACCACAGAACAACAGATGAAAAGAATAAAGCACTGAACAAGAAAAATGCATGCCACCCTCAAAAGAATTTAAGAGAACCAGTGTTTAAAAAAAAAAAAAAAAAAAGACAAAATAAATGGCTATAAGCCTTCATCTTTTACAAATGTAGTTCTGCCCCAATATCTCCCCAATATAAACACTGTGGAGTGTTTATATATTCAGTGCAAGAAACAGTATCATCGGTACATTTGAAACACATATGAAGAAAGAAAGAAGCTAAAACATCTAATTCTGAATGTTTCAGTGTGGTGTAATAATGATATTATGACACTATAGTGGTGGGGGAGAGGCTCTGATAGCACCCATCTGCATTCGACATGAAAAAACAAACCTAAGATCACTTTTTAAAAAATTCTACAAGCCACATTAAAAAAAATTGAATAGGACTGCTTTATTGTGTAATTTAAGACACAACTGTTACATGAACTAAAATATTTAGCAGCTACAAAAATCATAACTCATGCTATATGTTACTCCTCCCATAAATACTTTTAGCCTGTGTTCAATTATAGTCAATTCTGAATTGGCTCGCCTCTGTATTAGACTTCTAAAGTCTTTAAACAGAGTAAAAGAAATGGATAAAAATGAAAGATTGTATTCCATTCTGTACTTTGACCCTGGAAAGTTGTGAGCCTGCTTTAAAAAAGAAGAAACACACATAATCACAATAAAGCTTAACACTATGCAGAGCTTATCAATCATTCTTAGCAACGAACTGCAAGCTGCGCTGTGAAGAAAATGCATAGCAGAGGAAAAAGCTGGGAATTTGGGGAAATAGGTAAGAAAACAGTGTTAAAACAGTGGAAGAAGTGATGAAAACATCTACTCTGGAGCTCACATGTCCTGCTAGCATTCCTCAAAAAGCCACCTACTCCAGAAGGCTGTAGCTCCATGCTCCCTGTGTGTAGAGTATGAATGCCCAAGTGCCACTAATTGCAATGCTGTCTGGGAACTGACCAGTTCCAAGGGCAACAGAACATACTTTATGGTCTAACCAACATCAAGTGAAATTTTTTTTTTCCTTTTTGTATTTCTATTTTTAATACAACTTAAATGGAACTTTTTTATAAATTTGGGCTTCCATCCAATAACTCTCCTCAATTTCCATAGGAGGAACTGAGTAATGGAAGCAAGCAAAACAAGATTATAATCACAAATGACTGTACTTTAAACATGACTATCAATTTTAAGGGAAACACCTGAATGTTTTTTAATATCAAACTTAAAGAAAAAATGTTACAAAAACTGCAACTCATCCCCCTAGCATTTCTAAATGTTGGTGTTATTTCTGCACGAACAGATTAATATATTAAATTAAGCCAAGACTTTAAAGATTGGCAAGGTTTTATCATTCTATTTTAAAAAACAAAGATGTTTAAAAACAAACAAAAAATACAAGTTAGTTGCTTCATGTTACATTTCACAACCATTATGTTAAATGTTTTCTCTTCTACAGAAACAGGGTCCTTCATGTTGTAACTGCAATTATTTACTGCTAGATGTTGGAAATTACATATACTAGTATTTGACTGGAACCTGTTGATGGTGACGTCTTGAGGTTTTCTGAGTTTCAACCTAAGGTGTGCCAGGTCCTCTCCTAGGACCACACTTGAAAGAGAAGGGGAGGGAGAGGAAATCACAGACCAAGTTCTTAAGATTGTTTCACTCTCTTCGAGGCTTTCTGTTTCTTGGTGATCTGTTCAAAATTTCATCCTCCTATTGGTTGAAAAGAAAAGAAATTCATTATAATTAGCACGTTAAAAAAAAATAGAAGTTCACCATATTTTCAAGATTAGCCAGGCTGAGGGTACCCATTTGAGGAAAAAAGGTTAGAAAAATAATTAGGGGCTGGCCGGTCAGCTCAGTTGGTTAGAGCTCGGTGTTATAACACCAAGGTCAAGGGTTTGGTTTGGATCCCGTGCTGGCTAGCTGCCAAAAAAAAAAAAGAAAAAGAATTAAAATACACCAAAAACAATGGTTGTCTCAGAGGTGGTTGGATTATATGTATTCTAATTTAGTTCAGTCTTTTTTGTTTTCCATAAACATGCACTTTTCTCAATCTAACCCATAAACATTTCCTTAAAAAAGGATCATTCACTGTGCTTTCACATTATCTTGCTTAATCCTAGATAATCTACTGGCCTATGGCACATCAGTCCCATTTTGACGATGAGAAACCTAGGATTCATGAGGATCAAAAACTATCCAAGTAGACTACAAGCCAGGTGCGCTTCCTAATCTATCATAAATTCCTAAGATTGTAAATTACTCTCTGAAATTATTCCCTTTACTTAAATGTACCATCAACTTTTTATCGTGTGAGGCAGTTTGGGAGATACAAAAAGCATGTGAGATATGGTCCCTACCTTCAAGAACTGCATTCTAGTTAAGACAGAATATATCCACTGAAAATATAAGCAAAACACAAACAGCATAGACCTTTTAGGAAGGCAGAACTGTAGTAGGTGGAAACGGAACCTGAGTAAAGCTTTGCTCTCTCATACCCCATATTTCCAATCTACCACAAAACCCAGATCCAGAACCAACTACTACTCACGCCCTCCTCTCCTATCACCATGCCAGGGTCACTGCAGGAGCCTCCTATCTGGTCTCCTTGATTCTCCCTGATAGAAAACACAAGATCTGATTACTGTGGCTGCTATCACTTGTGCCCCAAAGCCTGCAATGGCTGCCCGTTTCAAGTCTGTACAATGGCCTATGAGGCTTCACCTCATCTAGAGCCTTCCCCACCCTCCCTGCCATACTGACCTTTTGGACTACCACTTTAGGCCTCGGTAATGGCTGTTCTCTCTGCCTGGAATGTTCTTCCCACTGACATTGCCTTGAAAAAGTACTTTATCTCTTTCAAGTCTTTGCTCAAATATCACCTCACCAATGAGAACTTTAACATTACAACCCACTCTACCTCCAGCGCTTCCACTACCTTTTCTTGTCCTAATTTTTCATAGCTCATCACTTCCTAAGATTCTGTGTTGTTTACTTCCTTACAATGTCTACTATTTATTATCTTCCCGTCACCAAAGTACAATTTAAGCTCCCCAAAGGCAGGGTGTCTTTTTCTGTCTTGTTCACTGACAATGCCTGGCACATAATGGGAACTCAGCAAATATTTGTTAAATGAATGAATTAATCAATCCACAGACAACAGGAACAAAGAGTTTAATGACTTGTGAAAGAAATATTTTTAAAGGCACAGTGAGGAGAGGTAGATGAAACAGAACTATTGAATAACCTGAAGTTCCCATCTTAGAAAGCATTTTATTATTTCTCTCCTATAACCTTCTGCTTATTTCAGAAACCATTCTCATCACAGAAAAGTACTTTTAAGATTCTAACATAGCTTAAATCATCAAATAAAATGTTGATGATGGACATTACCTTCTAAGGAAAAAATAAGTGAAAAATAAAATTTAAAAATATTGTCATGTATCAATAAGAGTCCCACTTTAACAAAACTGGCTCTGACAGAATTTTGACTGCCACAGCCACTGTAAATTACCCTATAAAAAGACTCCCTTTACTTAAATGTAACTTCAACTTAGTTGCTTGAGATACAAAATGTATTACCCCTTTCTTTTACCTCTGCTTTAGGTTTTCTATCTTCCTCCTCTTGACTGACAGTGCCACCATCTTCTTCAGCATCACTTTTTTGTTTCTCTTCTAAGACAAAAGTTAAAGTAAAACAACTGAGCAAAACCTTACATTTGTTTTTGGTAAATTAGACAATTAGCATTAGGCCACATCTCTAGATCTAAAACAATCTTTGCTGTGACTTGACTGTAAGGGGTTGAAACAATATCTTAGGGTCTTGGCTTAAAACAGATTTTTGGGAGTCTACTTCTTACCAAGTTTCTCTTCACCTTCCTCTTCCTCATCTCCCTTGTCCTTTTCCTCTTCCTTCTCTTCTTCCTCCTCCTTCACATCTGGTTGAGGAGCATCAGTCTTCTTGTATTCCATAGCACTGGACTGTTTCTGAAATATTCCCCAAAGTACAATAATTTTGTCCACTTCTATATTTTCATGTATTATGTTATCATGTAACTACTGAATTCCTTCGGGCAAAGTTCTGTAACCAGGCTTTATATAGGGGTGGATATATAGAAATGTGTATGATGTAATTCCTACCCCAAAGAACTTTCTCTTTGGTGAGAGTTGGGGGGGCGGGCGGGAGCGGAGTTCAAGGTATAAGGAACAGTAAGAACAAAACAGTCAGGTAGGAAAATACAGGTCTAAACAAACTAGTTGACTGAGGCATAGATACGCAGAACAGTGGTGTATCCAGTTACAAAATGCTTTGAATGCAATGTGAAGTATAATCCTCATTCAGCAGAAATAGCCTAAACAAGATTTTCTTTTTTTTTTTCTTTTTTTCTGATTGCATACAACAAGGACTAAACAAGAAAAACTAACAATAAGGCTGTGGTACCCCCACATTTATTGTCTTGGGAGGGTGGGAACAGTGAGGGAGGAATGGATAATGAAAAATCAATGATCATGGGCCGAGCCCGTGGCGCACTCGGGAGAGTGTGGCGCTGGGAGCACAGCGACGCTCCCACCGCGGGTTCGGATCCTATATAGGAATGGCCGGTGCACTCACTGGCTGAGTACCGGTCACGAAAAAGACAAAAAAAAAAAAAAAAAAAATCGATCAAATTATGAAGCATAAGAATAGAAGTAGCTATGCCAGGAGGAAAGCTGGTTTGTGCCTAGATGGCTGGTTTTATATCTGTAGGGAAAGTGAAGATAAATGGTCAGGATCCCTCAAGGGGTTTGGAATCTTGCCGAGCATTTGATGTAAATATGCACATGTGCTCAGGTGTTCCTTGGTTATTGTGTAATGTAATCAGGTATGTGCACCCAGATGTCCTGGGTTATTGGACTTAAGTATAAAGGATGAGGGGCTTGGGCCCACAGCGCCCCCCTCCCCCGGGATGCCCCGAGGAAGCCGCCACTACTACTGGAGGCTGTAGCTGTTAATGTTACTGTGAGGGCCCCCGGGATGCCCTGGGAGGCCACTGCTGCTGCTGAGGAAGCTGAGGACTGAGCTCGTGTCTGCCAACGGCTCCCAGGATCTTTCCCAATTACCTAGCTCACGACCTGCATGTGAGGGATGATGACCCAGTCTGTACAAAGGGTTTGAAGGGTATGAGCCCTAGCCTGAAAATATCTAAGTATATAAATATATTTTTTTTAGAAAGCTGCTACCAAATATTAAGGAGAGTAATAAAGTGGGCTAAATAATTCCAGTAACCAAGGGGTTATAAATCCTACTCTCATTCAGGCACAATAAATGGCCTGAGGAATAGTGAATACATCTGTACCACAAGTGTTTCAGAAATCAACTGAATGTGGCCCAGTCGTTACTGAACTGCTACATAGAAAACCTTAAGCAATACGAAGTTCTTTTTTAACATTACAAGAATTCTTTCTAAAAGTAATTCCAAAAAAATTTATACCTTTCCAGAACAGCAGAAGAGGATAACAAGGAAGACAGGCAGAGCTACAGTCAAAATGTAGACCACCCAGAGCCATGGGCGCTCTTCAGCTGCCTCAATCATCTGCCCCACTACACCTGGCTGAAAAACAAGACAAGACAAAGTTCTGATTTTTGACACCAAATATAGCCTGCATTTGTTTGTTCCACTGTTCAATTATGGCATGGCACTACTCAGGCTCTTCCTTTTTCAAAGGGTTCAAGCCAAGATGTTCCTACAATGTAAAAAGGAAATTAGAGAAAAGCCTCCATTTTTCTGCTCTCCTTATCATCAAGGTGACTTCAACTTCATAGGTGCAAGAAGCTGGCTTCTTAATCACCTGCAAAAGTCTCCTTTAACCTCATAAACCAGGGAATGAAGAATTTCTTGATCTTAGTATCTCTAGCTCTCCAGTCCCCAGCTTGGCCACATCCACATGACCAGTTGTTTGAAAATTCCATAAGTTGGGTAAACCAAGACTTAACATTTAAGAGTGCATTAAAACATACCCTAAATGGCAAATTTTCAGATATATATACTATACACACACACACAATAATTACAAAACATACCCTCCATGTAACACAAATAGAGACTCTAAAGCCACTATAGACTAATAAAATCATGTCCCAAAACCCACTATTTTGTCTTTAGCAGGCATACAGTTAGACTTTCTATGCCAATATTCCCGAAGAAGGGAAAAGATAAACCCTACAAGATAACTTTTCACAAACGTTACCTACAGTAACAGACAGAAACATGCAAGAAATAAGCAAGCACAAACCTCAGCAGCCCCATCAGCGGCTTTCTTCAGGCCCCATCCATCATTGGCCCAGTCATCAACTACTTTTCGATCGCCACAAATGATAAAGTTGTCAAAAAAAATGTCAGAGGTCATGGACCACAGCTCCAAACCAATAGCACTAAAAGAAGTCATTCTGAAAGGTTCCAGATCTTCAAAGAAATCTGGATTTGGTATTTTCCTGGGTTTCCAGATTCCCTAGAAAAAATTGTATTACAAATTATCTCATATAATGATCAACAAAAATTTATGGTGAACTCTGCATGATCAATGGAGACTTTGTGAAACAAATGAGCAACAGAAAGAAAACAATAAATGCTACTGATATTTTACACGTTGCCTCTAAGATTTCTGGACTCCACTGCTTTCAATTTCTCATATCATCCCTGACCTTGGTTCAAACCAACACCTAACTTTGCCTGACCCATTCCAAAGTCTCTACTCTTATCAACTGTTGGTGAGAGTGGGAACATAAGTCAGTACAGACTTTTTCAGTGGTGATTTAAAATAAAATGTACATGGTCTTAAACCAGCACTTCACTTCTAGATAACTACCTACAGAAATATTTATTACATACACCTAGACATGTACAATGATGATTATTACTACAGCACTGACTCTAAAAGCAAAAATGACAATCCACCTAAATGGCCACTAATAGGAGAAAAGCAAAAGGGCTATTTTTTTAAAGTACAATTTTTATTTTACCTTATTGTTTGACTGCACAATTAGAAATACATTTAAAAACAGGAAAACATACTTAGTGTATATGCATATAAATAGACCTACACCTTACATTTTAAAGTTTGACAAAGTGGAAATTAATGATTATAAATCATTTTACCAGGATAAAAACAGAAGAGAGAGAAGGGTGAGTGGGTACATTTCCATAGCAAACCTGAAGCTTCTTCACTATTGTATTCTCACCATCTCATCTGAGCCTTAGTCTTTTTATAGCTGAAGATATTGAGGCCAAGCAATAAGCTAACTTGACATGAGGGAGGTGCCACCTATCACAGTCCTCCATCTACCACATCACACACAAGCTAGAGATTTGGATCCTGTGGCTGAAGCACCCCTGCCACTCAATAGCAGAGTGCTCAAATCACAAGTTTTCAATTCTCTTTTCTTTTTGTTTTTAAACATAAGTTACAAAGCAATTATGAAAGAAAGGTATTCTATTTTCTAGGTTTATCTTTGCAACACTTGCTTAACCCATTAAGCACTCTCTTAACTCAGGAAGTTTTCTTTCTTCTCTCAATTCACTCTAACCAACTACTTTATTTTTTTGGTGGGGGGGGGGGTGGCGTGGTGGCTGGCTGGTACAGAGATCTGTACCCATCATCTTGGTGTTATAAGGCTGCACTCTAACCAACTGAGCAAACCAGCCCCAGCCCCTTTCTGCTCTTAATTCAGTAACTTGAATATGATGATAAACCTGGCAACCTCACTAGAGGGAAAACTTCTGTATAAATATGTACAGATCAATGACAGCAACTCAACCATCAAGAGACACAAACCTGGTAGTTAGGATTGTCAATCATGGGAGGCTTCCATTTGCCCTTGTAATTGGGGTTGTCAATCATAGGTCGCTGCCAGATGCCACACCCAGGAGCTGACTCACATTTAGGGTTGGCAATCTGAGGAGCCTCCCATTCTCCATCCATGTCTTCATCCCTGTGGAGATATAAAAAACAAATTACAAATGGGTTCTGTGATGCAGGATTAGAACAGCTGGCCAGTCCAGTGTTCCCCTGAGACGCTGTTGTAATGTTTTTAGTGTCATACTACAGAACAACATCTTCTCGTTTCTATACTTCCAGTAATGATAGCTTTTCATGACAAATGCATTTTAAAAAAAGAAAAAAAGAGGGGCAAGGAATAATGAGAAGTTATTTCTCAATGGGTACAGAGTTTACACTTAAGATGACAAGAAAATTTTGGAAATAGATGTGGTTGTCATGATCACACAGCATTGTGAATGTAATTGATTCCACACACATATGCTTAAAAATGCTTAAAATGGCAAACCTTATGTTATAAATATTTTGCTACAAAAACAAAAAACAGTTAATTTATAAAATTAGCTGAAGCATTTACCAATCCTCTGGCTTCTCTGCATCTGGATCAGGTATATACTCAGGCTCATCATCTAACCAGCCTTCAGGTTTTGTGGCCTCTTCATCTGGAATCTTAGCAGGTGCATCTTCATCCCTTAAACACAAAAGAAAAAGCCAGTTATGACAACACTGGCCAGAAAATCAGTGTAGCCCCACTTTGAGAACCTGAAACAGAGCATTCTAAAAATATTCAGGTCTTTTACTTAACTTCAAAATTTAAAATTAATACCTCCTAAAAAATATTTGTAAATTATATATCTGATAAGGGCCTAATAAAAGAACTCTTACAATTTATTAATAAATAGACAACTCAATTATATAATAAATACTTATGTAATAAATAAATTATAATAATAAATTAGACAAAAGGATATACAAACAAATGAAAAGATGCTAACATCATCAGCCATCAGGGAAATGCATGGTGGGGAAAGCAAAATGGTGCAGCAACTTTGGAAAACAGTTTGGCAGTTCCTCAAAAAGTTAAACACAGAGTTACCATATGTACCAGCAATTCCACTTTTAAGTATATATCCAAGCGAAATGAGAATATATTTCCACACAACAACTAGTACATGAATGTTCACAACAGCACATAACTGATACATATAGCCAAAAAGGAGAAACAGCCTAAATGTCCATCAACTAAGTAATAGACAAATAAAATGTGGTATTATCTACACAATGAAATATTATTCAGTCATAAAAAAGAAATGAAGTACTGATACATGCTTCAACATGGGTAAACCCGGAAAACATTTATGCTAAGTAAAAGAAGCCCAGTGAAAGGCCATACATTAAATGATTCCATGTACATGAAATGTCCACAACAGGCAAATTCAAAGAGGCAGAAAGTAGATTAGTAGTTGCCAGGGTATGGGTGAAGGGGGAAATAGGGAGTGACTGCTTAATGGGTACAGGTTTCTTTTTAGGTGATAAAAATATTCTGAAATTAGACAGTGGTGATAGTTGCACAACACTGTAAATATACTAAACACCACTGAATTGTACACTTAAAAAAAAATTACTCCTAAAATAAAAGTTCATCAAGAAGTACCTAATTTCAAAGTTTTATGCAGTTGCTATAAGACAGTGACATGTTAGCTGTCAACCAAAGACATCTTTTACTCTTGGTTAGGATTATGCTTCTTTTTCAGCTATGTTAGTTTTAAATTAATTGTGTGAGAACCTCAAGAACTTGTATACATTCAGCTGACCTTTTTAAGCTGAGTGAACACTCATCTGCTCCCACCCCTAAAACAGTTAAGAAATAGAATACCGAAAAAGGGTAAGTACAAATCTAATGTTCACCAAATATACAAATAAACTTAAGCATCTGCACTAGTGCAGCATAAAAGTTAGGTACATATATTCCCTTTAAGGATGAAAAAAGATCATCTAGAATGAAAGTGCTAAGCACAGGAGGATACTTTTACAAATGGTAACATCAGTTTCATTATTTCTTTGTTTACTTTCTGACATTTCTAAAAGTCACTGTATTGGAGTTCAAATATGGTCACATACGAGTCTGTCCTCCCCCACTTATCTTCATTTCTCATCACTGTCCAATTTGCACCCTATTGTAAAAGGCCATATAATACTCAATCTCTCTCATGCATGTCAAACTCATTCCTGCTCTTCTACTTCTGCATGTGATGTACCTCTTCAACCAGGAATACCATTTCCCATCTTCACCACTTAGTTAATTCTAACCCTGCTTTCAAGTCTCAGTTTGATCTGCCCTGCTCTAAGAAATCATGCTGGGGTTAGGTATACCTGGTGCTCTGGTCCCCCAGTAGCACCCTGTCATAGACCACTTACCATACTGATTTTATTTATCTACCTCAGAACTGGACTGGGAGCTGTGTGTAGGCAGATGGTTGTGTCCTTGTGGGTTTGTATTCCACTGCCCAACACAGAGCAGAGATCTCCAAGTATTGTTTAAATAGGAAAAAGTTTATTTTTCAAATTAAAATTAACATTTCAGGACTTCAGCACTAAATGCAAATTCCAAGAAACACTGGAATGGCCAGGCCAAAAGACTGGAGGTTCTGCCACAAACAAACCATGTCACCAAAGGCAAACTGGATCACCAATTTCAGAATTCTTTGGTTTGTAAAATGGTGTGAGACAATCACTATGGCCCATTATCAGCTATAGTAGTCTACATTTTTTCCTACAGTTTAATAGATTATTAAAATTATAAGATCTCCCTTAACCAACATTTGGTTATTCAAGCCATGTGGAATACACCAAATGCTCCCTTAGAATAGGACCACAAGACTCACCAGTCATCTGGCTTGACGGCATCTGGATCTGGTATTTTTGGTCTTTCATCCCAGTCCTCAGGCTTCTGGTCTTCTGGGTCCTCAATTTCACGTGGAGGATTTACAGCAGGAGTCATGTCATTTAGCAGATTTCCACTGTTCACAACAGACTGATCAACTAATATCTCAAAACTATTATCTGGATTCAAGACTGAAAAAAAATTAAATGCAATTAAAAAACAATTAATGAACCACACATTCACAAGCTCCTTTTACCACAACACAAAGATCATGACTTCTCTATACTAATGTAAGCTCTTAATAACAGGAGAAACTGTAGAGGTAGATGAACTGACTGTACTTTCTGCTCAACTTTTCTGTAAACCTAAAACTGCTATAAAAATAAAGTCACAAAATAAAAATCACAAAATAAAAGAGGGGAGGGCATGCACTGGTGGGTTAGCTCAGTTGGTTAGAGCGTCGTGCTGATAACACCAAGGTACAGGGTTCATCACTGTACTGGCCAACCGTGAAAAAAAATTAATTCACTAAAAAAATTTTTTTAAAAAGGGGCTAGCCAGTTAGCTCAGTTGGTTAGAGAGCAGTGTTATTACACCGAGGTCAAAGGTTTGGATCCCCATACCAGCCAGTTGCCACCCCCCCCCCCCCACCCCCAAAATCATGACTTCTAACAGAGTAGCATCGTGGAAGCATGGAGGAGAGACCACATATGCTGGGCCTGGAACATGATCTCCAGTGCCTGGCTCTCAAGGGCTTGGCCAAGTTACCCCTTTTTCTTCATCTGCAAAACATAAATGCTAGTTCCTCAGGTTTCTAAGAATTACAACAAATAGACACTAATAACATCAAAAAACTTACAAAACTAACACAATTGTTGGTCTGACACAGTCACACAGGCTAGTAAGTTTGTTTAATATAAACACCTCTCAGTAGCAAAGGCCCATTTCTTCATTTTTAACAGAGCTGGTATTACCACCATCTATGTTTTAAGTTACACAAACCCTTTTATTTACTAAACCACATGTCCACTGATGGTTGCACTTTAAGTCCAATGGAGAATGAAAACACAATTCTAAATCTATTTAGGTATCTTAAAGTGTAAGTTATGCTAAAGCCTGGATCCTATACCTAAATTTCAAGTTACTGCATATCTACACGATGGAATACTATGCTGCAGTTATCAATGATAATGAAGATAAATATTCTTGTAGGCAAGGTTCCCACTCTTACGTAGTTAATAAAGCAAATTAAATACAGCATATTTACCTTTTTGTAAAAAGTCTTATGTGTTTATATATATACACAAATACATATCACAATATTGATATTTCAGATAATTTTAAGTGTCTTCTTTTTGCTTATTTCTATCTTCTGAATTTCTATACCCTAAATATGTATTACTTTTATAATAAAGAAAAAAGGTTATTATATTCTTTAGAAAAAGAGGCATGTCTATATATGATCTTAAACCAGCAGGAAAAGCTTCACTGAAAACAAAAACAGGGGCTGGCCAGTTAGATCAGTTAGTCAGAGCATAGTAGTATAACACCAAGGTCAAGGGTTCAGATCCCAGTACTGGCCAGCTGCCCAAAACAAAACAAAACAAAACAAAAAACCTATTTGAACATCCAAATGATTAAACTCAATTGTCCAAGTATTAGAGTATCCAAAGAAAGTTCAATTGATAGGTAATTTTGAAAATGTGTATATGTATTTTTATTGTATGTCTATTATTTAATATTTTATCAATAAGAAAACAAAGAGGGGGCCGAGCCCGTGGCGCACTCGGTAGAGTGCTGCGCTGGGAGCGCAGCGACGCTCCCGCCGCGGGTTCGGATCCTATATAGGAATGACCAGTGCACTCACTGGCTGAGTGCCGGTCACGAAAAAAACGACAAAAAAAAAAAAAAAAAAAAAAAAGAAAACAAAGAGGAAAGGAGGGGGATCAGCAATGAAGCTCTTTATGGAACATAAAAGCTTATTCTTAAAACTGTCCCAAACAATAGTTCTCAGTTCATCCTATGGGAGATGAGTTTCCTTTAGCATTGACAAATTAAGTTCATTTTTACTAAGACAGTAAGTCAAGAGATTCTTATTTGCTAGCTTAGGTATTCTCCAGACATGCAATGTTTAAATTAAATAGATGATGAATATGTAATGCCACAAAACCTCCAAACTAATGGTTTTCTTACTTAATGTGTAAAGGTGTGTTTTCTTATCAGTAAAATAGGTCTTCAGATCAGCGTCTGGCCTCTTAGCGTGCTTTTCTTCATAAATACCCGTTTTGGGGTTCTTGTGGCGAAAGATGAAGTGCAATTTATAGTCCTCTCCACATTTATCTGGACCAAACATAATTGTATAAGGGGTCTTGTCGTGGAACTGATCCTTCAAAACAAAAATAAATTATTTTAGGTAACTAGTCAAAGTCTTCAAAAGCAACCTTTCAAAAGTGTATAATATTTCCTCTTATAAAATCCAAATAAATTAGTCACAGTTAAAGGAAAAGCTAACTACCTTGGTATGATTGGTTGAGTAAAAAGGAATAACCAGCAATTATTAGGAAATTTATAACAAGAACACATTTAAGTGCTTAAAAAAACAAAGTAATGCTTGTATCTAGACAGTTACTGTTTCTTTCATAAAACAAAGAAATAAGTTTGCTAAAACTAAGAATTACACAGAACAGAAACCAGAGATGAGATACAGTTGGTAATAGCTTTGAAATTCACATTTCAAATAAAAAGCATATTAGTGTCAAAGTCAATATTCCTAATCCTGCACAGAGGAGGCCTTTATTTTCACAGGTCTTACAGAGTTTTCTTTCCTTTTTTCTAAGATTCTTATAAGATTGTTGTGGGCGGTCTGCCACATAAAGAAATAGGAATTACCTACCAGGTTCAGGTCTGGTGTTTTAGAAAGCAGTTTTACATAGGCACCGCCACATTCTATTCCATTCTGGAAATTAACCTCATACCTAATTTCAGAGAGAAATGCAGAAAACCATATGGCATTTTGAAAGATCAAATCTCTTAATTCATTTCTCCTTCCCCCATCTTGGTCATATTTTATCACAGATCATGTGTTTATCTTTAGGAAAGATCCCATTTTCTATTGTTTTTGAATGGCTACTCAATCCCACAAAAACAAATAAATAAAATTAAACCTTAATGCAGATTCCCAGTAAATACTTTTTGCAAAATCCAGAAGTTAATTACCCATCAGGAGGATGAATATCCTGTTCGTTTCAAAATAATTTATTAGGCAAGGAAAAAATATTAATTACAAAATGCTTAAATTCACCCAACAATCCCTTTTTAACTTATATATCTCATATTATTTTTTACATAGAGTAAGGGTTTTATACTGTCTTCTGAGATTATCCCTTCTAGAAAGCTTTTCTCAAACAAGCATTTTACTTACTGAACAATGAGAGGCTTGGTATCAAATAGAAAGGGTTTGTTCAGTTTAGCGGAGATGGCATGATGTTTGGCCCGAGACATCAATACAAGTCCTTTGTCACCCGGAAGCTTTGTTTCCTTCATTTCATCTACTTCCCACTTTCCTACAAGACAATACAAAAAAGCTTGACTCCTTAACTATACCTTTGAATGTCCTTTAAATGGTAACAAACGGGCCGACCCCATGGCGCACTTGGGAGAGTGCAGCACTGGGAGCGCAGCGACGCTCCCGCCGCGGGTTTGGATCCTATATAGGAGTGGCTGGTGCACTCACTGGCTGAGTACCGGTCACGAAAAAAGGCAAAAAATAAATAAATAAATAAATAAAAATAAAAATAAAAATAAAAATAAATGGTAACAAACAAAACTCCAAGTTGTTTGACTTTATCACTCTGATAAAATTTTTAACATGTTCAATTGTTTATGAGACTTGGCCCATTAATATTAAACACATGTATATTCAACAAATATTAGAATACAGTTAAAAATTTGTAGCATATTCATTATACCACTATCTAAAAAGGACCTTCTAACCCAGGGACCCAGGGTATGGAGTCGGGGACCGGACCCACCCTCCCATAGCCAGGCACAACATACCAGCACCTCGGAGACCACCCGGGGACCTGGGGCATGGATAGGGGACTGGACCTCTCTCCTACAACCAGGCACAACATGCCAGCACCTTGGGGCCTGCCCAGGTATCCAAGGCAAGGAGAAGGGGACCAAACACACCCCATAACCAGGCATACCGCCAGTGCCAAGGAGCATGCCAAAAACAGCACCCCCACGTGGGTGGCCCACCACAGTCACCACAATAACCATGGCTGCTGCAAAAGCAGCTAGACGCCACAACCACCATGTAGATGGTCCGCCAACCACTGGAGTGCATTCACATAAGAGTCACCAGCAGAGACAAAGAAAAGAAGAGGATGTCTCTTTCCACAAAACCCATTTCAGAGTGACAGAAGAAGCATCTGCTCTATGATAATATTGGGGGACCTGATCACATCTCTCAGCATTGGACAGGTCATCTAGGTAACAAGTTAACAGAGTAACCATTATTCTTTCAGGAGAGAAGAAATCTAGGCAATTAGAGGGTGGAGGGGGAGGGAATGGGGGAAGGGGAGAGGTTGGACGAGGGACATAGAGAATAATTATGATTTGTAACAATATATATGCTAGTAATACTGATTTAATCAACATATCTCAATGTTCAACCCCCAAAATATATATAATCAATTTTGATTCAATAAATAAAATAATTTTTTTAAAAAAAGGTAAAAAGTTGGGCCGGCCCGTGGCTCACTCGGGAGAGTGCGGTGCTGATAACACCAAGGCCTCGGGTTCGGATCCCATATATGGATGGCCGGTTCGCTCACTGGCTGAGCGTGGTGCTGACAACACCAAGTCAAGGGTTAAGATCCCCTTACCGGTCATCTTTTAAAAAAAAAAAAAAAAAAAAAAAAAAAAAAAAAAAAAAAGGTAAAAAGTAAATAAATAAATAAATAAATAAAAAGGACCTTCTGAGCTGGCCCCGGGCTCACTCGGGAGAGGTGCAGCACCAAGGCTGCAGGTTCAGATCCTATATAGGGATGGCCAGTGTGCTAACTGGCTGAGTATGGTGCGGATGACACCAAGCCGAGGGTTGCAATCCCCTTACCGGTCAAAAAATAAAAAATAAAAAGGGCCTTCTGTTTTCAACATTCAGCAGTACAGGTAATTAAACTGATCTAATTCTATTAAATAAGGCAACAAAGAGGACAAAACTTCCAAGGAAAATTTTAAAACTCAGATCTTCTTTTAAACTAGTCTTAAGAGAGAGATGCCATGGAGACAACATGTCAAACCTCAATCTGCTATCATATTTAAACCAAATGGAATTCTCACCATCATATTTGGCAATTTCATCATCAGTGTCATCTTTCTTAGCTTTAGATAAAATCCACCTGTAATTAAGACAAACCCCCAAATTAAGATTCAAATGACAGTTGACCTGTGAAGAGAAACAAAAAATGCTCATAAAAGCAGGATCTATCCTGCTCTTCTTAGCTCTACTTCCAACTTTTAAACCTGTCACAGAGTAGTGACAGATAATACATTGTACTGAACTCACAAACCTATAAGAAAAAGTACCAAACACATGAGATAATTCTACTTTTTTTTTTTTTAAAGACTCAAGAAAAAGTTTTTTTCTCAACCAAAGAACAAAATATAAGGTGGCTTGGGGAAGGGAAAGGAATGGAAGCATGAACAACAAGTTCCAAAAGAGTATTTTCCTAAGTGGACATGAACAAAGGAAATATAAAAGTTACACATTTTACTAGATAAAATGCTATCCAAAAAGAAATCCACTATTCCACCTTATTTACATGATGTTTGCCTCTAAGATTTTTTCCCTGAGGAAACACGTACCCTGACAGAGTTCCTCTGTCAAAGGAATCAGCAAAATACACTTCCCCTGTTGGAACTGGAGCTTTGTAGGTGACCTGTTTTAAATATAAAAATGAATTAAGAATTAAATTTTCAACAACATTCTTTTCTTAGTCAACATGCCTGTCTTGGTAGAATTTATTCTCTTGGTTTGCTTTCAATTATTACAAAAATTTCACAACTGGTCTTGAATTCAATCTGTACAAATGACTTTTGGCAAGATATAATAAAGAGATCAATAAATATTTTAGCAAACTTTGCTTTCCCTTTGAAAAGAATCCAAATTTGTCTTCATAATTTTATTATTTCAAGAGGTAAAAGGAACAGATTCAAAGACCACTTCAAACCTTTGGAGACGGAGTAGGAGTGCTGGTATCTGGTTTTGAGTCTTCTACCTCTTCAATAACATCATCAAGGGCATCCTCAAGATCAAACATATCATCGTCATGTCCATCATGAGCCTGAACAAGAGCAGTTCCAACGACCAGTATCATACACAGTAACCACTTCCCTTCCATGATCTACGTGGAAAAAGAGTAAAATAAGTTAAATGCGTTGCCTCCTATTTTAAATTTCATAAAGACCACTAACCACTCTCATGTTTAAATTTAAGCCTTTCAAATTAGAGATTTAAAAAAATGGATCTTTACTGTATTTATTTTATAGATAAGGAAAGTGAGCCAAGAGATTAAGGGGTGTTCCTAAAACCAGTTAGTTAATTCAACTTCAGAAAATTTCTAAATAAAACTCATACACACACAATTGTCCCCATATAAGAATATCATATTAGCTACACAGATCTAGGATATTCAAATACAACCATTTCCAACTAACCTCTTGCATTTGTGAAGTGCTTTACAATAGAAAAAAGCCCTTCCACATACTAATTTACCACATATACTGATTAAAATGTTACAATGAAATGATAACAGATAACTCACCTCACATTAAAGACTTAACATGGATACTGCTGCTGTTCAAATATTGTTGTGATGGGTCAAATGTGTCCCCCAAGTGTTCATGGTTGGTAACTTGAGCTCCACTGTAACAGTGTTAAAAGGGTAAAATCCAATTACGGTATTTGAAAGATGGGGCCTTGAGGTGATTGGATGTTAGGACTGTGCCCTTGTGAATGGATTAATCCATTCATGAAGTAATGAGTTATCATGGGCATGGTTCTGATGGCTTTATAAAGAGAGTGAATGAGAAGGTTAGCTCTCTCACTCAGCCCATTCTTGACATGTGACACCCTGTATCACTGGAGAGTCACCACCAAGAAGAAGTAGTCACCAGATGTTTTCCCTGAACCTTGGACTTCCCAGCCTCCAAATGGTAAGAAATAAATTTCATTTCTTTATAAATAACCCAGTTTCAGGTATTACATTATAATCAACAGAAATGAACTAAAACAATCATCAAATGTAGACATGTTTTCAAATTAATGTTTTAAGACTCAACAAAAACATAAAACCAAGGACTAGCTACTTTTACCTCTTATTTTCTAAGTAGTAAGTGCCTTGTGTATTACATTAGACTGTCATGGATGGTAGTGGGCCCTGTTTCCAAGGACCACATATCTAAAGAAATAAAAACTGAAGATCTGGCCAGTAGCTTACTCAGTAGAGTGTGGGGCTGATAACATCAAAGTTGAGGGTTTGTATCCCCATACCAGCCAGCCACCAGAAAAAAAAAAGAAAAAGAAAAACTGAGCCACAGGATGCACTAAATGATTTGGCAGTAGGCAGATTTTTGTTTTTGAGCCCGAGAAGATAGAGCCAAGAGATTAGGGGGAAAAAATAGTAGAAAATATACAACTAGGGGCCAGCCTGTGGCTCACCTGGGAGAGTGCGGTGCTGATAACACCAAGGCCAAGGGTTCAGATCCCTATATAGGGATGGCCAGTTAGCTCACTTGGGAGAGCACAGTGCTGACACCAAGTCAAGGGTTAAGATCCCCTTACCAGTCATCTTTATTTAAAAAAAAAAAAAAAAAAAATTGGGAGGGGGGAGAAGGAGGGAGGGAGGGAGGTTTTGGTAATGGGCCACAATAATCAGCCACATTGCATATCGACAAAATAAAATTTTTTAAAAAAAGAATAATCAGTGCATGGCAAAAATCAATAAAAAAAAAAAGAAAGAAGAAAATATACAATTAGAAGTGTACACACACATGCACACACAGCATCCTTTCTTCCTCTGTCCACGCAAGTCTCCCAATCAACACTAGTCTTTCGTTCTTCTCCATTACCAACAGCAGGATACTTGCTGGTACCTTGTATTACTATGGCCTCCAGTTTCTCCATCTTCTTTGAAGCCATCCTATACCCAGATAACAGACTTATCACCCAAAAATTCTTTCATAAGTCCATGTGTGCAAAAATGCCTAAGTCCTCTGGCTAGCGATCAGAGCCCTCTCCCTCATGTTGTTCTACATGGTATTCTGAAGAATCTTCCACTCACTCTAGTCAAGACATTTCTCACTTCCCTCATATACACCATGGTTCATTATTCACTTTCCCCTTCTGCTCCCTTAACATGCCACTAAAAAAACTAAAATGAACACAACTATTGTTTTCCTTAATTTTTTCTTTATGACAAATTCTAGAGATTCTGCTCACCTTTCTCCCCACTGCCACAGCCCACTTTTGCCCACTGGGTTGTTTTGTCCCCAGGGTGACTATAATTCCTTTCCATGCTCTTAAATAAAGACATGAGCTGAAGGTTTTAGCTAAAAAAAAAAAAAAAAATCACTATGATAAAGACATTGTAACAAGAACACTGAAGTTAGAAAACGTTTTAAAAATGTTCTTATGAAGTTTTTACTAAAAATATAATCAAACTATCATACAACAATATCCAACAGTGTGGACAAGGATGGAGGAGTTGTAACCCTTGTGCACTGTTGATGGGATTGTAAAATGGTGCAACAGTTATGGAAAACAACTATCATATGATCCAGCAACCCCACCTCTGGGTGCATATCCAAAATAATTGAAAGCAGAAGTTTCAAAGAGATATTTGCACTCCCATGTTCATAGCAGCACTACTCACAACAGACAAGAGGTGGAAACAACCCAAATGTCCATCAATGGATGAATAAACAAAATGTGGTATATACATACAAAGGAATACCACCCAACCTTGAAAAAGGAAGGAAATCCTGTCACATGCTATAACATAGATGAATCTTGAAGACATTATGCTAAGTAAAATAGCCAGTCCCCCCCAAAACAAGTACTGGACTGGCCGGTTAGCTCGGGTGCTTAGAGCATGGTGTTATAATACCAGGGTCGAGGATTCACATCCCCTTACTGGCTAGCTACCAAAAAACAATCAAACAAAAAGACAAATACTGTATGATTCCACTACATGAGGTATCTAAAGTAGTCAAATTCAGAGATATAGAAAGCAGAATTGTGGGTTCCAAAGGCTAGGGGGAGGGAGCAAAAGAGAGTTGTTGTTTAAGGGGTACAGAGTTTCAACTCTGCAAGATGAAAAAGTTGTGAAGATCTGCTTCACAACAATGTAGATATGCTTAAAACTACAAAACTGTACATTTAAAAATGGTTAAGATAAGTTCAGGCTGAACATCTAGCAGGTGCTGGTATGGGGAGCTGAACCCTGTGAAGTGTGTAAATTAAACTTTATTCATTCAGCAAAAATATATTGAGTGCCTACTACAGGGAAGATGCTGCTTTAAGTAGACGGTTGGGATACATGTCTTCTAAAGAGAACAATCACTACACTTATGGCAGGGGTTTTGCATTCAGTAGTTCAGAGGACCCCAGGCAGACTACAGACTGTGACAAAAAGTGTGGAGTCGCCCATTTGTACTGATTGGATTCATCACAAATTTACCATGTCAAGAATTTCAGATAAAGTGTTTCCGGCTTGGGCCGAGCCCGTGGCGCACTCGGGAGAGTGTGGCGCTGGGAGCGCAGTGACGCTCCTGCCACGGGGTTCGGATCCTATATAGGGATGGCCGGTGCACTCACTGGCTGAGTGCCGGTCACAAAAAAGACAAAAAAAAAAAAAAAGTGTTTCCGGCTTCACCTGCAGATCGTGAAAAATATGGTAGGGACACACAGCACCCACATAAATTGCATATTGTTACCAGAATAAAAAATACAAAAAGACATCCATATTGGGGAAAAGATACAGTAAAGATGCTTGGATTAGAAATACCCCTCAAGCTCACAAGAATATCCCTTCAGTGAACACAAAACTGAAAGTGGTTAAACATTTGATAAGAATCAAGCCCCTGAAGTTGCCACAAGGACTTCCAACAGAGGAGGACATGTCTAGCATGCGCCTCAAGAACACTGGGGAATTAGTAGTGCAGTGGCATCTGAAACGTGGGGAACAAGAGGCCATTGAGTCCTGATGGCAGAGCAACTTCAGATTAAAAAGTGTACATTGTTTTTACTTTTTTAAAAAAAATGATTAAGGTAGTAAATTGTATGATGTGTTTTTTACCACAATTTAAAAAAAAGATTTTAAAAAAGAACAAGAAAAGAAAGGAAAAGAAAGCTGAGCTTAATTATTGGTCTCTTGTTTACAATGGAGACCTTTATTTTTCAGGCAGTCAAAAAAAGTAAGAAAAAGAAACTGAAGTAAATAGCACCAATTCACAACCATGGCTGCCATTTTGACCAGTTAAATTTCAAGAAAAAGATGTAAATCAACTTATTCTAATGCTGAACCCCCAATTCTTTATAAACTCTATAATCATTTAAAGTGAGTAACTCTGGTCAAGATGGAGGAACAGATGGTCCCCAGCATCACTCTCTCCCACAAAGAAACCAATTTACAATTTTTTTTTTTAATGACCAGTAAGTGGATCTTAACCCTTGACTTGGTGTTGTCAGCACCACGCTCTCTCAAGTGAGCTAACCAGCCACCCCTATATAGAGATCCAAACCCGTGGCCTTGTTGTTATCAGCACCACACTCTCCCAAGTGAACCATGGGCCGGCCCCTATTTTACAACTCTTAAAATGCAACAACAGCCAAGCTGGGGCCACTAGAGCTCAAGGGAAGAAGAGGAGAGACCTATGGAGTGCATGAAGGCAAGAGAAGCCACAATGAGAGAAAGAACGAACCACTCCTACTATTTCAAGCCCTGGCTGCTTCAAGGCTGGAGCTGCTGAGTGCACAGAGCAGAAGCTGGCAAAAGCCATAGCTGTGCCCTTCCAATGAAATTGCTTGGAGGTAGCAGGAGAGAAGAGGGTCTTGGCGGTCCCCAGGCCAAAAGGACCACTAACAGGGTTCCCATGGACTCACACAGGAGTGACGAGCCACAGACAACTGAAAAAAGAACCTGCTCAGAGGCCACTGAATCATCGCAAGGGTCCGGCACCTGGCCCATCCCATGGGAAGTGTTTGGAGTGCGGGCAGTGTGGGAGATGGGTCCTCCAGGGGAACATCGGGGCACAGCACGGACAGCCGATCTGCCCCTCAATCAGCGCAGGACCACTCTGTGTAGACCAGTCAGGAATAGAGAACTGCAGGGGGAGCAGTTTGCTGAAAAGACTCAAATCCAGACCAGAGTTTCTATACGACCCAGGTGTACTGGGATCTCAGAGACCCAAAAGTATCTACAAAGTCAACCATTAAAACCTGAGCTGCACAAAAAGCCTTCCCCAGGGAATCAGCAGCAAAGCAGCAATTTAGCTCAATCACAAGGCTCAAGTGCTGGTCCCCACAGGAAGTTCCCTTATTTTAGAAGTAAGCAAAAAGACAACAAATTAGTTCCAGTGGAGAGTTTAAGGAGTGGAAACAGCAAATAATCCAACAGAGAACTGAAAGGAAAAACAAAGTACTCAAAAAACAGAGACAAACTAAGGTCTAAAACCAGCAAAGAACACCTATAAAACTTAGAAGGAATAGAAGCCCCCTGGGCCCCCAAGCCAGGGAGGGGGAACAGCTGGTGGCCTCAGCCATGCTCCCCAACACCCACAATCAGCCCAGCAACAACCAACGATCGATGACCATCGACCATCGATGACCATCAACAACCGAGCTGTGCAGGAAGCTTCCCAGGCTCCCAAGCCAGAGCAGTGGGGGCCAAGGGCTTCAGCCACACCCACCTGACATCTGCATTCAGCCCATCAATGACCAAGCCACCACTGGAAGCCCCCTGGTCTCCCCCTGCAGGAATGAGGGCAGTGCCATGGGCCTCAACCACACTCCCCCTCCTTCCTCCTTCTCCCACCATATTTCCTTTCCTTCTACCTTCCCTTCTCCCCCTCCCACCCAACTGCTCTGCAACAACAACTAGGAACTTAAAAACAGATGGAGGCAGGGACCAACTCCTCCTCCTGCAACCAGGCAAGGAGCATGCCAAAAACACCACTTCCCACTACCATGTGGGTGGCCCACTACAGCCACCACAATAGCCACAGCTGCCACTAAAGCAGCTAGACACCACAACCACCATGCAAATGGCCTGTCAGCCACTCGAGCGCATTGACACAAGGAGTCACCAGCAGAGACCAAAGAAAAGAGGAGGATGTCTCTCTCCACAAAGCCCATTTCAGAGTGACAGAAGAAGCATCTGCTCTACAATAATAGTGGGGGACCTGAACACACCTCTCTCAGCACTGAAGAGATCATCTAGGCCACAAATCAACAGAGTAACCATTACTTTTTCAGAAGGAGACAAGAAATCTAGGGTTATCAGAGGTGGGAGGAGAGAGGGAAAGGGGAATGGGGAGAGATTGGATAAAGGGCATAAAGAAGAAGTATGATTTGTAATAATATATATGCTAATAATACTGATTTGATCATCATACATCAACATTGAACCCCCAAAATGTATATAATCAATTACGATTCAATAAAAAAATTAAGTGAGTAACAACACAAAATTAGATTTTCAAGTATCAGATTTGGTGGTATTTCTCTTATTTAGGCATCTTGGGACTGTATTCACAAAAGGTATAATTCACTAGATTCCTAAAATGCTTAGCTTACTTAGGATTTAGACAATGTAGCAAATAAAGTGCTAAATAAAATCATTCATAATCTTTCCTATACTGATATTAGTTTTTAGATGACAATCTCAATGTTAACATTCTAATGGTTTCTTATACACTTATTCATTGGAAAAACCTTTATCCTCTATGATCAAAATAATATGCAAGAATATACAATACAAAATAATATACAATAAAATAAAAGCACAGCAATATTGCTTTACTTGATTTACAACTATAAGAGATTCTCTAAAACTAAACAAGTTAACTTAATACTTTTTATCTAAATCAACTCTACACAACTCCCAAGCTCTCAGAAACAATGCTATAAATGATGGTTGCAGTCCCAAGAATAGGCTACAAAAACTAAAGCAGAGCAAAACATAGCTAAAATATATGGTTACCATGGTTGCAACTTTTTAAAAGTAAAACAAAATGTAGTCAAGACTAGTAGTAAAGCATAAAACCAATGGATTAATTAGAACTATGTATTAGTGTTAGAACAGTTACTCAAGGAAAAGGGGAATAGATAGATGGTCCAATGGGCTTAACTACTTACCTTTATAAAAGGTAGGACTGATTTTTTCCTCAATAATTTTTAATTTGTTAACATATTGTTGTTATAAACTGAACTGCGTTCCCCCTCCCCCCCACCAAATTCATATGTTAAAGCCCTAACCCCCAATGTGACTATATTTGGAGATAGGGCCTTTAAAGAGGTAATTAAGGTTTTTAAATAAGGTCATAAGGGTCTCAAAGTATTGGTGCCCACATAAGAGGAAGAAGCACCAGAAGTATGTATGCTCATAGGAAAAACCACATGAGGACACAGGGAAAAGGTGGCTATCTATCTGCAAATCAGGGCAAGTCAGGAAGAGAGACCTCACCAGAAACCAACCCTGATGGCATCTTAATCTTGAACGTAAGAGAGAAAATAAATCTGTTTTTTAAGTCACCCAGGCAGTGGTATTGCTAACGCAGCCCTAGCATACTAAGACAATTGCCTTTAGGTTTTTAAGTATAATGAAGTAGGGCAGTGCTTCTCAAACTTGAGCTTGCATCAGCATTACCTGGAAGGCTTGTTAAAAGATTGCTGGGCCTCATCCTGAGTTTCTGATTAGGTTGTGGGCTGGGCTGGGCTGGGCTGGGCTGGGCCAGGCCGGGCCAGGTTGGCTAGAATTTTACATTTCTAACAAGTTCCCAGGGGATGCTGAGGCTAGGGGAAAGAAGGAATCCACATGGGGGAGGTAGAATGCCCCCAAAGAAAGGAAAAGTGCTCTTCAGGTAGCAGAAGGCTACCTGCTCTGTGAAGAACAAGGCAGAAGTCTCTAGCAAACTTTAGGGAATGCATTTCTCTTCCACCACCACGTCCCCCACACCTAGTGTTGCAGAACCTGGTTTTCAGGTGAGAGGTGCATCGGGGCTCTCATGTGGGGGTACTCATCTGTTATGTTCACATTATCCAGAGGGTTGTGAAGATTGTGAGGAACCAGTGACAAGTCAGTTCTCATGGCTGTGCACTTAGGAGCCTTAGCCATTGCTAGCTTTATTGCATGCTGTTTTAACAACAGTAATTTGCCAACACTCCCAAGAAAATGCTACAATCAATAGGTCTACTATAGTTCTAAGAGCCACTATTAAGCTCACTTAAATTTTTTTTTTTTTTTTTGTCTTTTTGTGACCGGCCGTACCACGCTCAGCCAGTGAGCGCACCGGCCATCCCTACATAGGACCAGAACCTGCGGCGGGAGCACTGCTGCGCTCCCAGCGCTGCACTCTCCCGAGTGCGCCACGGGGTCGGCCCTCACTTAAATTTTTCAAGTTTTGTTAGACATCTGTCCACATTTGCAAACAATTAATGACAATATATTTTTTATCTTTTTTTTTTTTTTTAAATATTTTATTTATTTATTTATTTATTTATTGTCTTTTTCGTGACCGGTACTCAGCCAGTGAGTGCACCGGTCAGTCCTATATAGGATCCGAACCCGCGGCGGGAGCGTCGCTGCGCTCCCAGCGCCGCATACTCCCGAGTGCGCCACGGGCTCGGCCCAAAATATTTTTTATCTTAATTCTCTATTTGATTAATAAAAATCGGACATTACCAAGAAACCAAACACCCCTCATTTCCCCTACTCGCACTCCCTCCTTATATCAAACAAAGTCCAAAAGGTAGCACTTATATTCACCAACTGAGTGGGTATATAAAAAGAATGTGGCACTGTTATGCTTTCTAGAAGAAAACAGAAAATTTAGGAAATCTTGGGTTTGACCATGAGTTTTACATACAACAGCAAAAACAGTACATGAAAGAAAAAATTGGCAAGTTGGACTTTATTAAAATTAAAAACTAATTTTGTTAAAATTAAAACTAAATTTTGTGAAAATTAAAACTAAATTCTGTAAAAAAACAAAAGACAAGTCAAAGACTAGGAGGAAATATTTGCAAAACAGATATCTGGTAAAGGTCTTGTTTCAAAGTATACAAAGAACTCAAACTCAACAATAAGAAAACTAGCAACCCAATTAAAAACTAGGCAAAAGATCTGAACAGAAATCTCACCAAAAAAGATATTGGTGGCAAATAAGCATAGGAAAAGATGCTTGACATCATCTGTCATTAGGGAACTACAAATTAAAACAATTTGATACAACTATCACCTATCGGAATGGCTAAAATACAAAACACTCGCAAGGATGTGAAGCGACAGGAATTCTCATTGACTGCTGGTGAAAATACAAAATGGTACAGCCCCTTTGGAAGACAGTTTGGCAACTTCTTATAAAGCTTAAACATAGTCTTACCATGATTTAGCAATCGTGCTCCTAGGTACCCAACTGATTTGAACTTACACAAAAACCGGCACACACATGTTCATAGCACCTTCATTCGTAATTGCCCAAAACTGGAAGCAACCAAAACGTCCATCAATAGGTGAATGGATAAACAATGAACTGTAACACATCCATACAATGGAATATTTAATTGTTAAGCAATTAAAAGAAATGAGCTATCAAGCCACAAAGCGACAAGGATGGAAGAATCTTAAATGTATATTGCTAAGTGTAAGAAGCCACTCTGAAAAAGTGACAAGCTATATAATTCCAATTATATGACATTTTGAAAAAGGCAAAACTATGGAGACAGTTTAAAAAAAAAAATCAGGTGTTAACCAGAGATTTGGGGGAGGGAGTCATGTGGAACAGGTGAAGCACAGGGGATTTTTTTAGGCAGCGAAACTATTCTTAATGATACTATAATTATGGATACATGACTATGCATTTGTCAAAACCCATAAAACTTTACAGCAAAGAGTGTATGGAAACTTTTAAAAAATCATTTAGGAGGTCATGTGATACAAGGATAGCATCACATGAATGTGACAAAACAATCTAACTGTATTACAAATCTAGGAAATATTCAGTAAAGGGAGTGGAGGGAAAAGATACTCATCTAAGTAACTGGAAAAGAGTCTGCAAAACTAGAGTGTACAAAAGCACTGTTCTAGTTAATAAAGTTGTTTCCCATGGGCATACAGATTAACAATTCTTTTACTACTATACATGTATATTTTAATTGAACAATTAAGTAAATGGATGATGGACGGTGGGAGCCACTTTTTCACTATCAAAGTAGGAATTTACAGATAAGCAAGGGGAGGAGGCTAGAGGAATCCATGTTATTAACAGAAGAGAATTGGGGACAGGAGTATGAACTCATATTTAGCTTAATATATAGAGGGTTACATGTACCAATATTCATAGATACGTACATATATACTAGTTAGGATACACACATATATTTCTTTGCTGTCAGCTAGAAGAAAACTACACTTCAGTAGCAATGAACATACCTAGTACCAGGATCTAAGCTTCTAATATCATTCTCTCATTATAGTAAACAAGGCTCCTTGGAGAAATGGCTGATTCTAGGACTGGGGCAGGAAATATACAAGACAAGCCTGGAGAACCTTGTAGTGCCAGAGAGTAAATAAGCGCTAAAAGTAAATAAACAAGAAAGAAGAGAGAGAGACAGAAAGAGACAGTAAGACAGAAAAAAAGACAGAAAGAAAAAGAAAGAAAGGAAGGAAGGAGAGGAGAGGAGGGGAGGGGAGGGGAGGGGAGGGAGGGAGGGAGAAAGGAAGGAAGGCCCCGCAATCATGGGGATATATCAAAGGAATACAAGAGCCTACTGAAAGAGCTCTCAATGGCCGAAGCTGAAACAATCTGAGCAACCAGGTAAGTGACTGGCACTGGATTATAATCCAAAGTATAAAAAATAAATACCTATGAGTCTGTACTGATACAAATATATGACTGAGTATATAACTACATTGGGGAGGAGAGACGAATTTCCCATGCAAAATTCCAAGTAATTTATGTAGTAGATTCTTGGCATTGAGGAGGTAGAGCATAACTCCCCATTCTTTACCTGTGGGCTACACATAGTGACATACTTCCAGAGTACAGTATGGAAAGGGGGGAAAAGAGAGTAACTTTATAGTGGAGAAACCTGGCAAACACTACCTCAGCCAGGTCAACATTAACAGTGGTAGGTCATGCTGACAGTATATACCCTTGACACAGTGTGATGAAGATGGTATACCTTAACCCCTGTGGTATTCCTCCCAAAAACCCATGTCCCCAATCTAATACCTGACCAATAAGTCCTCAAAAATATCAAGGCCATCAAAAATAAGGAAAGTCTGAAAAACTGCCACAGCCAGAGGAGTCTAAGATGACATGATGACTAAACGTAATGTGTACCCTGGAACAGAAAAGGACAGTGGGAAAAACAAAGAAAATGTGAATTAAGTATGGAATTTAATTATAAATAGTATCAATACTGGTACCAATATCTGTTCATTAACTACAACAAATGTACCATACTAATGTAAGTTGTTAATAACAGGGAAACTAGGTGTGGGGGTATATGGGAACCCTCCGTGGGGTTCTATCTTTGCTGTTTTTCTGTAAATCTATAAGTGTTCTAAAAAAATAAAGTTTGGTGGGCTGGCCTGTTAGCTCACTTAAGAGAGCATACTGCTGGTAACACCAAGGTCACAGGTATGGATCCCCACACTGGCCAACTGCCAAAAATTAAAAATAAAGTTTGTTTTAAAAAATAAAACGGTGACAGTCAGCTTTGTATCCCATGAATATTCATAACAAACAAACAAACAAATAAATAAATAAATAAAGGGTGTACCACTATTATGCCTCAAATGGTTGATCCCCACCCCCACATCCTAGTGCTGAAATAAGACTACAGGAATCTAATGTAACTCTTCTTTTTGAGGAGAAACTGAGGTCCAGAGGGTAACTTGTCAAAAATCACACAGCTATTGGCAGAATCAGGATCAGAAGCCATGGTTCCTGACTCCCAATACAGTACACTTTATTTGCTACTTCTATATTTCTTTTGCCTTGACACAAAATGATCTTTCGCAATTTTAATGTCTTTCGTAAGTTTTTTTTTTTTTTTCCATTTTAAGTCTTCATTTGTCTTTACACTTACAGATTCCTAAGTAGACAGCATCCTTTTATCTGTTGTCATCCACTGTTTCTAAGATTATAGAATGGAAAATATATATCAAGTAGCTCAAAAACAAATCAACGCTTTTAAAAACCAAACAGCACAGTCTTCTTCTGCCCCAAAGCCACAAAACAAGTGGCCCCTAGATCTGGAATGCTCAGGAAGAAAAGAAATTAACTTTAAAACAATTAACATTTTCCTGTAGTAAAGAAACACACTTCCTACGATTCTACTTAACAGTTTGTGCTCGCTAAGATAGAATAGCTCTTCTCAGGCAAGGTTTCACGCGTTCCTGAATGTCATCACTGCAGTCTCCCTCAAACTGGCTGGTATGGAGATCCGAACCCTTGACCTTGGTGTTATAACACCGCGCTGAGCTAACTGACCAGCCCTTACTCTCCTAGAGTACTTTACTTACTGGCACGCATGCTCTCGCATTTACTCTTGCACTCGCACTCACGTTCTCACGCTTTGTCTCTCACTCACTCTCTCACACACTCACACACACACACTTGTAATTTTTATCATTGTAAGACTGCTACCTCAAACTCTACAGCATAGCCCCTTTGAGCGAGGATGTAATTGCTGGGTGGCTGTATAACTCATAACTAGGCTACTAGTCATAAGTGCTAAACATCTGTCTTACAGTTGTAAAATTCCTGTCTTGGCAAAATTACAAATCACACAGGAATGGACCTTCAGAAGAGCCAGCAACTAAAAATCAAAACTACAAACATGAAAATGTTTCATGTTTCAAACATTTCACATTTTCAAACATGAAAATATGGGCCGAGCCCGTGGCGCACTTGGTAGAGTGCGGCGCTGGGAGCGCTGCGACGCTCCCGCCGTGGGTTCGGATCCTATATAGGACTGGCCGGTGCACTCACTGGCTGAGTGCCGGTCACGAAAAGGACAAAAAAAAAAAAAACATGAAAATATAAGTTGACAACTTCTCTGAAAAATAGCCTTAAATTATACACAAATGTGAGTTTTGTGTGGCTTTGTCTTACGATATCCCTTGATGTAAGCAAAGAATAAGTCAGTAAGACCAATATTATTGGGGCCAACACTATATGGTCCAAATTCTGATTTATGATCCAGAACTTGATATAAAGGTAGAACTTAAAATATTTAGGTTCTAGAGAAATGAGACTGTACATCCTTGAAATCAATCAATAAATCTCTCAACAGGGCTTTTGATAAAAGCCGAATAGTCAAATCCAAGACTCTGCCAGCAGTCACAAGCTTGGACAGCAAGAATTCTGCTACAAAGGGGTTAAAGAAAAAAATGTATCTGCTGTTTTGTAGAGAGCCTGTATAGTAGACATTAAATGAAGGTTTGGTGATAGCTTCAATTCCCTGGGTGCCAACTAGATATCAAGCACTTTAAAAAAAAAAAAGCGAGAGAGACGGAGAAATTGGTTTCTGACCTTCAGCTTTATGTATATAGGATGTCCACAAAGTCTGGAAACAAAATTTTTTTAAACAGATTAAAGTGACATTGATGACATCATGTATTTTCTTGCCCATGTTTTCAGAATTTATGAATAAACTGTAGTATTAGTTCTAATCAAGTTTTGGGGGGATTGGTTAGAGCACAGTGTTATAACACCAAGGTCATGGGTTCAGATCCCCATACCTGCCAGCCATCACCCTCCCCAAAAGTTTTTTAGGAATTTTTAGTTAAATAAACTCATAATACTACAACTTACCTTTTATCTAACTTGCAAAAAGGCACACAAGTTTGCTAGTACTACTTAAGATTCTTGCTAGTATTTTCCTTCTACAAGAAACAATGTTGGGTTGGGCAGTTAGCTCAGTTGATTACAGCATAGTGCTAATAACACCAAGGTCCTGGGTTCAATCCCTATACTGACTAGCCGCCAAAAAAAAAAAAAGCCAAAAAGGATAATTTTCAAAAATCAATTATCAACATGACAAAATTGCACAAAACTCTACACATACGTTAGTACCTGTTTAAGTACATGTAAAAGGTGGTCAAATCTGAATATGGTCTGTAGATTGTACCAGTGTCAAGTTCTTGGTTTTGATGATGTACTATAGTTATGTAAGATGTCACCACTAGGAGAAGCTGGATAATGGGTACAAGGAACCTATAATTACTTCAAAATTAAGTTTAAAAAAAAAAAACGTATTATTGGATCAATGAAGATGGTTCTTTAAATTTGATCAAAGTTGCCTAGAAACCAGCTTTAAATTGACCTGGTCCTCTCAAGCACAAAACTTAAAGGAAGACTCAGAAATGTGATCAGGATTAGAAAATTGAGCTTAAAAAATGAAAAACTAAGGGGGCCGGCCCGTGGCTCACTCGGGAGAGTGTGGTACTGATAACTCCAAGGCCACGGGTTTGGATCCCATATAGGGATGGCCAGTTAGCTCACTGGGTGAGCATGGTGCTGACAACACCAAATCAAGAGTTAAGATCCCCTTACCAGTCATCTTTTAGAAAAAAAGAAAGAAAAGAAAAGAAAAAAAATGAAAAACTAAGGAAACAGAAAAAGAAAAAAAAAAAAAAGAAGAACATTGAGCTTGATGAGGTAAAGTCTTTCTCCCTTCCTTCCAATTAAGAACAGTTTTGTTTTTGGCAATCAAATATAATTATCTATCTGTTCCCAGGTAAAAGAATCTCTATCCTCTGGGATCATAGATACAAATGTGGACAAATATAAACAAAGCCAAGAAATTAGTAGTGAAAACACGTGCACATTTATAACACAGATTTCTGGTTTGCTTCCCTATTTCCCAAAGTCTGAGCAAAAAAAAAAAAAAAAAGCTCTCAAATTCTCGGGACCAGAAGGAATCTTCGAGAGTACCTAATCCACTAAAATTTAGTATTTCGGTCCACTCCTAACTTTTAGAAGAGTGAATTTATTTTAAATCCCAGAGATGGAAGTTTCTTATTTTAAAACTGATGATTCAGAAAATTAATTTCTTTTACAAGAGGCAGCATAATATATGTGATGGAATAACCTGTCAAGACAGAGAAACGTAGGTTCCAGTCTTTCTGCTGCCCCATGTGGCCTTGGTCAGCTTCTTTAACTTCCAAGACAGATGTGGGTAGTAGTACTATTGGCTCAAAGGCTTGCTGTGAAAATATAGAAAGGTAATACAAAGTCTACCAGAGCCCAGTACTTCACAGGCATACTCAAATGTTTTGTTCTTTGAAAAACAATTTGTACAACCATAATGAACAAATTTTAAATTCTCATACTTGACCAAAAGGTCCAATATGCCTGATTATATATAAAAGCTGGATGATTTTATGTAACAAGAAAAACTCACTTTCCTCCAATTATATTATGTGATTTCTTCTTTAACTATTCTTGCAATACTATACATACAATTTTAGTATTTGGATATGGAAACTCCCATGTTTGTTTGCTATTTTTTTCCTGCTTCATCACCAAACAATTACTTTTCCTTATGAATTCTCCTAAATTTTTGGTTAATTACAATTCTCTTTTAAGCAAACATCCTTTAAAAAAAAAAATTCAGTCCATATTATTTTACTATACACTTCGAATGAACATAAATATTCTACTTTTTAATAGAAGCAAACATACTCTGCATCAAATTTCAGCAAATCCAGACAATTATTTAGATCAACTTTAGGAATGGGCACTAAAAACACATTAAATTTATCACTTCTCAAAGGCAGAAACTTTATCCTCAATAAGGGTCCATTCAGAAAAAAGATCTTTAAAACAAATGGGGCTCAAAATATTTTCAAGTTCATTTACATTTTTATATTTTATCTTTTCAAGAAAGGAGATTATTTCTTTGTCTCAATCAGGTTAAGGAAGTTCCTTTCTACTCCTAGTTTGCTGAGTGTTTATCATGAGTAGATGCATATTTTTTCTGCATCTATTGAGATGGCATGGGGTTTTCATCCTTTTGAACCAACTTGCATCCCTGGGATAAATCCCAGTTGGCCATGGTACATAATCCTTTTTATATGTTGCTGGATTCGGTTTGCTAGCATTTTATTAAAGATTTTTGCATCTATTTTCAGAAAAGGTATTGGTCTATGGTTTTCTTCCCTTGTAAAGCCTTTATCTTGTTTTGGTATCAGGGTAATATTAGCCTCACAGAATGAATTGGGAAGCACCCCATCCCTATTTTGTCAAGAGTTTGTAAAGGATTAGTGTCAATTCTTCCCTGAGTATTTGGTAGAATTCACCAGTGAAGCCACTTGGTTCTGGGCTTTTCTTTGTGAGCCTTTGTTTCTTAAAAGGAGTTAAAAAATTTCAACTCTAAATCCTTTAATCCATGAGAAATTAGAAAGAGGAAAAGAAGAAGTGAACTAGTCTAATGTTCCTGGTTGTTTTTTAAAAAATAACATAAATGAGGCAGTCTCTCCAGTAAGCTATCCATTCATGTAACATACCCTTTTAAAGTTTTAATTCTTGGGCCGGCCCGTGGCTCACTTGGGTGAGTGTGGTGCGGATAACACCAAGGCCATGGGTTCGGATCCCTATACAGGGATGGCCAGTTAGCTCACTTGGGAGAGCATGGTGCTAACAATACCAAGTCAAGGGTTAAGATCCCCTTACCAGTCATCTTTTAAAAAATAAAATAAAATAAAGTTTTAATTTTTGTGGGTTCAGACACCTTAGGCAGTCTAAGAATCCCCACAAGAACATCAGTAGGTTCTATCATCCCCATATTATATGTGAGGAAACTAAAAGAAGTTATATAATCTATCCAAGATTACAGCTGGAGACATAGAGTAGTGTTTATGACAGGAACTCAAGTCACAATCCCTGGTAAGCTACTTAATAACTTGTCATCTTAGGTGAATTACTAACCTCTGGGCCTCAGTTTCTTCATCTCTAAAATAACTATATTTACCTCTTAGAATTGTTGTATAAATAAAACGCACATAAAGAACTTATAACAGTGCCTGGTTTACAGCATGTGTTCAACATCAGCAGTGATTTTTACTATTACTATTTTTATTAATTGCTCAGTAACACCTTTTGTTAAATTTTAATGGTTCCAAAACTGAGTTTTTCTTTCTTTTTTTTTTTTAAAGATGACTGGTAAGGGGATCTTAACCCTTGGCTTGGTGTTGTCAGCACCACACTCTCCCAAGTGAGCTAACCGGCCATCCCTATATAGGGATCCGAACCCATGGCCTTGGTGTTATCAGCACCACACTCACCCAAGTGAGCCACGGGCCAGCCCTCAAAACTGAGTTTTAAGGCAAATGCTGTCTTAAGAATGGAAAGGAACCAGTTAAAAGAAATTTGATTCCAATCACACATTTTACTATCTGTAGCTTTTGATTCAGTCAAAAAATAAAAATACTTAAAATAGAAAAAAATACATAAAACTCAAAGTGGTCTTTACTGTAAATGCTCGTCCATTTCTAAATAGCTCTACACTGTCTTATTTACATTTTTGGATTTTGTTTTTTCATTGACAGGAACATTAGAATTGATTTTTCCATAGCACTTTCTTTTTTCCTATCAAGTAATAAGACATGAATACTCAAAACATATGCCGAAGATTCTCTAAATTCACAAAAAAACCCAGAGATCTAATACTTTATACAACTTACAGTTAAGCTTAATTTAAAAGAACATCTGAGGGCCAGCCCGTTGCTCACTCGGGAGAGTGTGGTCCTGATAACACCAAGGCCATAGGTTCGGATCCCTATATAGGGATGGCCGGTTAGCTCACTTGGGAGAGTGTAGTGCTGACAACACCAAGTCAAGGGTTAAGATCCCCTTACCAGTCATCTTTTAAAAAATAAAAAAATAAAAAATAAATAAAAGTACATCTGGGGCTGGCCAATTAGCTCAGTTGTTTAGAGAGTGGTGTTACAACACCAAGGTCAAGGGTTTGGATCCTCATACCAGACAGTCACTAAAATAAAATGAAATAAATGAAAGTACATCTGTTACAGTAACAATGCATTCAACCAGTACTTTCCTGATAAGTTTTACAGTAAGTAATATAGCTTACAACTATGTTTAGGCACTTTTATTATTTCTTAGGAGTTATTATGAGCTACCAACTCTATTTGTACAATCCATTACACTTTTCAAAGTAGATTTATGTTCAACATTGTGTGTGCCCCACTCAATTGACCCCTAAAGGTGAGGGATCCAGGAGACTCTCATGCCCATTTTAAAGATGTAGAAACCAAAGTGGTATATAAGTTAGTTACCATGTTGGGCCCAGAATTCAAGTCTCATGAGCCTGCATTTATGCTTACCAACTGCCGCTTCATCCCCTTAAGCTATCCTGCAGGGCAAAGTGAACTCTGTAAGGAAAAGGATGCAATAGTATGATTGCCAACACTGCTGCAAGACTTCTGTCATTTAACCCTTGTGGCCCTCGGAAGATAACATGCTAACTGAACTGTAGAGTTAAGATAATAAGGGGGTGAGGGGCATGCTGACACCCATTTTCAGACAAGTTAGAAAATTTGTTGTGTGACATTCACTGCAATACACAGTTCACTCCAGCCTTCCCATGATCCAGTTACCTGGCTTGCACACCCTGGCTCGTGCAAAGAAGAACTCCCACACAGTTCTTTACCTCTGCTCTGAGCATAATTACAGCAAATGTTCAACGTGGCAGTTGACTCATTCATGACCCTCAAACACTGCTGGAAAAATCTTGACACAAAATGATTTTAAACATCAACACAATTCTTCAAAAAAACCTCTCTACTTATTAAAAAAATTAAGCAAAATCTTCCCATTTCCTCAATTAAAGGTAAAGAGACTTAACTGCGGTTTACTTTTGTCCTCTCAAGCTTTTAATGTTCACCTCAGTTTAACTTCCCTCAACCAGCAATCACTTGTGTCATGCCCAGCAGTTAATCCACAAAGTTCATTTTCTTCCTCCCACTGCCGTAAATGTGACTTTGGGTTCCGGGAAACAGGAATTAACCAATTCAAAGACTAGGATGTCAGTGTAGTGTAGTAATGGCATTCAGATTATAATAATTTACTGGAAGATCAAGCAGTCACTATGTATCAGACTTCCATGGCCCATTTCATACACATTTAATTTAATCTTCACAAGTCCATCGGGAATTATTATATCCATTACTTGGCAAGAAATGGGGCACAAAGGGTAAGAAAACTGCCCAAGTACACACAGCAACAAATGGCCGATGAAGGACTTGAACCAAACCTTAACCACTACACCAAAACCACCTAGCCCTCAACTATGACCCCGACGTGACCATTAAACTAATCGTATGACCTTGCGCCAGTCATTTCATACCTCTAGGCCTGTTTCCTTCACTATAAAACGAGGTACACTAGAAGAGCTTTCGAGTGCTTTCCTGCTTTTAGCGTCCTGTGAATCTCCGACTGGATTACTCCTTGCCCCCGAATAGGTGCTGTAACTACTAAGACTAAAGTTTTTCAACCACTGTGCGTTGTCCCCACTCCTCAGGGTGCTAGGGTCCAGTATTCGCTCTAGGGTTTTATTTCAAAACACTGAACATGTAACGCTAACCCTAAATATTCTCTACCACTAGGCCGGATCCGATTCCAGACCTTTACCCGGTTATTCCAGCCCACTTAGCAGCTGCCCGCCTAGGCGGCCAGCGAGAGGCCTACCTAAGAAAGCCCTAGAAGCAAAACCATACTTATGTTAGCTTTCCCGGGGGTCAAGGGAGGCTCTAGGGCACCTGCCACGCCTCCCGAGCCCGGCGGCGCAGCCTGGGCCTGGCTCCCCAACCGAAGAGGCCCAGATTCGGGCCTCGCTCCTCACGGCTGGCGCGTCCACCGACGCCTGGGCCATCGAAAGCCGGCCGACCCCTCGGCCTCGGGCCACGCCCGACCCCTCAACCGTGGCGGCGCACTCCCAGGCCCCCCGGGGTCCGCACAGGCCCGAGGAAGCGCGAGCTTCCAGTCTCACCTCGAGCCTCCCGGGGACCGCCGGCGGTGCCCGCGCCTCCTTCCTCCCGCACACCTTGCCCCGCGATGCAGAGGAGACAGCGGCGGACACGGCCCGACCGTCACGTGCCACAAAACCTAAAGGCCTCGGCTACTGCTGCCTCGCGAGCAAGCCTCACCACACGAAACCCGGCCCTGCGTCCGCCCCTCGTTCCTGAATAGCCCGGACCAGCGCCAAGTCCCGCCCCCCCACGCAAGCCCCGAGATTCGGTTGGTCGGCGCGGCCATCGCTCTGTGCACCTTCCCATACGCCCCCTAGGGCTATTCTTCGTGGAGTGTGAGGATTGGCCGAGAGTGAGGCAGGAAGTGGCTGTTGATTGGACGGCACGTAAGGGGGCGGGCCGCAGTGGATCTGGAGCTCCCGACGCGCGCGTACTGGGGCGGGGCGGACTTGGCGGGTCCTTCCGTGCGTGTCTGTCCTGGTTGTTTAGTGAGAGGGTCGCCCGGCGATTCAACCCAATCTCTGTGGTCCCCACCCGTCTCGTTCCTGTAGTGCGGACGTGGATGAGCATCTGTACCCTTCGCTGAGGGACCGAATGGCAGCCGGCAGAGGGGGTGGGAGGTTTGGTCGACCATCGGGTAGGGCCATTTGCCCAGGCAGCGAGTGCGGACTTCGATGCGGCGCAGGTGGAACCCGGTACGGGCTGCCTCGTCCGGCCTGCACAGCTCTTTGTAAGCAGGCGCCACAGTTCCTGCAGAGTCATCGCTGTGGGCCCATGAGCCTGCTGCCTCCTAGTTGCCTATCATAAAAAGTCCAGAATAACACAATCTCAGGTTATTTCAACTTTCAATTTGTTGATGTTAGACATAAGAGCACAGAGATACACTGACGACAGGATTGGGAGAAAAAGATGGTGGAATCAAAAATTTTGAAATACACCACCATTTTTGTAACCTGCTCTTGGCACACCTTCAGTTTTCAATATGCTGAAAACCTCAGAAAATGGAAGTGACCCAGGGTTTTCCCAGACCTTTAGAGGTCCTGTTCTCCACCATTTGTTTGGAGACCCTAAGACTTGAGTACTGGGGTGGAAAAAACTACAATTAGCAGGTATCACCTATCCGAGAAGCCAGCTTTATTCCCTCGTGCCACCTGGAAGGCGAAGAGAGGAGTCAGGGTTTGAATGAGTTTAGTATCTTCCAATCTCAGTCCCTAAATTTGTGTAAGAGTATTTTGCTTTCCTGTGTAACTGGGGAAATGAGTATTAAAAGCAGAATAAAATTCTGGATGCCACATGTTGCAAGTAATGAGCCTAAACCTTACAGTCCTGATTTGGCTCCTTCTGACTTTTTTTCCTAATCTTAAAAAAAGGCACTTATCAAAGGGCACCCATTTTTCTTCAGTTAATAATAAAATCCCCAGGACCCTCAGTTCTTTAAGGATGGACTAAATGGCTGGTATCATTGCTTACAAAAGCGTCTTGACCTTGATGGAGCTTATATTGAGAAATAATGTTTATATTTTTAATCTTTATCTTTTAATGCCATTTTTATGCAAATTTTTTGAAGTCCTCCAGTAATTTTTCAATCAGAATAGTGAAAACTTGACTTTTTGATATGTCTACGGTGTTGCCTATTGTTTCTGCTGTTAATTGTCCGTCCTCTTCAATGAAGGCATGGACAAGATTAATTTTTTCCTCACAGGTTGATGTGGATGGTCTGCTGCTGAGGGCTGCATCTTCAACATCGTTTCATTCCTTCTTAAAACGACCTATCTATCCATTTGTAAACTGCTTAGTTCTTTGGGGCATTTTTTCCACAAACTTTTCATAAAGCATCAGTGATTTTACCATTCTTCCACCCAAGCTTCACCATAAATTTGCTGTTTGTTCTTTCTTCGATATTAACAGAATTCATGTTGCTCTGTTAGGATCTCTTTTCAAACTGGCATCTTATCCTTCTTAGTACCTCAAGCTAGATCCTGTTCAGACATGTTGTAACAAGTTAGCATGAGTTTATTTTGGTACAAAAAAAAATTTGCAATGCACGCATATTTGTTGTTTTTTTTATAATATACATTTCTCACGGACTTTTTGAAGATCCCTTGTATGCAAGGAAAAGAGCTACTCCAGCAAAGGTAAGTGCTAAAAATGATGGTAGTGAAGAGAATGTAATGGTTTTCTAAGGGGAGGAACTGCTTCTATCTAGAATGGACAGGAAAAGAGGTAAGACTTGAGCTGGACCTGGTAGCATATGCAGGATTTCTATAGGTGGAGAGTTGGAGGGAACCATCTTTACATGAGAGAATGAAATTTAAAAAGGTGGGAAAGCAGCCATCATGTGTTTGGGGACACTGTGTACAAGAGTGTTTTGGCTGGAAAAGCGTGTTAGGAAAGTGAGTGATGGGACGTCAGCTCCAGAGCTGGGTTGGGACCAGGCCTTGAAAGCATAGCCAGGGAGTTTGTAGGGAAATACTTTAGAATTAGGTTTGGGTCGGGCCGGCCCGTGGCTCACTCGGTAGAGTGCGGTGCTGATGACACCAAGGCCACGGGTTCGGATCCTATGTAGGGATGGCCGGTTTGCTCACTGGCTGAGCATGGTGCTGACAACACCAAGCCAAGGGTTGAGATCCCCTTACCGGTCATCTTTTTTAAAAAAAAAAAAAAAAAAAAAGAATTAGGTTTGGGTCATGATTTAGATGTTTAGGGAAGTATTATTTTAATAGTATTCCAGGGAAGTGTGAGAGACTCTAGAGGCCAGTTAGGAAGCCACCTCTTGTAGTTGATAAAACGGACAGGATTAGCAAATGACAGGGTATATAGAAACAAAACCACTAAATGTTGATGCTGAAGAATGGTAAATGGTTCCCATAGAATGGGAAGCTAATGCAAAAGATGAATTAAAGCCAACACTGAGGATTTGAACCTGGGTGACTGGAAGTGAAGTGTAGACTCCCAAAAGAAAGGAAATCCAAGCTTGGCTGATCGTGGGTCTGGACCCAAGACAGAGCAGGACTGGAGATAGGGATGTTTGGGCTAAAGTATAATGTTCTTCAGAGGAGGAAGCTGAGGACAAAACCGTGAAGAATGAGATCTTTTCCTGATAATCTAAACAGTAATTTCAGGTATTAGAGTATTTCATTAAAAGAAATTATCATTTTACAGTTCTTAGATGGAGAAGGTATGGGAGATTGAGTTAAGTGTATTCTGATTTTATGATATAATCTGTAAAATGGTTTTCAAAATCAATTATTTATATCCATTTTAGAATGCACATATCCTTTGACCCAGCAATTCCACCCTGGGAATATATCTATATTATCCATCAATGACCAATAGAATATATCCACTATATATACTACACTTGTATATTAAAATATGCACAGTAATGTGCCTTACAGCATTGCTTGTAGTACCAAAACCCTAAATATAACCTAACCTACCATATAACCTGGTTAGTTAAAATATAGGCTGTCTGTATAATGGTTCTGCACTGTTGGAAAGCCTGAGGTGAGCACATACGACTATATGTACTAATATGGAATGATCGCCAAGATTTAGTGTTATGTGAAAAAGCACTGAGTAAAGTATGCTTCCTTTCATGTTCAAAAGGGAGATATATTCTCATAAATATAAGCATGGACAAACAAGCTTACTGGAAAGATGCACAAGAACCTGCTAAGAGTGGTTGATGCTGGAGTGGGGGCCTGGGACTCTGGAAAAGGAAAGGCAGCTTTATAATATGCATATGTTATTTTTTAAATTAAAAAATCAGGTAAATTTCAGCTTTTGTGCTAAGTTTTTCAAAAAAGACAGTATGTATAAAATAACTGTTAAAATTGTTGATCAATTTGTCCTTCATAGCTTAACTTGTCTCTCCACCCTTCCTTCAAAGCTGCCCTCATCCTTGTTCATTCCCACCTTCACTTGCTTAAAGGAGGAAGTGGACACACAGGAAGAGGGGGCACCCACATTTCCATCGGGTCCTTTTTAACTGGTTGGGCAGGTAATGGTCGTTTCTCTGTACTCACACTAATCTGGCATTATCAAATTGAAAATTTGAGGAAAAAAAGGGTATGCAATTATGTTAACTAAAGTTTCTTTTACCACAGTGAAGTTAAACATTTTTCATATTTATTAACCATATATATTTCTTCCTTTGTGATTTGAATATTTGCATCATTTGTCCATTTTTCAATTACAGAATTTTTTCTTTTTCATATTGGTTTGTAAGAAATCTTTATTAGGATATTAGCATATCTACTACAATTTTATCTTTAAGAGCTTTTAAATTTGGAGCTCTTTTTGGTTATAAGAAGCAGAAATACATTGGAACTAACTCAAGGAAAGTGGAATGTCAAGGAACCCAAAGAAAATAAAAGGAGTCCTGCTTCGCCTTATGCCGTCCTGAGCTGGGGATTGCAATGCAATTTGCTCTTCCTGTCTTTCACAGCCACCTGACATCTGCTCCATCCTCCTCCCTCCCTTCAAGCACTTTCACCCACAATTTTATATGACTTACTATGCCTGCCAGTTCTCCTTTACATACTGGCCCCTCATGTCCAGGAACAACTGGAATTTTCAGTGTACTTAGGACTAATGAATCCCCAATGTCTCCTTCAATTGTGTCTCCAAAAATGTTGAAACACATTAGACAATCTATCCATTTTGTCCTCTAGTTGTGGTCTCTCCAGAGCCCCTGTCCTGCTCTAGTTTGGATGGATTACTCTCAGAGCACCTCAGCCTGGATTTGAATGTCCTGTTTCCTCAAACCCCTCGACCCCACGTTTAAAAAAATCAACTTTATTGTACAGTGTCATGATTTGCAACAATGTATAGTATATACCATGTAACTGCTATCGTAGTGAAAATATAGAATATTTCCATTACCCCAAAAGTTTCCTCTGAAGTTTTCTTTTCCCCTGATACCAAATAGGGGGTGCCTTCTTCTGACACCAATTGTGATGTCTTTTTTTTTCTGCCACCACTTCTGTCAATTCAATTCTGATATATCAGACTCTACAGGTTTAAGGGTTCATCCCTCAGAACTGCCCTCACTTCAGATGCCAGCTGCAAATGGGGTGCCCAGGCTACCCACATTTCTGCCCAGCTGTCTACAAATTTGGGAGTTCCCATGAGCCCCCTCAGTTTCCATAATTTTTTAGATACAATGACTCACAGAACTCAGGATATCACTTTATTTGCATTTTCTGGTTTATTACAAAGGATATAACTCAGGAACAGACAAATGGAAGAGATGCATAGGGCCAGAAATGGGGTGGGGAATTTGAGGAGCTTCCATGCCCTCTCTGGATATGCCACTCTCCCAGCACCTCAGTTGTTGACCAACCCGGAAGCTCTCCAAATCCGATCAGTTAGGGGTTTTTATGGCGCTTCCATCACGTAGGCATGATAGATGAACTCGTTGACCATTGGTGAGTGAACTCAATTTCCAGCCCCTCTCTCTTCTCCAGAGGTGGGGGGTGGGAATTGAAAGTTCTAACCTTCTAATGACATGGTTTGGTTCCTTTGGCTACCAGTTCCCATCCTGAAGCTATCTAGGGGCCCACCAATAGTCACCTCTAGGCATAAACTCAGGAATGGTTGAAATGGGCTCGTTATGAATAACAAAAGACAGTCTTTAATCCCTCAGGAAACTGGAAAGGTTTTAGGAACACTGTTCCAGGAGGAACCAAATGTCATTTTTATTATACCTGTACTTACATTCATTCCCAATGAATCCTCACCACCAGCCTCAGGCAGAATCTGATCTGCTTTCTGTTACTACAGATAAGATTAGTCTTTTCTAGAGCTTTATATAATTGGAATCATATAGTACCTAGTGTTTTGTGTCTGGCTTCTTTCAGTCAACGTATTGTTTTGAGATTCTCATCCATGTTGTAACATTTATCAATAGTTTGTTCCTTTTAATTGCTGAATAGTATTGTTATATTAATACATCATGTTTGTTTATCCATTTATCAGGTAATAGACACCTGGGCTATTTCCAATTTTTGGCTATTATGATACAAAACTGCTATGAACATGATGTGTAACTATTTGTTTTTTTTTTTTTTCTCAAGTTTACATGACTTGAGCAATCTTTTTTTTTTCTTAATTTTATTTTGTCAATATAATGATGTATAACTATTTGTATAAACATATGTTTTAAATTTCTCTTAATAACCTGACATCTTCCTTTTTCTTACATCCTCCTATTGCTTACTGAGAAAGACTGTGCAGTAAATTTTTCTGAAGTTTTGCACACTCAAAAATGTCTGTTCTAAAAAAAAAAAAAAAAAAAAAGTCTGTTCTACCCTCACAATTTTTTTAAAACTTTGAGATATATTTACATGCCATAAGTGTGCCCATTTAAGTAATTGACTCAATTATTTTTAGTAAATTTATAGTTGTACAACCATTACCCCAATGCAAATTTAGAATATCTCCACCACCAAAAAGTTCCTTTATGCTGATTTGCAGTCAACTTTCAGCCAACCTCAGGCAACCCCTGAAATATTTCTCTCTATATAGATTTCCCCTTTCTAGATATTTCATATAAAAGAAATCATACAATATGTAGTTTTTTTAAAAAAAAGATGACCAGATCTTTTTTTACTGGGATATTAACCCTTGACTTGGTGTTGTCAGCACCATGTTCTCCCAAGTGAGCTAACCAGCCATCCCTATATAGGGATCCGAGCCCATGGCCTTGGGGTTATCAGCGCCACACTCTCCCAAGTGAGCCACGGGCTGGCCCCAATATGTAGTTTTTTATATCTGACTTCTTTCACTTCATTTTTGCAGTTCATCCATGTTGTAGCATGTATCAGTACTTCATTCCTTTTTATTGCTGAATAATATTTAATTGTACAGATATGCCACATGTTGTTTATCCACTGAACAGTTGAAGGACATTTGGATTGTTTCCAGTTTTTGGTTATAATAGGTAATGCTGCTATGAACATTTGTGCACAAATATTGGTATAGACATGTTTCCAATTACTGACTTGTATGGTAAGTTTATATTTAACTTTTTTTAGCTTTTTTTTTGGCGGCTGGCCAGTACGGGGATCTGAACCATTGACCTTGGTGTTATAATACCATGCTCTAACCAACTGAGTAATCAGCCAGCCCTTACATTTAACTTTTTAAGAAACTGCCAAATTATTTTCCGAAGTAGCTGCTCCATTTTATACTCCCACGTACAAGTTTTCCACATCATCGCCAACACTTGCTGTTGTCTTTATTATAGCCATTCTAGTGGGTGTGTAGTGGTATCTTGTTGTGGTTTGTTCCAAATAAAGTGAGTCCCCTCTGGCAGTAAAGCTGTTAGTTTGTGCAGCCTGCCCAACCTGTTTTGGTACAACTATCCTGCTGACCAAGCTGGGGGAACGTGAGCAGCCGCAGGCAAGAATGCCACTGTTCTCACCCAGTGGCATTCAGCAGCTTTTCATGAATAAATGCTTCTCAATTTCTCTTTTGCTTTTGGCCAATTTCCAGAGCCCTAAGTGGTTGTAAAGAAAATTTTTCCCCAGTTTTATACTTGTTTTCTGGAAAGAATTTGCTGATCTCACTTGCTCTGCCAAACTGCTACCTTCATGTACTTTTAGTTGAAGATTATCTTTTTCTATATACATTTTCTCTGTTCCCTCTAAATTGCTTTCTTTGTTCGCTTACTTAGTCTCTAAGTTTTACATTGCAAGGGTTGTTTGCCTTATCTTCCCATTAGAATCACCTGGGAAGCTTTTAAAATCCCAAAATCCCAGGGCCAGCCCATGGCTCACTTGGGAGAGTGTGGTGCTGATAACACCAAGGCCACGGGTTCAGATCCCTATACAGGTATGGCCAATTTGCTCACTTGGGAGAGCGCGGTGCTGACAACACCAAGTCAAGGGTTAAGATCCCCTTATCGGTCATCTTTAAAAAAAAAAAAAAAGAATTTCTGGGGGAGGGCCCAGCCATTTAAGAATCAAAATAATTAAATGAATTATAAACTATTGAAAAATAGGAATTAGTAAGTCCATAACAGTAATACATAGATCGATCAATAAACAGGGGAGAAAGGATAGCTCTTCCTTTTAGTAGAATGCTGAGGAGAACTGGTAAATATGAAGTGAGTGCTAGAGTTAGAAAAACATTTTGCCACCATGATGGTAAAGACTGGATCAGGCAAGAATCACCAATAGATGTTAAATTTAGGGGAAAATTTTGATAAGGAACAGGATATTTACATGCTCTTAAAGCAACCACCCATAGTAGAGAAGGCTCCATTGTAAGACCTAAGTGTAATACCTGTCCCTAGATGGAATCCTGTACTGGAGGGGCAAACATCCTAAAAAGAACATTATTAGTAAACTGACAAAATTATAATATGGACAGTAGATTAAAGTACTGCACCAATAGTTATTCATAAAGTTGATAACTATACTGTTTTTATGTAAGAGAATGTACACTGAAGTATTTAGGAGTAAAGGCCCATGATGTATATAACTGGTTCAGAATAAAGCAAATAGGGCAAAACGTTGACAGTAGGGGAATCTTAATAAAGGTTATACAGGTGTTCCTCGTATAATTTTTAAATTTACAACTTTTTTAACCTTTGAAATTAATTCCAAATAAAATGTTATAAACAGGCTGTCAAAATTTAAGACAATTGTCCAGAGCCCATTTTGGAAGTTAAAAGCCCAGAACACGATTCTGTTTTCTGTGGAATTCCTCAGGCTCAGGCTTTCATTTAAATAACAGGTACCTGGGTGAAAAGGAATTATTCAGGACAAACCAACCATACATGAGCATATTAATATTGAACATATTAACCCACCACACAATCTTGTTTAAATGCATATAAATGTTTTTTTTTTTTTTTTTTTTTTTTTTAAAGATGACCGGTAAGGGGATCTTAGCCCTCGACTTGGTGTTGTCAGCACCACACTTTACCAAGTGAGCCACGGGCCGGCCCCTTTAAATGTATATAAATGTAAACTCACCAAGTTAACATTTATATAAGGCAACAAAAAACGTTTTCCTGCTGGAAACAAGTGCTATTTGGCCTGTGATCTGGTCCCAGCACCCAGAGGTAGACATTTAGGAGCTGAGCTGGCATGTGCTCTGTGCTGAGACGTGATGGACATTCAGTCCACTTTGCACTCTTCAGATGACTTTGAAATCTTCCATTCACCAGTGGGGCTCATGGCTCCCATGCCTGCCTGCCTGTCTTCCTCTATCATTAGCCTTCACAAGTCAAACCGCGATGCAGGCTTTCAAGTTCTGTGTCACTTCTTGCACATAGGGGCAGGAGCAATAGCAATCCCTAGACCACCACTACTGCCACTCCTGCATCCGCATCCCATCTCACTCCTATCACCATGAAGCCCAAGAGAGAAACCAAAGGATACCCTAAGGAAGAAAAAGTATATGTGTGTGTGCCGCCTAATCAACGAGCTCTCTCCGGTGGATCGTCAACTGGTGTCGACTCGTCCTTTCATTTGGTGCCGAAACCCGGGACGGAGCTTCTCTCGAGCGGCGACACTTTTCGGATCGCAGCGGCAACACCTTCCAAGTCGCCCCTCAGGGCTCCCTCGAGCTGTAACACTTTTCGAATCGCAGTGGCAGCACTTTCCAAGTCGCCCCTCGGGAACTCCGTCCCGCCAGGACCGGCCTCCCTTCCACTACTCACCATTGACGGTCCACCCTCGTCCATTCTTTTCGGCGCTGTCTCCTTCCACTCACCACCAGCTCATCATTAGGTAAGCCCCCTTTCCTAAAGGGCACTGGCCCTTTTTCAGGCTACCACAGGGAGTCTAGATTGTCCGGTAGCCCCTAACGCCCATACCCCACCCCACCACGGTCTTCACGACCACCATAAATTCCCAAACTATAACAGGTTCCAAAGCCCCGGTAAACTTTTACTTTCATTTTTGGAGGTTAAAAGCCCCATTCTGGGCCGAGCCCGTGGCGCACTCGGGAGAGTGCAGCGCTGGGAGCGCGGTAGTGACGCTCCCGCCGCGGGTTCGGATCCTATATAGGAATGGTCGGTACACTCACTGGCTGAGTGCCAGTCACGAAAAAGACAAAAAAAAAAAGCCCCATTCTGTTCTCTCCTTCACCCTCCTGTCCACCACTCTCTTCTCTCCACTTCCCGGGTCCGGGACCCGACCAGAAAATCCTGGCGCTAGGTTCCTTCAGGCACCGGGCTTTTGCCCTAGAGAAGTGGAGGTCTGAGTGACGACCCACACCTTCCTTCTCTCCTCCTGGTTCTTACCTGAACCTGCCGGGACTGACGTGACCTACTGGGGATGCCCTCTAGGATCCCGCCTTTCCCAACCGGCAGAAGGATCTGTCTTATCACTAATCTCTGTCCGATTTCTGTCTAAATTCCCATTAAGAGACCAGAATGGGCGCTTCCTCCCCCACCCTAGGGGACTCTCCACTTCAATGCCTTCTGAAAAACCTCACCAACCTTTCCCTCAGGCCGGATATTGAGCCCAAACTCCTCACCAAATTCTGTACACAAGATTGGCCTTATTATCCTTTAGATAATCAAAACACATGGCCCCCTGAGGGCACACTAGATCCTAACATTCTACAAGACCTCTTTAACTACTGCCAGGGCCTAATAAAATGGAAGGAGATCCCCTACATCGAGGCTTTTTGCCTCTTGGCTCAGAACCCCACCCTCTGCTCCTCCTGTGCTCCCTCTCAATTCCTTTTAGCCTGTAAACCATCTTCACAGTCACCCCTCGATTCTTCCACCTTTGACCCTGCTGATGAACCCCCACCCTACCGACCTCCTCCTCCCCCAGTGCCTCCGGCGTCCGCTCCTCCTCCCCTGTCATCCGCGTCACCTTCTGCACCTCCTGCGCCATCCACTCCCCCGTCTTTACCCTCACCTACTCCTGACCCACTAAGCCCTCCTTTCACCCGTTCCCGAGGACCTCCCCCTGCCCCTTTAACAATCGTCCCACTACGTGAGGTAGCTGGGGCTGAAGGAGTAGTTAGGGTCCATGTTCCCTTTTCCCTAGCTGACCTTACAGAATTAGAAAAAAGACTAGGCTCTTTCTCTACCGACCCTACCACCTACATTAAAGAATTCCAATGGATCCTGCAGGCCTACAGCCTCACACATCATGACATCTTCATGCTCCTAGCCAATACCCTCCTCCCCGAGGAACGCCGCAGGGTCTGGGATACAGCCCAAACCCATGCCACTGACACCCATCGTACCAATCCGGATCACCCACCAGGCCCCCAAGCAGTCCCAGAACAGGAACCTAATTGGGATTATAACACAACCCAGGGAATCCAGGCTCGAGACCGTTTTGCCTCTTGCTTAATAATTGGCCTCAAAAAATCAGCTCGCAAGGTCATCAATTTCCAAAAAATACAAGAAATTGTCCAAAAAAAGGAGGAAACTCACTCCGAGTTCCTCAATAGATTAACTCAGGCCTTTCAACAATACACTAACTTAGACCCCAACTCAGAAGATGGCCGGCATGTCCTTATGACCTATTTCCTGGCCCAATCCTACCCTGACATTAAAACTAAACTTAAAAAATTAGAGCGGAGTCCTGCAACCCCTCAGACCAAAATCCTGTCAGTGGCCTTCAAGGTTTTTCATAATCGGGAGGAGGAAAAAGAACGTCGAAAACAAAAGGCCGACCACGCCAACTTCCAGATGTTGGCCCGGCTTATCAAACCCCCTGGGCGCCCTCCCACAGCCTCCACCTCTAAGCCTCCACCTGGAGCCTGCTTTAAATGTGGAAAGGAAGGGCATTGGGCAAAGGCTTGCCCCACCCCCAGGCCACCCACCACTCCTTGTCCAAAATGCAAAAAGAAGGGACACTGGGGATCTGATTGCCCCCTTGACCGAAGGGGTGAGGGACCAACTGCCCCACAGTCCCCCGAACCGTGGATACCACCTATGGTGGGCCTCGCTGAGGAGGACCGACGGAGCCTTGGGCCCTTCCCGACCATCTCTATAACAAAGCAGGAGCCCAGGGTATCCATGGTTGTGGACGGCCACCCAATATCTTTCCTCCTGGACACTGGAGCCACCTTTTCAGTCTTAAGGGAATATAAAGGCCCCACCACCTCCAGCAGCTCTCCTATAGTTGGGGTAGGAGGTAAACAAATCTTTCCCCAAAAAACCCCTCTTTTAACCTGCTGCCTTCAAGGCACTCAACCCGTTTTCTTCCATTCCTTTCTAGTCATGCCACAATGCCCTGTCCCCTTGTTGGGTCGGGACATTCTATCACGGCTTCAAGTCTCCATTACTTTGCCCCTGTCCTCTTCCTCTTCCCCTGTTTCCTTCCTCCTAGCGCTAGTTCAAGCCCAAGATCCTACTAATCCCACCCCTCCAAAGAAGTCCTTACCCATCTTTTTTTTTTTTTTTTTGTCGTTTTCGTGACCGGCACTCAGCCAGTGAGTGCACCGGCCAGTCCTATATAGGATCCGAACCCGCGGCGGGAGCGTCGCCGCACTCCCAGCGCCGCACTCTCCCAAGTGCGCCACGGGTTCAGCCCAGTCCTTACCCATCTTAACGCACCCTGTTAACCCCACAGTTTGGGACACTGCCAGCCCTGCTCTAGCCCAGTGTTCCCCTGTACGCATAAAACTAAAAGACCCTTCCAAATATATTTGTCAGGCTCAGTATTCATTAACCACAACAGCCCTCCTCGGGTTAAGCCCCATCATTCAGGACCGATTAAAAAAGGGGTATCTCCGTCCCACTCACTCCCCTTTCAATACTCCCATACTCGCTGTAAAAAAAACCTAATGGCGCCTTTCGTCTCGTCCAAGATCTCTGCCTTGTTAGCGCCGCTGTCATTCCCATTCATCCCCTTGTATCAAATCCATACACTCTTCTTTCCAAGGTCCCAGCGACCTCTACTCATTTCTCGGTTCTGGACTTAAAGGATGCCTTCTTTTCCATACCCCTGGAAACCGATACTCAGGACATTTTTGCCTTCACATGGACTGACCCCCACTCCCGTCACTCCGAACAACTCACTTGGACGGTCCTGCCACAGGGATTTTGGGATAGCCCTCATATTTTCGGGCAGACCCTAGCACAGGACCTCAAATCTTTTCACTTAAACCATCCAGAGTCCACCTTATTACAATATGTGGACGATCTCCTTCTATGCAGTCCTTCATGGGAACAATCCCAAGCTGACACTGCCCATTTGCTTAACTTCCTAGCGGGTAGGGGATATCGAGTGTCCCCCACCAAGGCCCAAATCTCTTTACCATTTGTAACCTACCTTGGTTTTCTCCTCTCCCCAGGAAAGAAGGAAATCACCCTGGACAGAAAACAGTTTCTTACTGACCTGCCCATCCCCAAAACCAAAACAGAGATCCTATCTTTCCTGGGTCTAGCCGGATATTTCAGAGCATGGATCCCCAATTTCTCTTTGCTAGCCCGACCTCTCTATAAGATGAGTAAGGGTCCTCCTGAAGAACCTTTACTCTCCTCACCTCAGCGCCCTTTTCTCAAGCTTCGGCAGGCCCTTCTAACAGCCCCTGCACTTCATCTTCCTGATCTAATTAAACCCTTTTTCCTCTATGTTCATGAAAATACGGGACAAGCTCCGGGCGTTCTAAGACAGAATTATAGCCCCTCCTTTGCCCCCGTAGCATACCTATCAAAACAGTTGGACCCCACTGTACGAGGCTGGGCACCCTGTCTAAGAGCCCTAGCAGTGGGGCAGTTACTGCATAAGGAGGCATCCAAATTAACATTTGGGGCACCTCTCACCATTCTCTCACCACATCACCTCAAAGACCTCCTGACCTATAAGGCTCTCCAATCCCTCCCACCTTCCAGAATCCTAACCCTCTTATCCTCGTTTCTGGAAAATCCTGCCCTATCCTTCATTACCTGCCCACCCCTAAATCCGGCCACCCTACTGCCTATACCAGATTCCCCCAACACCCCTTTGCACAGCTGCATAGAAAGCCTTCAAAATTTTATACCTTACCACTCTTCCATCACTGAGGGACCCCTATCTCACGCTGATCTCACATGGTTCACGGATGGGTCCTCATTCAAGGAAGGAAACACTCATTACGCAGGGTATGCCATAGTCTCCCTTGATTCAGTTATAGAAGCCCAACCTTTACCCAAGGGAACAACCAACCAGCAGGCCGAACTTATCGCTGCCACGCAAGCCTGTGTTCTAGCTGAAGGAAGAACTCTTATACACTGACTCCAAATATGTCTTTCATATGCTTCTCTCTCATGCCGCCATATGGAAAGAACGCGGTCTGCTTAACACCAAGGGTAACACAATCACCAACTCAGCTTTAATCTCCACATTAATTGAAGCATCCCATTTACCTTGTAAATTAGGAGTCATTCATTGCAAAGCCCACCAGAGGGACGAGATTCCCCAATCACTCGCAGGAATTGTAAGGCTGACCTCGCTGCACACACTGCGGCAGTGCACCCACAGACACAAGACCAACTTCCCATTCTTCTATATGGCTCCCAAGGTTCACAGACACCCTCTCAGCCTCAACCACTCTAGCCCCCAAGCTTTATCCCAGTTTTTACAAGCCTTCTTCTCAATCACCCCATCTGACAAAGCCCTCTTATAAAAAATTTCCTCCTTGGGGCCGGCCCGTGGCTCACTCGGGAGAGTGCGGTGCTGATAACACCAAGGCCCCGGGTTTGGATCCCATATACGGATGGCCGGTTCGCTCACTGGCTGAGTGTGGTGCTGACAACACCAAGTCAAGGGTTAAGATCCCCTTACCGGTCATCTTAAAACAAAACAAAACAAAACAAAAACAAAAAATTTCCTCCTCATGCACAATCTGCCAGCGTACCAATCCTAACACCCCTCTCAAACCTGGGCCATACCCCTCCCACCAGGCCAGAGGTCTCACACCCGCGGCCGACTGGCAAGTCAATTTTACACACATGCCTTCTTTCCGGGACCTCAAATACCTCTTGGTGTTTGTTGATACCTTTTCAGGATGGGTAGAGGCATTCCCAACATCCAATAAAAAGGCCTCCACCATAGCCCAGACTCTCCTTTCCCAAATCATCCCATGATTTGGGATGCCCACTTCCATTCAATCTGACAATGGACCTGAATTTACCGCCCAGGTAATACAGAAACTCTCCCAGTCACTCTCTCTCCCCTGGCACTTACATTGCCCTTACCGACCTCAGACATCCGGAAAGGTAGAGAGAACCAACAGAACCTTAAAGGACATACTAACTAAATTGTCTCTGGAATTACACCTTGATTGGGTCCATCTTCTACCTCTCGCTCTACTCAAGACCAGAGCTCTTCCAAAAAATCCCTCCAATCTTTCCACTTTTGAAGTCATGTATGGTAGGTCCCTCCTACCCCCGGGGATCACAGCGACTGAAGGACCCATACCACCCACCATGGCCTTACCCTTGCTCTCCCACCTTCGCCCAGGACACTTCCCCGGAACCCAATACGCCCCTAACCCCTAAGTGGGAAGGCCCATGTTCTGTCATCCTTTGCACTCCAACTGATCCCTCATCCTACCGACCCTTTCAAACTCCGCCTATCCCTGACCTCAGCCTTACCCCCAATTCCGGAGACATGAACCTTCTCCTTGGCCTTCTCCTGTTCTTTTCATTTCACCCAGGGAGCTTTCAGGCCCCTCTGCTAGCTCCCCAGGGTCACCCATTTACACCTGGCAACAGATCATTTCTGAAACACTCATCTTTCTCTCTCTCTCCCGGAAATTGTTTTCTATCATGCGACCGCCCCTGGTGGCCATCCCCTTAACCCTTCCTCAACCATTTATAACCACACCGTCGCCCCACCAGGCTCTTTGTTCTGGTGCAATGGAACCCTCTCTACCTCCATCCTGCCTAATCTTACTGCCCCATGCCTTCTTGTCACCATCGTCCCTCAACTCACTCTGTACACCAGTTCAGAACTGTTCCATCTTCTTCATCCCCCCTCAAGGCAAAAAAGGGCCACCTTCCTCCTGATCATGGTTGGTATTTCCCTAACAACAACAGCGGTCGGAGCCGGCCTGTCGGGAGGAGCCTTAGGACACAGTTTATGGGTGGTCTAAGACATTAATGCTAAACTTGAAGGGGCTCTGACCTCCACTGCCGAATCTCTTTCCTCTCTACAGAGACAAACTACCTCTTTAGCTCAGGTCACCCTCCAAAACCGTAGAGCACTAGACCTCCTCACCGCAGAAAAAGGAGGTACTTGCATCTTCCTTGGGGAAAAATGCTGTTATTATATCAATGAATCCGGTCTAGTAGAAACAAACATCATCAAACTCACTGACTTAGCTTCCAGCCTACGAACCACATCCAGTTCTGCCTTTCCTTGCCCTGCATCATTAGGTTTCTTCAAACCCAAGTAGGAAAAATCTCTAATCAGGCCTTTAACTAGCTTTTGCTTAGAAACTACCAGCTTCTAGGTACGGATGAACCCCTCGCTTCATCTCGTGAGCACCTCAGCTGATGCTGAAGAGACACCACCTTACAGAGGAAACGCATTCCTACACGCCCTTGCCACCGATGCCTGGCTGCCCCCTCCAGTCTCCAACTACAAACAATGGAACCGGTGCATGTGTGACTTGTGGCTTCAAGGAACGTTTATGGACTTCTCCCCTTTTGCTCCACCCTCCTTTGGGGTTTCATAATGGTTATTTATGTACCTTCCTCCCTTTGCCCCCCCCACAACGCCCCAGTTCAGCAGGAAGTAGCTCGATGACGTCAACGTCCCCTTTCCTAAAACAAGAAAAAGGGAGGAATGTAAGAACCCAAATGCCCCAAGGGATCACACCCTGATCACATAAGTCCTTCTTGGCCACACCCCATCATGGCCCTGGTTGCCCTCTAAGTAGGGATTGTATTTTAAGCCAATCAGCCTTCCCTAAAAGCCCTATATATATGTGTGTGTGCCGCCTAATAAACGAGCTGAGCTCTCTCCGGTGGATCGTCAACTGGTGTCAACTCGTCCTTTCAAAAAGCCCAAGTGAAGGATAAACTGCAGAAGAGATGTGTATTAGTCCGTTTTGTGTTGCTATAACAGAATACACGGAACTGGATGATTTATAAAGAAAATGCAGTTTATTTGCTTACAGTTTCTGAGGCTGAGAAATCCAAAGTCCATCTGGTGGTGGTGACAGCGACCCAGGGGTCTCATTTTGCAAGATGGTGGAGGCAGAGAGAGCAGAGAGAGAGACAGACTCTCCTATTCTTTTAAAGCCCTCACAACCATGCCCATGACCACCATTTTTAATCCATTCACTACTGCAAGGTCCTACAATCCAATCACCTCTTTGAGGCTCCACCTTTCAATTACCGTAATAGGATTTCCCACCCTTTTAACAGTCACAGTCGGGGGATAAGTTTCTAACACACAAAACTTGGGAGACTACTCAAGCCTCAGTTAGTTTGTGGGGAACATAATTCAATCCACTACAGGATGTTAAATTTACTCTTCCTAAAAAGGCACCTTGCCAAAAAAGGCAGAGAAAACAGAGGTGCTGAGTGAAGCAAGTGTAACTGAACAAGGCCCCTTGAACGGTGCACAGCAAGCCAGATACTAACATCAGCCTTTGCAGCAGAGAAAAAGGTTTATTTGCAAGTCAGCCAAGACAGAAGATGGGGTAATAAATCTCAAGTCTGCCTTCTCAACAGCAGCGAGGGGGGGAGTGACATTTAAGGGGAAGTGGTTAGGGGTAGTTTGAGGCATGGGGGATCTGACTATTTGAAGATTTTGAGGAAGTTCTTCAGCAACCTATGCAGGTGCAAGCTGTCTGCATACCTCTTCATAGGTCACGTGTTCAAAAAATGGCAGCATTAGCATGATTTGGAAGAAGAGTTTTTGGCCCTCTGACATCAAAAGGCCACCCATGGAACATTCACGAAAGTTGACTAGAGAGGTATGTGGGTTCAACCAGTTTAGCCCACTTTGTGCTGGGCCAAGCTAACTCCAATGGTCCTGCAAAACATCTTAGGCAAAGGACTCATGACTTCTGCACCAGAGGTGTTATTTTAAAAGGCAGATAGAAAGAAACAGAGTAAGAGGTTAATGATGGAAATTTACTGAAAGAATGAACAATTTTAAAAATTTTGTCAGCTGGCCTGTACAGGATCCAAACCCTTGACCTTGGTGTTAAAACACCACACTCTAACCAACTGAGCTAACTGGCCACCCCAAGAATAAGCAATCTAAACGAGAAATAAATTTTAACTGAAGTCACCAGTTATAAAGTGGGTTTGTTTTTTATCTTTTATAACTGTGTACTTCCTTTATTTTGTATTATGTGAATTACTATTTATATCACTTTTTATACAAATGCAGAATTTTGTTTTGCTTTTTTATTTATTTTTATTTTTATTGTCTTTTCTGTGACTGACTGCACCGCGCTCAGCCAGTGAGTGCACTGGCCATCCGTATATAGGATCCGAACCCTCGGCGGGAGCGCTGTTGCGCTCCCAGCGCTGCACTCTCCTGAGTGCGCCTCGGGGTCGGCCCATTGTTTTACTTTTTTAAAAAAACTATATTAGTACAGAGAATGCCTCATTGTCAAAGGCATATGTCACTAATAGAGTATCTCAGAAGCCAATTGAACTGGCCATGGGGGAAAACAAGATTTGGAGAGAGGGAGGGAGAGAGAGAGAGAATGAATCACTGGCTTGGTTAAAATATCCCTGGGCTCTGATTCCATGTCCATCAGACAACCTTCCAAGGCTGATTTGAGCTCTCAAGTGTCCTAACAGGAAAAGCAAAAGCTTTGAACAGTGAGCATGTAGTGGACTGAATTATGTCCCCCCAAAACTCCCTAAAGCTTGAATTGTGCCCCCCAAGTTTTATGTATTAGAAACTTAGCCCCTGGGGCCGGCCCGTGGCTCACTCGGGAGAGTGTGGTGCTGATAACACCAAGGCCATGGGTTCGGATCCCATATAGGGATGGCCAGTTGCTCACTGGGTGAGTGTGGTGCTGACAACACCAAGTCAAGGGTTAAGATCCCCTTACCGGTCATCTTTTAAAAAAAAAAAAAAAGAAACTTAGCCCCAAATGTGACTGTTAAGAGGGTGGGAAATATTACAGTAATTGAAAGGTGGAGCCTTAAAGAGGTGATTGGACTATAGGACCGTGCAATAGTGAATGGATTAAAAATGGTGGTTAGGGGCGTGGTTAGGACTTTAAAAGAGGAGGGTCTGTCTTTCTCTCTCTCTGCTTCCACCATCTTGCAATGTGAGACCCCTGGGTCACTGTCCCCACCACCAGATGGACTTGACATTCTGATTTTAAAATTTATATGGAGGGCCGACCCTGTGGCGCACTCGGGAGGGTGCGGCGCTGGGAGCGCAGTAGCGCTCCCGCCGCGGGTTCGGATCCTATATAAGGATGGCCGGTGCACTCATTGGCTGAGCGCGGTATGGCCGGTCACAAAAAGACAAATAAATAAATAAATTAATTAATTAAAATAAAATTTATATGGGAATACAAAGGACTTAGAAAGCCAAAGCAATCTGAAAGAATATTGTTTGAAGGTTTAACAGTACAGATATAAAGACATACTATAACCTATGATAATTTAGGAAATATTGGCTGACTAGTTAGCCCAGTTGGTTAGTGTGGTGTTATAACACCAAGGACAAGGGTTCAGATCCCCATACCAGCCAGCCTCAAAAAAAAAAAAAAAAAGTGTGTATGTGTGTATATTTATTTTTGATATATGTGTGTATATATATTGGTGCAAGAATAAAAAGACCAAGGAAAAGAATAGAGTGCACAGAAACAGAGCCACACTTACACAGTTATATGATGAACAACAGAGACACCACTGCAATTAGTAGGGGAAAGACTAGTCTTTTCTGTAAATGGCACCGAATCAACTTTACATCTTTATGAGGAGGAAAAAAAAAAAATCATAAACAAAAATTAACTGAAAAATGGAAAACAAGCCTAAATGTAAAGGTAAAAGTATAAAACTTCCAAAAGAAGGGCCGCCCCGTGGCTCACTCGGGAGAGTGCGGTGCTGATAACCCTAACCCACCAAGGCCACGGGTTCGGATCCTATATAGGGATGGCCGGTTGGCTCACTGGCTGAGCGTGTTGTTGACAACACCAAGCCAAGGGTTGAGATCCCCTTACCGGTCATCTTTTTAAAAATAAATAAATAAATAAAACTTCCAAAAGAAAATAGAGGAAAAACATCTTAGTAACCTTAGGTTTGTCGAGTTCTTTAATTCTTAAATATGACACAAAAAACATGAACTATAAAATAAAAAAAACTGATAAATTGGATTTCATCAAAACTAAAACACCACAGACTGGGAGGAAATATTTGCAAAACATATCCAACAGAGGACTTTTATCTAGCATTAAAGGACTACGATTCAATAAGGAAAACAATCCAGTTTTTAAAATGGGCAAAACAAGACTGCTGGTTAGCTCAGTTGGTTAGAGCATGGTGCTGATAAAAAATGGGCAAAAGACCTGAATAACCACTCACCAAAGTGGATAACAAATAAACACATGAAAAGATGTTCAACCTTATCAGCCGTTAGAGAAATGCTAATTAAAACCACAATTTAGACACACTACTAAAATGGCTAAAATTAAAAAGATTTACCATACCAAGTGTTGGCCAGGATGTGAAGGAACAAAAACTTTGATTCACTGCTGATGGAGATGTGGTACAACCATTTTGGGAAAAGTTTGGCAGCTTCATAAAAAGGCAAACATATACCTTCTCTATGACCCGGCCATTCCACTCTTAGGTATTTATTAAAGAGAAATGAAAGCATACATACACACAAAGATTTGTACAGACATGTTCATAACAGCTTTACTTGTAATAGCCTCAAAACTGGAACAACCCAAATTTTCATCAGCAACTTAATGGACAAAGTGTGTGGTATTTCCATACAATGGAATACTACTCACCAATAAAAAGAAATGAATTGGTAATAAATGTGACAACATGGATAAATCTCAAAATAACTATGCTGTAAGAAGCCAGTGCCAAAAAAGAATACATACTGAATAATTTCATTTATATTAAATTCTAGAAAATGCAAGCTAATATATAGTAATGGGACCAGAGGAAACTCCTAGAAGTAATGATACTTTCATTATCTTTATTTGGTGGAATGATTTCTTTTTTTTTTTTTTCCCAAGTCAAGTGAAGCAGTGGGGTGAGAAGGAACAAAGAAATCTGTAACTGCACTTGTACCCTGGGGATGATTTCACATAATAAATTATCTAAACATATCAAATTGTCATTATAAATACACGTAGTTTATTATTATCAATAAAACTGTTAAAGAAAAATGTTTCCCAAGAGGTGGCACTAGTGCCTGGCCTTGCCCCAGCCTGTGAGCTCCCCTGGAGCTAGATGTGACCCCTCGTAGGGCTATTTAAGAGGGTGAATTAACTGAGAGGCCCCCAGAACAGGCCCTTGGGGTCAGGAATGCCACACTGAGGAGTTAGCAATCACCTGGGTGGGCTTGACAGGTAGGGCTGACTCCATTTCCTTTCACTGTCCTGACATATGGTGCATGTTTATGCCTAACTCCTTCTTGCCTCTAGCCCCCCAGATCTTCAAGGGGCCAGGGTCTCCTCATCATTTAGGCCTTAGCATGAATGTCAAGTTTGTTCACTGAGCACCGTGTCTAAATTAGTTCCTAACCCTTGCCCTGTCCAAATTCAATTTCTGTATCTCCCTATTTTATTTCCTTCACTGCACGTATCACAATCAGAAATTCTTACTCATTTAGTAATTTCCTTTCATTTTTATCATCTACTCTCTTCTTCCCTCCCCTATGCTGTTGGTGCCCCACCCAGATCCCTATTATTTGTGGTGCATCCATCCCTATAGATGCTTTAAGTGGTTTTTTTTTTGTTTTTTTTTTTAAAAAAAGATGACCGGTAAGGGGATCTTAACCCTTGACTTGGTGTTGTCAGCACCACACTCACCCAGTGAGCAACCGGCCATCCCTATATGGGATCCGAACCCGTGGCCTTGGTGTTATCAGCACCACACTCTCCCGAGTGAGCCATGGGCTGGCCCCATGCTTTAAGTGTTAATAACTCACAGCTGCCCCAGCCAATAACTGACTGAAATATGGGTAAAGGGTCGAAAAGACAGGCTCCCTTGTCTCAAGCAGGCCTACCTCTGGTGCAGTTTGTATTCAGAGTTCACCACGGGATCAGGCTGAAGCTAGTCTCCACTTCAGACCACACTCTTGCTTAGATTTAGCCTTTTTCCCTGCCCTGTCCTGCTTTTCTCACTCCCTTCTCCTGACAGCACTTCCCAAATAATTCACTTGAACCAGAATTCTCATCTTAGGCTCTGCTTCTAGGGAACCTGACCCTAGAACCTGACCCATGACACCCTATGTTAGCTTCATGAGGGACTATCTTGTTAACTCCCCTAGAACAAATTCCTGTCTCAGACTGCTTATGATGCACCCCCCACTCCCCTGCCCCACTTGCTCCCCTGCCAAGAATGTTAGTTAGCTTGGTGAAGGAGTATCTTCTTCACTCCCCTAGAACAGTGCCAGTGGGGGAATACAGACCATACCAACTCCATCTCCAGGTCCCTTCAGCTTTACTTGCCCTTTCTATGACCACCCTCCTTCATAGGCTTTTTACTAGGAAGCTATCCATTAATCTGAAGGAAGGCAAGCATAGTTAAGACAATGACCAAAAAGCTACACTAATTTAAAAATCGAATCTTTCCTGTTGACACAGCTGGTACCCTTAAGTTAAATGTTCACTGATCACAGGACTTTAGATATATCTTAGTAGACATACTTCCTTATGTCCCTCAGTTCCTTTATAAACCTGTACTTCCTTTGGGGCAGAGAACACCTGCACCAAGGTCTGGATCACCATCTACCCGATCCTACCTGTATGTAAGTTACCCATTAATATACTCTATTAAAATGTATGGATTTACCCACTTCGGTTTTTGGTCTCAAAGTTCTTTCTCAGTTGTGAAGTTATTTCACCTTATCTCTGTCCTCAGCCTGGAACACCCTAAGTGCTCAATAAGTGAACTGAATAAATGCAGGGGAGATCCGGGGTCTGTTTTACAGCACCCCTTCTGTCCTGGGCTGGCCTGGCCTGGAGGCATTGTGAGTCATAACTAGTGGACAGGAGTTGAGTGCTTCAGAGATGGGGCCAGGCCTGGGACAGCAGCTTGGCACCTCCACCACATCTTCCAGGTGAGGCACAACATAACAGAGAGGATTATAAGGGAAGGATTCTCTGGGAAGATACAACCTCAAGGGTGGACTGGATGTGGGCTTCCAGAGATGGTCTCCCTGAATCAGACCTAGGAGATGGTACCACCCAACTGGTACTGCCCAACTCTATGTGAGGAATAAGTGTGTGTTGAATTAATGAAGGCATGGCAGAGGCAGCCCTGCCCCAGTTCTTTCTCTTTTCATCCTTAATGGGCAGAAAAGGAATTAAAAACACCACATAGCTTCCTTTCTCACACAATAGTATCAGGACTTACGGGGTGAGACAAGGAGGGGAGAGAATTGGGTAGAATGGGACTTGTCTGTTATCTGGACTTTAGATTCCTTGAGGGCGTACTCTGCTTGGAACAAAAGTCATGTCTAGTGTGCACAATCCATTACCTTGAACCCTAAGCATAGGTCTAGCCCATGGCACATGCTCGGAATGTCACTGAGCATACTGGACTGTGATCTATACACACATCTGTCTTCCCAGATGGACCAAGAGCATCTCGAAGACAAGGGCAGGCACAGGCTGTGCTGGGACCCCCTACCCAAACCAGAACTGGCACAGAGCAGGTGCCAGTTCAAGACTGTCAAATAACTGAATGATGTGGGCAGTAATGGTGTTGGTTATGTTAGACATCCCACCAGATTCTTTTCAGAATCCGGCTCTAACCCTGGCTTTGTAATCCCTCAACAGTTCCCTCTTACCCACAGAATGAAGTCTAAACTTCTGAGCCTGCCTTATACAGTATTCTCACTTAGTGCCCTGGCCCATCTTTCCTCTTCTGCTATTCCAAGCATTAACATTATGTAAAGCCTTGCCCAGCTCTTCAAGCTCCTACTTTAAGTACCTACTTGTCTCTGCTACGATTCCCTACCTTCCCCCCCATAACCCCTTCCAGCTGCAGCTCAAAGAACAGGGCTCTCTGGTCCTTCATCTTCATCATCAGGGAATGACAGAGTTGTCTGGGGTGAAGGTGGTTTCCATGAGACGGCTGCTGGCACAAGTGTGCAGGGATGGGCTCCCCAGTGGCTAGTAGCTTAGTAGCCCCAAGCGCCAGCGCAGAGCTAACCCACGTTCACCGGGCCTGGCGGTTTGAGGGGGCGGCATGTACCAAGCAGGCTGCTCACCCGGACTCTTGCTCCCCAGCAGTGCCCCTGGCTCTTCATCATTCAGGACACCGGGGCTCTCCAGGCTAGGGCGCAGCCTCGGTCGCCAGCGTCCCCGTGGCTCCCTTCCGGACACCTGCGCCCCAGACGAAGTCCGCCCAGCCCTCACCCTGGCGGCCTTCGAGTGCCTAGCTACGAGCCACGCCGGCCGCCTGTGGGAGCAGCTGCGGCAGTTCTGGGCCGACCACTTCTCGCGGCGCTTCTCCCCGCGGCGGCCGCCTCTGCGCCACATCTCCTCCATGTCCACCTTCTACCTGTTGGACCACCGGACGCGCCAGGCCGAGCTGGGTCTCAGCTACGGCGCGCCCCGCACGCGCCTCAGCAACGAAGCCTTCGTGTTCCGCGGCGGCCGGTGGACAGCAGAGGGCCAGTTGGTGCAGTCGCGGCCGCCGTTGCCCTCGCCCACCACCTCGGGCTGGAAGGCGCAGGTGCAGCGGGTCCAGAGCCAGGTGCTGCTGGAGGAGAACAACTACCTGAAGTTGCAGCAGGAACTGCTCATGGACATGCTAACGGAGACCACGGCGCGCATGCACCTACTGGAGAAGAAGCTCAACCCCGAGGTCAGCCCTGCGGCCGCGGCGCGCGCCTGGCAGAGGAAGGTGCGCAAGCGCGAAGGAGCGGGAGGCGTGCTCGTGTTCGGGCCGCGCGCTCTGGAGTCGTGGTGACGCAATAAAGCCGCGTGCGGCCGCGCATGCGCGTCCCGCCCATCGCTCTTCGCTCTGGCGCATTTCTTGGAACTCTGGTGCCAGCTGGGCCCTGGATGGGCTGAGCGCGCGGTTGGGGGCGAGTCAGGGATAGTCACTGGGTGCTGGGTGTCGACGGGTGACTCAAACCTAGGCAAACCGTGTCGGGAGGGTGCGATAGGGCGTAGAGGAGGGTCTGTGTGCCGAGTGAAAACCAGGCTTGCAACAGAAAGTGCCCCAGGGGGATGGCAGGTGATGGCATTCTAGGCCGTGCAAGGAAGTCTAGGAGGCAGAGGATAGGAGGCAGAGGAACATGCGGCGCTCAGGGAATGGAGGGTGCGGTGCGGCGGCGCGGAGGGCGGTGAGGCTGGCCGGGGGTGGAGGGGGTTGGGGACTTTGCACCTGGTCCTCTGAGCCTCGAGGCGTAGAAGGGTTAGAGCCTAGGAGCCCCAGGGTAAGTGTATTTTACGTCCCAGAGAGAAGCTCTCTGGAAACCTTAGGCTCTGCCTACCCCACCTGCTTGTGTGGCTTTTTGGAGAGTCGCGTCTTCGTCACAAGCTTTTTTTCCTCCGTAGAATGAGGAGTGTGTTCTACCCACATTTTTTAAAACTTTTGCATTAGTTGCCAACATTTCAGAACTTGGAGATATTACATTAAAAATCCAAATTTTTTGTGCTGTGCTGAAAAATCAGGAAGGCTTAGCCACCCTGAACCTTCATTCTGCCCAACAGCAGCTGCCTTGAGCACTAACACGTGCTTACCACTTATTAGGCCCTCTCCAAATATTTCTAGAATGAACAAAGGTCCACGAGAGACATACACCTGGCCAGCTTCATTACTCTCCTGCTGTTGGTGTCTGATTTGGATCCTGATCTGGCTGGGTGGGGAGCACTCTTCCCCCCCCACCACACACACATCCACATACATGTGCACAAGGTATCATTTGAGGTATCAAAGGGAGTGCGTTGTACTTGACATATACTTGTGGTGCAGAACAAAGTTCGGGACACTGGTCCCTGCAATCTGCAACTTTCCACCTGGAATGTAGACAGTCCATTTGGGCATCCAAGTCAACTTCGTAAGTCCCACAGGACTCGAACCATTTCCCTAGGGCCAAGTGAAGCCTGTGAGGGAATGCGGATGTTCACCCCCAGCCTGATAGGCTAGCCATTACTAAGCCACTACCTGGTGTGAAAAGGTGGCCTTTTTTATTAAATCAGCAAAACAACAAATAACGTAATTGGACACTAAGCTTAAAAATGACATTTGTTTGGGGGCCGGCCCGTGGCTCACTTGGAAGAGCTTGGTGCTGACAATACGGAGTCAAGGGTTAAGATTCCCTTACCAGTCATCTTTATATTTAAAAAAAAAAAAGACATTTGTTTGGTTACAGCGTGGTGCTAATAACACCAAGGCCCAGGGTTCCATCTCTGTACTGGCCAGCCACGAAAAAAATAATTTAAATAAATAAATAAAATAAGAAAATAGAGCTGGCCAGTTAGTTCAGTTGGTCAGATGGTGGTGATGATAACACTAAGGTCCAGTGTTCCATCCCCATACCGGCCAGCAAAAAATAAAAATAGGAAAATAAAAAATGTACAGAGAAGAAAATGAGAAGGGAATCAGTACAATACACTACAAATAAATAAATAAATAAATAAATAAATAAAACATACTAAGTGAAAGAAGCCAGACACAAAGGACCACATATTGTATGATTCCATTTATATAAAATATCCAGAATAGGCAAGTCCATAGAGACAGAAAGGAGATTAATAGTTACCAGGGAATGGGAGGAAGGAGTTATTACTTAATGGAGTTTCCTTTGGGGGTGATGAAAAATGTTTTAAAACTATAGTGGTAATGGTTGCACAACATTGTGAAGTAAAAGCCACTTTAAAATTGTGAGGTTTATGTTGTGTGAACTTTAGCACAATAAAAAAAGTAAAAAAAGAGGAAGGTGCTTTACATAAAAACATGAAGTACAAATTATATGTAAAAAAAAAAAAGAAAAACAAAAATAAATAAAAATTATATGTGGTATGGCAAAATAGCAAGAATCCTACAGGTGATCCCAGAAAGCCTAAAGTTTAGAGAATACTGCTTTGGCCAGACCACTTGAAAGCAAATAGCAATTCTAGGGTAGAAAAAAGTATCTGCCCTGAAGCCCAGCAGCTCAGCGATTGCCCTGTTTAGGGAGGGGCATCCAAGTGGATAAAAAGCCCAAATTAAATGGGTCAGGATGATATTTTGAGATATCTGACTTTGTTCTTTCTGCTCTGGAATTTCATTCCCTGGCCCTGCTCCCTGCCTGAGGCAGCCAAGCTCATTGCTCCAGAGGAGAGAAGTGACAGCAGACAGCAGGAATCAAAGACTGAGGCTTTAACCTCCTGTGGCTCAGCACCCTTTGGGGAATAGAGCTTTGCAAAAATATTTTTGGGCTTGAGGAGTGAGGGCAAAGAGGCTGTAGATTTGTCTAAAGCAAGAGGAGAGATAAAGGGAAACCAGAATAGATCCCAGCAGGTGTCCCATCTTGAAAAAAAATCCTTTAGTGATCCCACCTCCCCTTCTACCTACTGCCTCATTTCTCTGCTCTCTCTAAATGAACTAAAAAAAGTTGTTTATATTCGCTGTCTCCGATTCCTCCCCTGCCTGTTTGCTCTTAACTCCCCATCCCAACTTTGGATCCTCATCTTTCTCTCTCCCCAGCCTGCTCTTTTCAAGGATGCCTTTGATCTCCTTTGGCTCTTTCAAGTCCTTTGGCCAATTCTCTGTCCTCATATTGGCACATCAGCAGCATTTCCTGCAGTTGACCTCTCTTCATCCTTGAAAGACTGTCTTCACTTGGCTTCTACGGTGTCACCCTCGTACCTTCTCAGCATCTTGCTGATTTCACTCACTGTCACTTCTTTCAGGTATCTGCTTAAATTCACCTCTTCAGTGAGGTGTTCCCCAATGAATTTATAAGAGAATGCCTCTTCCTCACCCCCCAACCAAACCAGTACAACTTATCCTCCCTTCTTGCTTTGTTTCTAGCATCTATCACCATTTGGCATGCTACATATTTTATTTATTGTCAGCCTCCCCCAATTAAAATGTTAGCTCCCTAGGGCTTTCTGTTTTGTTCTCTCCTGTGTCTCAGTGTAGAGAAGTTCTTAGCACTTCTTAGGCCCTCTCGAAATATTTCTAGATTGGACAAAGGTCCACAAGAGACACAAACCTGAATCCCAGAGGAGCAGATAGTGTTTGGCCTTCGCCGTTGTCACAGATTTCTGAGCCCCTAAGAGGCAGGAAAGGTGTAGCAGGTGGTTTTGGAACTTGTGGTTATACCTAATCAGCTCTCATCTGACGTTAGCCACAGCTATGGTGAGTGGCTCTATGTATACTGTCAATGCCTCATTTCACGTGTCTGTGGTGGGTTTCTCTGCTTTTCTTTTCTTTTCTTTTCTTTTTTTTTTAAGATGACCAGTAAGGGGATCTTAACCCTTGGCTTGGTGTTATCAGCACCACACTCTCCCAAGTGAGACAGGGGCCGGCCCTGGTTTCTCTGCTTTTCTACTTCAGAGCTTTTTCCTCAATCTCAGGAGCTCTCTCAACCCACAGGCATAGCCTGGTAGTGAGGAAAGTTAATGCCTTCAACCAGTAGGGGATAGAAGCCAAAGCACACTTTATCTAATTTTCTTTCTGCTCTTGGTCCCTCTTCCTACTCTCTCACCTGTTTCCTGGACTCTACCAAGAAAACTGCACCCAAGTTCTAGGTTTAAGCTCTCTGCTTTTGCGGGGATTCAAGCTAACGCAGTATTGGAAGTAGCACTAGAAGGCAGACTCTAGGGATAGGAATCTAGAACAGGATCACTTCTCATTCAGAAAGTGACAAAGATACCCCCCACCCTTCACTGTTGGTAGGTGATAACCTCTTGGTGTCCTGAAGCACGACTCTTGCCTGTGGTAGATTGGAATGAGATAGAAGTTGAAGAGAAAGCTTCGCTTATGCAGTGCTTTAGCACTTGAAAGATAAAGAAGCCCCTGTAATTGCAAGGATTATTGAGGTAGCTATCTTTTCTAAACTTTTTTGCCTTACAAGCTTTGAAGAAAAAGAATGAAAGGCTTAGGTGATCCCACTGTTCAACAGTTCCATGCTGTGAAAGCCGGAAACTCTCCCAGGGTAGCAGTTAAAGAAACCTTCACTTAAAAAAAAAAAAAAAAAGTCTAGCCGGTTAGCTCAGTTAATTAGAGTTTAGTGTTGTAACACCAAAATCAAGGAGGATTTGGATCCCCATGCTGGCCAGCTGCCAGGGGGAAAAAAAAAGATACTCTTACTTCTCAGGCCAGGAGGCAGAGCCTGATGAATATGAGGTCCAAGATTTAATCATAAGGGCAGTAGAGCTGCAAAAGGCATCCTCAACAGTTTTCCTAAAGTCAGGGCTTTTAAAGGGAAGGAATGATGGACAGGCCAGTTAGCTCAGTTGGTTAAAGTGTGGTGCTGATAACACCAAGGTCCAGGGTTCAATCCCTGTACCAGCCAACCACCAAAAGTAAATAAATAAAGGGAAGGAATGGGACCTGAGGACTGGCATGGGGATGTTTGGGTAGATGTATCAAAGAACCTTGAGTCACTAGACACCAGTGCCCCCCTGAACCCTGCTGGCCAGCAGAAGCAGCCTCCTTCCATTGGTAGAGAACATCTTCATCAGGCCTGGGGACTATGCAAAGATCTTCCCTGTGGTGAGACCCTTATAAGATGACACTAATCCTCTCAAGATTCATCTCATTGCCTCCAAACCAATAACTAGGATCAAGTCTCGACACAGCCCAACAAGTAAAGTACAATTGTCCCTTGATATCCATGAAGAATTTGTTCCAGGGCCTCTTGCAGATACCAAAATCCACAGATGCTCAAATCTCTGATATAAAATAGTGTAGTGTTTGCATATAAGCTGTGCACACCCTCCCATATACTTTTTTTTTTTTTACACAAGATGACCAGTAAGGGGATCTTAACCCTTGACTTGGTGTTGTCAGCACCACGCTCTCCCAGGTGAGCTAACCGGCCATCCCTATATAGGATACAAACCTGTGGCCTTGGTGTTATCAGCACCGCACTCTCCCGAGTGAGCCACGGGCCCGCCCTCTCCCATGTACTTTAAATCATCTCTAGGGGGCCGGCCCATGGCTCACTCGGGAGAGTGCGGTGCTGATAACACCAAGGCCCCGGGTTCGGATCCCATATACGGATGGCCGGTTCGCTCACTGGCTGAGCGTGGTGCTGCCAACACCAAGTCAAGGGTTAAGATCCCCTTACCGGTCATCTTTAAAAATAAATAAATAAATAAATAAATAAATCATCTCTAGGGGCTGGCCATTTAGCTCAGTTGGTTAGAGTGCACTTTTATAACACTAAGGTACGAGTTCAGATCTCTTTACTGGCAAGTCACCTAAAAGACAAAAAATAAAAAATCCCTAGATTACTTACAATACCAAATACAATGTAAATGCTATGTAAATAGTTGTTAGACTGTATTGTTTAGGGAATAATGACAAGAAAAAAGTCTGTACATGTTCAGTACAGACACAATTTTTTTCTTGAATATTTTCAATCTGCAGTCAGTGGAACCCAAGGATATAGAGAGCCAACTGTATTTCCTCCTCTAGGAGGAAATAGTTCAGTTGCCCCAAAAGTTGCATAATGTGTCTAACAGCAGGACCTGGAACACATACAGGAGCAGACCCAGGGGCAGGGGGTGATATACATGACTGGGTCGGGAATTGACTGACAAGGAGCATCCCCTATGACTCAGCATTTAAACTCTGCCAAGGACACTTGGAGCTTGTCCTTGTATGCTACCAGATGGGTTTCGGAAGCTTGGACTCCATGGCGGCCTACAGTTAATGAAGTGGAGATGCCAGAACTGCCTTGGCAGAGTTTTGAGGAAGGGGTCTAAAGACTCAGGCAAGTGGGAAGGTTGGAATGGATTCATTACCTGAGACCAGAAGATGTTTCCTGGAGTTGCCTAGAGAACTCTCCTTCACCAAGGCAATACAGAATGTGCCAATGAGGGGAGCACTGATGTCATAAAGAACTCTTGGTGGTTGTCTTCCATAGGCCAGGGTTAACAGCAAGAGATGCTGCCATGGAGCTGGGCTCCCTAGGGTCATTAAGGAGAGTACAATTCTGTAATGGTATTGAACCATTCTGGATGGCGACATTTAACTGTCAGAAGCCAGGAGGACATTCTTACCATACTGTGCAATAAGATTGGAATGACAACTAATGGGGGCCTTGCTTCTCAGGGATCTGTGGCAATGACAATAATTGGTCATGGTGTTCATAGTGGCAAAATAGATGGGCAGGCAACTAAAGAGAAGGATGCAGAGAGTAACTTGTGGAAGGGGTTGGGGAACAAGGACGAGGGACATGCAATAGCGATGCCAGTCTTCCTGTTATGGTGCTTTTTTTTTTTTTGGCAGCTGGACGGTAGAGGGATTGAACCCCAGACTTTGGTGGTATCAGCACCATGCTCTAACCGACAGTGCTAACCAGCCAGCCCTAAGTGCTTTAATGTTAGGTCAGTACTTAGACACACCCCTGGGAAAAGATAGATAGGGAAACCACCAAATTGATTGCAGTTGGGTTTCTATCACTACAGTAGAATGGCAGGTTTGAGCTACAAGTTGAGTTATAAGAAAATATTTAAAAACCACATTTCTTGCCCACTTGAGAATGTGGAGTGAGAGCTGTACCAGCCACAAGTACTAACGAGACCAGACAGTGGGACATGCTGAGCTGAGGGAAAATGAATGGGACTCATAGGGAGGGTCTTCTCGAAAGACCAAATTCACACCCTTTGAAGGCAAATCCCAGAATCAGAAGCAAGCTCAGTGTGAAAGTTGTCAGAATCAACATGGAGTCACTTGTATCAAATCCTGACAAATGGAGCCAGGTAAGTCCATGAAGGGCTTACCCACTTATGCCTAATAACAAGACCTATCACAAAAGATTCCACAAAATACACACAACCTTGCATGAAGTCCACCACAACCTTACACCACCCCCCCACACACACGCACACACACACACATACTTCTGTGAGGACATCTACCCAGCAACTGCTTTTCCAACCCTGGACTGGCCCCGCTCTTGTTATTGATCCTTGTAGCCAAGGATAATTGTTTCAAAATAATTTATGTAAGCCTGTTCATTTTTCCCTTATGTATTATATTTTTTAAAGATATCCATCCACTGTTTATTATATTCAGTGGGAATATTTTTTATCACTGTATTTGCTTAATCTTACATAGACGTGTAGTCAAATCTATAGCTCTTTTTTGTTTGCCTTACCCATGATTTTTCTGTGATTTAAGTTTTAAAGTCTCTTTCTGGTATTAATTTTGATATATGCTATGAGGTGTGCCTATGTTAATTTTTTTCCTAATTGCTAATTAGTTACTCTGGAAAATTTATTAGTAATCTTTAACCTTAAAATTGATTTGAGATGCCATCTTTATCAATTATTATCAGGGGTCTATTTCTGGGTTGTTTTATTCAATTGATTCATCTTGCTCCTCTTCAGCTATTATCACAGTTTTGGTAACTGTAGCCTTTTAGTGTGCTTTGATATTTTAAACAGCTTGCTTCATCTCATTTCTTTACTTTCTTCTGAATTTTCTTGTATATATTTGCATTTTCTATTCTTACAGATGAGTTTTAGAATTGTCTTGCCAATGCTATATCTTCTCCCCTGGTGGCAGATGTTGCAAAATAACATATAATCCTCCTCATTTTTCTTTAAAGACCCTTGACCTCCCTGAATACACTCATGCCCATTTCAATGCCCATTCCCAAATAAATATTATTTTCTTTTAGAGATGCTCCCTCTTTGTCTGTCATTTAGGTTTGACCTCAGCAAGTGGAAGTGATGAGATCCAGGCCTTGACCTGCAGCCAGGCACACTGCCCCTCACTCACCCTTCCAACACAGGTGGCAGCTGGCAGCTGGGACTGTAACAAGGGCTAGTGAAAATGGTCAGTGGTGGCCATGTAGAGACTGGTGTCCAGAATGGAATATTAGCCAGAAGAACATAGGAAGCACAACTCTTAAGAGGAAAAACAGATGAGCATCTGTCCAGAAAACAGAAGCTGCAAATCCCAGGACAGAAGTGCTTGAGAGAACATGTGTGGGATAAAAGGGCAGAGTAGCAGCTGTGACTGCGAGTGGGCATGCATGATGGTAATGGGTCCTGTGAAGGACCAATGCATTGGCTTTATGCTGGCCAAGATGGGGCTGTGCCTACCTGCCTTTCTTAGGGGTCCCAGGCTGTGTGATTATAGCTGGCCTGGGGTGTTTTCCAGAAAGCCACTTGCTTGCCCTGTGTCTGGCCAGAGGCAAAATGTTTACAGCCTTGGTCCCATTTTTCTGCTCTTTCTGGTCTCATTTTGCTTAGCTCTGAGTGGCTTCTCATTGTCACTTTAAACTTGCTCCTGCCTCACCCATCAATTCCGATACTCAAATGTTTGTCTCAACTCTTACATGATGCTCTTGAGACCGTTTCTACCACTAATGACCTGCCTGGCCTGGTCAGTCTGGTAAGCCCCACTTCTGTGTGTTGCCTTGCCTGCTTTCTTTGCTCAGCCATGTGGAGAAAAGGGACTAGATAACTCAAAAGCCTCCCACTTAGAGCTTTCCCGTGTGTGGGGTAGGATAACCATAGAAGCCTGGTGGCCACCAGGGTGGACTGTGGCAGGGACCATAGGCCTACAAAGGCCTGTTTAGTCATGAGGAACATTGCCAATAAGGAGGCCTATGCTGAGTTGGGGTAGGGGCCTTGTATGCCTAAGGTTGGCCCCTGCACAGACTGCCTCTGGAACCGCAAAGCAGGAGCTTTGGCCCCTTCCCCCTTGGGAGTCACCACCAATGTATATCTGGTGCTTTCTTCCTCTCCTAATATACTGCATGTACAAAAACTTAATGGTACTGTAATATCATCTGTATCACGGGAGCCTCAAATCTGAAAGAGGCATTTGCAAAGTGTTCGCCTGTTCCAAAGAAACTCACCCAATATTGCAATAAGTAGAGACATCTGTTTATTAGATTTATGGGAGGTGCTAATGGCGGCTAGTCAGCTAGAAATCTGCACTGCCACAGGGGACATACAACAGTTATATAGTGAACACATCAAAGGAGAGGTGTAAATCATTTGATTCTTATGGGTAGACCCTCACCCAATTCAGAGCTTGCAGGAGATCTGACTGAGTAGATAAGTTAACCTACTTTTCACTCTCTGTCTCCAGAATAGTTAACATTAGTGTTCTAACTCCATTTACATGCTAATTCATTTACTCGGGGCTCCTGCTTCCTACTGTCTTCATTTGTTTTAAAGGAGATGTGCCTTTCCTTGGTGGGGAGGAGGAACTCTGGCATGCACAGGGAGGGTGGATAGGTCTATGTCTCGCATTTACCTTACATCGTCAAATAATTTGTTTTTGACCAGTCCTGTGTGTGTTCTGAGAAGGGAAAGGCAGATGGGGAACAAGTGGGAGCTGGGACACATAGACTTTGAACAGACCTATGAAGAGAAATAAGAGAGATATCAACCAGTCACAGTGTTAAGGATGCTATTTGGCTCTTGATTCAACCAAACTACAATAAATAACACCACAAACAAAGACAACACATTAGACAATTGGGGAAAGATAAAACGGAGGAATAATGCAGTAATGTTAAAATTTTTAATCCTTATCTTTTAGAGATAATACTGGAATATTTACAGATAAGGTAAGATGATGTCTGAAATTTGTTTCCAAATAATCTAGGATGTGGGTTGGGGAAGTGGGTGTGTGTACAGATGAAAAAGGTTTAGTCATAAATTGTTAATTGCAGGGCCGCCCGCCCGTTGCTCACTCGGGAGTGTGGGGTGCTGATAACACCAAGGCCCCGGGTTCAGATCCCATATAGGGACGGCCGGTTCGCTCACTGGCTGAGCGTGGTGCTGACAACACCAAGTCAAGGGTTAAGATCCCCTTACCGGTCATCTTTAAAAAAAAAAACAATAATAAGATAAATTGTTAATTGCAGAAGCTGGGTGATGGGTCCATGAAGGTTCACTGTACTGTTTGCCCTAATTATGTATATGGTTGATATTTTCCATGATAAAACTTTTTTCAAAAGGAGAGAAATAAAGAAAGCTTGAATTGTCCTTGTAACCATTAAAGAGATTTAGTAAGTAATTAAAAATCTCTCCACACACAGAAAAAATAAAAAGCCCAGATGGCTTCATTGGAAAGTTCCACCAAACTGTCAAGGAACAGATCATTCCCACCACAGAAGAACAAATTCTTCCAGAGAACAGAAACAGAAAAAGCATTCCTCAACTCATGTCCAATGTAACCTTGATAGTAAAGTCAGGCAAGGGCTGCATGAAAAAGAAAATCACAGGCCAATCTCATCCACCTTAATGCCTTTAATAGAAGTCAGTAACAAAAAGATAAATGCAAAAATCCCTTCAAATTATTAGCAAACCAAATTCAACAGTGTATTAAAATGGCAATTTGTCATGACCAAGTTGAGTTTATCCCAGGAATACAAAGGTGATCAATGTTAGAAAATCTGCAGATATGGTACATTACATAAATAGACTAAAGGAGAAAAGCCATACGATCACCTCAATAGATGCAGAAAAATCATTTGATAAAATTCAACCTCCTGATTAGAGTGCAGTGTTATAACACCAAGGTCAAGGATTCAGATCCCTGTATCAGCCAGCTACGAAAATAAAATAAAATAAAATAAAACAAAAAACTTAAATATTGTATTTTTTATTATCTCATCCTTTTTTTGTGAAGACTTGCAGTTTTTTTTTTTTTTTAGCAGCTGGCTGGTACAAGGATGGAACCCTGGACCTTGGTGGTATCAGTACCACGCTGTAACCCACTAAGCTAACTGGCTAATTCCTTACTTTATATTGATTACATGCTTTAAAAATTGTGTACACATTGACGTTTCAAAAGGCAAAACTATAAAGCAAGGTATGTACAGAGATGTCTAGCTTGCATCCCTGTCCCTTCTACCCCGTTCCTTCCTCTCTCCAGGTAAATGTTTATATTAATTTTTTATTTATCCTTCCTTTGTTTTTATTTGAAAATATAAGCATATATATTTGTGTTTCCTCCCTTTCTTGGACACTGTAGCATACTATTAAGCCTCTAAAGCCCTTTTTTGTCTTCACTTTATAAATATATCTTGAATATTCTTCTAAAGTAATCCTATATATAGATCACACCACAGCAGCATGTAGAGAAATTCCTCATTCCTTTTTATAGCTGCATTGTATTCTACTCAGTGAGTGCCCCATAATCAATTTCATTATGTATTCAGTGTTTGAATTGTTTTTTGTCTTTTTAAAAAAGTTGTTGTAAAATATACGTAAGATTTTACCATCTTAACTATTTTTAAGCGTGTGGTTCAGGGGCATTAAGTACATTCACATTGTGTGCAACCATTACCACCGTCCACCTCTAGAACTCTTTTCATCTTGCAAAACTGAAACTCTGTGCCCATTAAGCACTAACTCCCCATGTCCCCCACACTCAGTCCCTGGCAGCCACCATTCTGCTTTCTGTTTCTATGAATTTGACTACTCTAGGTACCTAATATAAGTGGAATCGTACAGTATTTGTCTTTTGGTGATTGACTTACTTCGCTTAGCATAATGTCTTCAAGATTCATCTGCATTGTAGCATGTGTCAGAATTTCCTTGCAGTTTAAGGCTGAATCTTATTCCATTGTATGGTGTATTAGTTCATTTCTGTTGCTTATAACAAAATACATGGAACTGGGTAATTTATAAGAAAATGAAATTTATTGCTTACAGTTTCAGAGACTGGGAAGTCCAGAGTCCAGGGAACACAGCTGGTGAAGGCCTTGGTGGAGACAGTACCACCGGAGTCTCACATGGCAGAAGATGGCGGAGTAGAGAGGGCAGAGAGAGAGAGAGAGAGAGAGAGAGAGACAGACAGACAGATAGACTCTCCTCTCTCTTCTTTTAAAGCCCTCAGAACCAAGCCCCAACGGCCATTTTTAATCCATTCACTACTGCAAGGTCCCACAATCCAATCACCTCTTCAAGGCTCCAACCTTCAGTCACCATAACAGGATTTCCCACCGTCTTAACAGTCACAGTGGCAGCCAAGTTTCTAATCCATAAAACTAGGGGGACACAATTCAAACTTCAGTGAGTTTTAGGGGGACATAATTCAATCCACTACATACGGATACACCACATTTTGTTTATCCATTCATCTGTTGATGGACATTTAAATCACATCCACCTTTTGGTAATTGTGGATAATGCTATGAACATGAGTGTACAAATATTTCTTCAAGATCCTGTTTCCGACTCTTTCGAGTGTATACCCAGAAGTGGAATTGCTGAGTCACATGTGATTCTATGTCAAATTTTTTGAGGAAAAGTCATAAAGTGGCTAAAGCATTTACATTCCCACCAACAGTGCCCTAGAGTTCTAATTTCTCCATATCCTCAAAAAGCTTGCTATTTCTGTTTTTTAAAAAATAGTAGCCCTCTTACTGGGTGTGAGGTATCTCACTGTGGTTTTGTGTTTCTTGTCTGTTAATACAATTAATACTGCAATGAAAAGCCTTGTGCATAAGGTGAAATGCTGAATCTTACTCCTAATAACAGAAATGCAAAATAAAAATGTGCTAAGATATCATTTTGCACCTGTTACATTAGCAAAAACCCAAACTTCTCAGCTGGCAAGGCTGTGGGGGAGCGGGAACTCACAAAAACTACTACGGGAAATGCAAATGGTACGATTGTTCAATGCTTCTGTAAGACCTGACAACAAGTAGCAAAGTTACATGTGCCTTTACCCTTTGACCAAGCAATCAGAATGTATCCCAAACACACCAATTTTGCCCTATTATAAATGGCTCTGAGAAGAAGAACTTGCCAGTAATTGTGGGTGGTTTCTTTAGTATCCCTTTCCACATGTGGGGTTCAGAGGTCATTATATCAGATCCATATTGTGTTCCTGTTCAGACCTTCTTGGCTCACCTTTTATTCCAGTCCTCACTGGTCACCAGTCTGACAACTTCAGCCAGCTTTGCACCTGGGCAGACTCTTCCTTCAGATCTGTGCTGGAGGAAGGGGTCAGGAGTCAGTGGACAGATTCCTCCTCACCTGCCCTGGAGGATGGTTTTGAGACACACATGTCATAAAGTGCCCCGAAATGTCCTTGGGACTTTGCAGCCATCGCAGCCCCACATTGGTATCACAGAGTTGTGTTCTCTCTCTTCTCCTGGTCACTTCTGGTGTCCCTCATTCCTGTCACCTCCTAAATCAACTCCCAGGCTGTGCTTTCAGAAGCCTGGGCAAGTCAGATACACACAAGCTAGGGCTGGCTGGTTAGCTCAGTTGGTTAGAATGCAGTTTGGATGCCCTTACAGGCCAGCCTCCCCCCGACAAAAAGCTCACAAAATAACACAAGTTGTAAATATATCAAAAAGTATGCTTAGTGTTTAAAAAGCAGTGTTTAAAATGAAAGGTGAAAGTCTTTACCTTGAGTTGACGCAACAGCACAGAAGGATAATATGCACAAACAGGGAAAGGTTTTCTCTGAGGCTGAATCACCTCCCTAGGCCCAGCCTTGCCTAGGGTTTGGATGGGAGCATGGGGATCGGGCACCCCCTGCTGGTCACCCAGAGCCCAGAGCAAGTTTCTCCCTCCTGAAGGGCTGGCGACTTCTTTGCCCTGGTAGAGCTCAGGATTGGTTTCCTTGTTCCTGCTGCTGAGGCTGCTTTGAGGTTCTGGGAGACTTCTCCTCCTTGGGGTGTCTTAGGAGCCAGGAGCCCAATTCTTCTCCTCCATCTCCAGCACTGGAATGCAGCACTCCTAGTGTTCCCTTTGGCCAGATGCCCTTGGCTGTCAGACAGGCTGGTGTGGTTGCAGGGGTTCTGGAATTGGACATGGCTGGAGTCTTCTTCCTCTCTGTCTACTTGCTGGACCTCTGACTGTGCACATCTTTGAGATTTGGGATTGCTGGGAGGCTGCATGAGACAGAGATGGTGAAGCACCCTGCAATGGGGTTGGCTCTGAAGTAGTCATTGAACCCAAGTGCCTGAACTTACATTCCCTCCCTCCTCTCCTCCCATCCCCCCCCCACCTGTGGCTGTCCCTCCCAATATGGTTCATTCTGCTCTGTTGGTAGATACTCCTAACCTACTCCCTCTCACAACACTCCCTGTGACTTTGTCCTGCCCTTGGGGCTGATCATTGGCTTCCCTTTTTTTTGGGGGGGGGGGTACAGCTGGCCTGTACAATCCTCTATACTTGCCAAGGGCCAAAGGGAATGTTTACATTACTCAGATTCATTTGACTCAGCAAAAACTCAACTCTGAAATAATTATTCGTCAAATTCCAGAACTAGACGGCTAGGTAGGTTTTGTCAGCTGGCAGACTCAGACTGTAACAGACTAAACAGAAGTGACTCCATTTTGTTAAACCTTTGAATTTAAAAATCTGTTCTCTCCTGTAACCCAAACCACAGAGCCTGCAGCTAATTGCTGGAACACAATGACTCTTGCTCTCACATTGTACATAAATAATTAGAATAAAATTATTAACCCAGATGGCCATTCTTTACTAGCTTACTAACCTGATCTTAGTTGAGAATAACAGGAACTGAGCCCATGGAGAATGAAGTATGACGCTGGTCAGCTCCCACCCGGGAAGTTCCTTGATGATTATCTGAAACACTCAAGCATGTCTGCATGTCCCTGCTTGGTCACCACAAAGCAACTTTCTACCATAGACCCCTATAAAAACAAACCTGGGAGAGGTGGAGATGGTCTTTGAGACATAAGTCCACCATTTCCCTGGGTTGCTGGCTTCCTGATTAAAGGCTACCTTTCCTTACACCAACACTTGTCTCTCAATTATTGGCTATTGCGTGGCAAACAAATGGACTTTTGGGGTCTCGGTAACAAGCCCTGAATGGAAAAAACCCTGGGTGGAAGAGTGTGGAAGGTGAGAAAAGCAAGGGCTTCGGTGTAATTTGGGAGTCACTGACAAGGCCAGGCTCTCCGGAGACACTGCCATCATCTCCTGACTGACTGACTGACTGGGTGAGTATTGACTAAGACCAAGAGTTCCAGGGCTAAATGAAACTTAGTAGTGCTACCAAGCAAGTGCTCTATTTTTACTGCAAGATGCATTTCCTCTTCAAGGTATACAGATGGTTGCGACTTGATGATTCGAATTATGATTTTTCAACTTAAGATGGATTTATTTGGATGTAGCCCCATTGTAAGTTGAAAAGCATCTGTATATTTAAACACAGACACTCCACCTAGGGTTGTCATTCCTATTATTCACTGATATTTCTGGTTCTTCTCCTTCTAGGCTCATGGGAAGGTTTCATTTCCTGGCCTCTTGAGGAAAGATTTGGCCATGTGACTAATTTAGTCAGTAAGGTGTGTCACTTCTAGGCTGTAGGAATTCTGGTCAGAAATCTCTTCGTCCTTATGGCCCTTGGGGCTCTGGCTTCAGGAGTGACAATTTTTCACCTGCACAAGTCACTTAGCAACTGAGGGAGGGACAGGAACAGAATGTTATGCTTGTAAGATAAACAACAGGTGGCTGCAGAGCACCTGAGAATCTCACGCTTTCACAGCCTTTCTCTTTGGCATAGTTCCACTTTTGTCTCTAAGTCCCTTATAATACTCCCCTCCCATCTTCCCACCTCCCTCCCCCAGGGTACTGAGAAAGCAGCTGCACAGAACTCTGATGGATTGATGCTCCACCCGATCCCCATAAGTGACCACTCTCAATAATAATAATAACAATAATAATAAACTCCTTGTAAATCATATGTAGTTGGCCGCTTCATTCTTTGGTCTCAAAGAATGGTGGGCATTATACCGTTTGCTCACACTCAGACCCTGGGTAAAGACTTTAAGAGCCATAGTGATGATGCCAGATGGTGGAGGCTCCATCAGCCTCCTGTAATATGAGCAGTGAGAAATAAATTTTGTCAAGCCACTGAGATTTTGGTTTGTTATTGCAGCAAACCTAGCTCATCCTGACTAATACATCCTAAGTCCACCTGAAACAAAATATAGTACAAGCAAAGGAGCAAACAAGCAGCGAGGTAGATAGATTATTTCCCCGGGAATTACAAGCTCTGAGAATCCAGAGTTCATTTCTTGGATGACAGATGGCAGCTGAATGTATCCTCAAATTGAGGCTGGCTCACTTCACATTCATCCTGAGCTGGGGATTGTGTGAGCTCACCTGCCATAGTGTGGAGGGCCAAGGCCATAGCTATTCATTTGGGACTAGTCTGTCACTCTTTATTATGCTCATCTACGCAACAGCCTTGGGAGGCCACAGGTTGGAGTGGACTCTGGGGCTTTGGGCCATTCCACACTGCTCTAATAAGAGCCTCCTCATCCCTCCAGGAGGACTCCTTGGCTTTAGCCAAGGTAAGTTGTGCCTCTTTCCTATCCTGTTGTTTTTTTCTTATATAGTCATGAGTTAATTTTTAAGATTGATAATAACCTTTATTTTATTTTATTTTTTGGCAGCTGGGCAGTATGGGAATCCAAACTCTTGACCCTGGCATTATCAGCACCATACTCTAACCAACTGAGCTAACCAGCCAGCCCTATGTCAAGTTAAATAAGCAGGAAGCCATTAGCTTAAGACTGTCTTTAAGTACCTACCTAATAAACTGCAATCTACCTTAGTACTTAAACTGAAACCTAATTTAGGAGAATATTTTGTAACAAACAGCTAAGTTTCAGCCAATCACAGGCAGCCACCCGATCAGACCCTTCCCAAATAAGGCAAATGCCTAGCTGTAGCAAATCAGGCGATTTCTCTGCTTGTGTTCAGCCTATAAAAAGCTAGCCACTCACACTGCTGGGTTGAGCTCTCTGAACCTCTTCTGATTCTCTGAATTGTTCTTTGCTCAAATAAACTCTGCTAAATCTAATTTGTCTAAAGTTTTTCTTTTAATAACCACTATGTGTGTGAGGGAAGGATGTGGACTGGAGTGGTGGTAATATGTATACACTACTGTCACCTCCCCCAGTGTGACAGAGACACAAAGGATTACTCAAAGCCCATTTCTCCTGAGCAGTGAGAGGCTCAAAAGGGTTAATCCCAGAACCTTCAAGAGAGAAGTATTCCTCAGAAATAACCCCAGTCAGGTTTCTCTCCTTTTTATTCTCCAGGGAAGAAATTTACAGAAAAGGAACACAGGTGGTTACAAAAAGAACAATGAGATAATCGTTATGGCAACACTTATTTCCCTAAGAAACTTAAAGAACCAACTGAAGACTTTCCCAGTATTAGGTTTAGCTGCACCAAGGACGACTGCCCTTAGAGCAAGCATTTTTGCTGTGTTACAGTTTTTTAAATCTACAGCAGAGACTTTAGTCCAGAGAAAGTTTTCTGTTTTTCCCAAGCTTAGCATTTCTATGTGCAATTCTAAAAAGTTAGGCTATACTTTAAACTACAGGGCTGTGGCCTTGCGAAAACTACATTTGCTTTATTAATGTTGCTATCCTCCACACACTACAACTCAGATGGGAAAGGTAACTTTATTTTCTACTTGTGAGTAGGCTCTACTCTGAGCTCTAATTCCTGCTGAAGGTGGAAAGAGAGTAAACTGGTTCTTTAATGGTGACAATCCCTCTAGATTTAATTTGGTCTCTTGAGTAATTCCTTGGTCTTTCAGATTTTTTTCCTTTCCCCTCTTCTCATTCGGACTTTGTTTGCGTTTCACTCTTGGAGAAGGTGCCTCTTATCCTGGTTCGGGGATAAATTCTGACTTGTCTAAGTCAATCGCTATAAAGCCATTTCTCTTACTTTGGTTGGCTAGGGGTGAGCAAGTGACCATGTCCTGACTATGGAGACAAAGGGATATTAGTTGTGGGTCTTGTTCTTAAAAATTAACACAGGTAAAGAAACTGAATTTGTTATCCAAACCTTCCCCAAAAGAAAAATCCAGGGCTGCATGGTTCCATTGGTCGATTTTATCAAATATTCAATGAAGAAATAAATACCAGTCTCATGCAAACTTTCGGAAAATAGAGGAAGAGCTCAGTTCCTTGTATGAGGCCAGCTTAACCTAAGACAAAAACCTGACAATGACAACAAGAAGATTACAGACCAACGGCCCTCCTGAATATAGACTTAAATATCCTTAATAAAATGTTACAAATCAAATCCAAGATTATATGTAAAGATAACATCATGACCTGGTAGGATTTATCCTAGGAGTGCAACGTTGTCTTAATATTTCAAAATCAGTCAATGCGTGTTTCCCTCACTCTGCATTCTTGCCAGCCCTGGAGCTGGCAGACGTAGAAGCTCTTTTTTCAAAATCTTTACGTATGTTTCAGAATGCAGAATTCTCTGGATTTTAGGAAATTATAAGACCCCAGTGGGCTCTGGGGCAGCACCTCCTAATCAAACACATTAATCAATGGTTCTGCAGCAAAATCTAAAAATATTCTCGTCAAGAAAGATGAGTCAAGGGCCGGCCCGTGGCTTACTCGGGAGAATGTGGTGCTGATAACACCAAGGCCATGGGTTCGGATCCCATATAGGGATGGCTGGTTGCTCACTGGGTGAGCGTGGTGCTGACAACACCAAGTCAAGGGTTAAGATCCCCTTATCGGTCATCTTTAAAAAAAAAAAAAAATTACCCAGTCTCAGGTATTCTGTTATAGCTACACAAAATGGACTAATACATACTCAACTTTAAAACGTGACCCAATATTTTATTTCACTTTTCCTCCATTCTTAACAGATGATAAGGTATAGAATCTTCAAAATAAATAAATAAATAAATAAAAATAAAATCTGTAGTCATGGACTGAATTGTATAATTATTCACTTTGTTCACCTCCCCTACTAGATTGTAAAGTCCTCTAGGACAGGGATCTTTTCTCCTGTGATCATCCCAGGGCATGGCACATCACATGGAATGGACTTGAACATTTGCTGGATGCACGAATGCATGAAATGAATATATATATAGCTAGTAAGCACTGGGTCAAGCATTCTTCCAAAAGCAGAATAAAATTAAGGAGACTCAAAAATGTAAGGGGGCTGGCCAGTTAGCCCAGTTGGTTAGAGCACGGTGCTGAAAACACCAGGCTCCAGGGTCTGATCCGTGTACCAGCCAGCTGTCAAAAAAAAAAAAAAAAAAAAAGCAGCAATAATATAAGGAATAACACATAGGATGAGAGAAAATATTTGCAAATCATGTATCTGATAAGGGATTAATATCCAGAATATATAAAGAACTCCTACAACTCAACAACAATGACAAAACAATTAAAAAACTCAATTAAAAAACTGGGCAAAGTTTGGACCCCTTACTGATCAGCTGCCAAAAAAAAGAAACAAAAAAATTCAGTCATCAAAATACCGATGTCAATGAGGCTCACTGCTTGCTCATTTGGTGAGAGTGGAGAGTGCAGAGTTGATAACACCACGGTCAAGGATTTGGATCCCTATACAGGCCAGCGGCAAAAAGGAAAAAATAAAAAAAGAGGGCAAAGGACTTGAATAGACATTTCTCCGGAGGGCATATACAAATGGCCAATAAGCATATGAAAAAGTGCTCAATATCACTAATCATTAGGGAAATGCAAATCAAAACCACAATGATACCACTTCACACTCAGGATGGCCACTCTAAAAAAATGAAAATAAGTGTAGGTGAGGATGTGAAGAAATGGAAATCCTCATGCATTGCTGGTGGGAATAGTAGAGTGTTGGGAAAATAGAATAATTTAATCAGCCCCCCTGGCCTGCCCGTCTGGTTGGGGGTGGTGGGGCACATTCTTTGTAAGCAAATTGTGTGTTGGGGGGTGGTGGGGTGGAGTTAATGCTCATTTGCAGCGCTGCAAGCTGGCTGGCAACTGCCTGGGGCATCTGCCCACACAACTATGCTCTCCAACCTGCAGCTTCCAAGGACCTGTTTGCCAGTTACCTAGCTCATAGACCAGTGTCTGAGGGGTCTGGTGACCCAGCCTGGCATGTGAGGGGTCTGGGGACCCAGCTTGGCATGTCAGAGGTTGGGGGACCCAACCTGGTGTGTGAAGGGTTTGTGACCCAGTCTGGACAAATGGGCTTGAGGAGTCTGTGAGTTCCAGACCCAGCCCTAGCTTGACAGTTGGCCCAGTCGGCAGGATTATGGGCAGGTAAAAGAGCTTTACATACAGCTGGAAAACAGTTTGGCTGTTCCACAAAAAGTTAAACCCAGAATTACTATATTATTCAGCAGTTCTACCTCTAGGTGTGTACCTGAAAGTACAGAAAGCAGGGACTCAAATACTTGTCCATCAGTGTTCATAGCAGCATAATTTAAAATAGCTAAAACCTGGAAACAACCATGTCCATTAACATGTTGTCAGGGGTCAGCAGCTGCAGGGTCCTTGTCTGTTGTGAATGCCAATAGAAACACAATGACGGGAGTCTAAGCATTCAACAGAAAGGGGTTCAATTTGGGTTGCTCAAGCCAGTAGTGAGATGGTCTCAAGACCCAGACCAAGCTCCCTGAGTAGACAAGGGTTACAGCTGAAAGAAAGTGAGCTGAGATGCCAGGCTGCGCTCAAAGTGCGGGTTGCCCTATAAATTGAAGGCAGCACCAGGTGTGGGGGTAGGAGAGCTTATATAATGTGCCAGTGGCTGGCTGATACCATCAAGAAGGGGCATTATGCTAATGTGGAAACCAGGGTCGAGAATTGTGCCCTTGCAGAAGCAAAAGAGTTTCTGTTTAAGCTAGGTGGCTTCTTGTAAAGGGAAGGGGGGAGGGGTTTGGTGCTGGAGTGGAAGAGGCTATTTTGTGCTTATTGTGTGCACAATGGCGCTGGTCAAGTCCAAAATCCATCAACATCTTTTAAGGGTCTAGCTAAGGGAGCTTATATATATTTAACAAGGGGCTGGGTTATCTCTATACATATTCAAGTGGGGATGAGATTGCACTCGCAGTGTGGTGTCATATATTTTACATGTGACCCATGTTCTCCTTGGGGGATGTAGTGCTCTAGCTCTGTCGGAATCCTGCCAACTGGGCCAATTGTTGAGCCAGGGCTGGGTCTGGAGCTCACAGACCCATCAACCCCATTCACAGACTGGGTCACAAACCCTTCACATGCCAGACTCAGTCCCCAGACCCCTCACACACAAGTCTATGAGCTAGGTAACCGGCAAACAGATCTTTGGAAGCTGCAGGTTGGAGAGCATGGCCATGCAGAGCAGTGTCTGCTCGAGGCACTAAACGGCCAGCCAGCCTGCTTTACAAACTCTTAAGAACACAAGAATAGCAACAAAACTAAAAGGATACATTGGCATGCATGTGCACTAACTCCACACACACACAATTTGCTTACAAAGGATGTGCTGAACTGCACCCAACCAGACTGGAGACCAGGGTCCTGACCAAACCATTCTATTTTGCCAACAGGGGGGTGGTGAAGTGGCTTTTTTTTTTTTTTTTTTTTTTTTGGTGGTTGGCCAGTATGGGGACCCAAACCATGGGGGTGAAGACTCAAGCATTAAAATGAAGGGGGGAGTTGGCCTGATGCCTTAAGAAGGTTAAATTAGGGGCAAAGCCGAGACTAGTATGCGTACCCTCTGATCTGGCCCAAACTTGTTATGACTAATTGGGAGTTTGGCCTGGTTTGTTATTACTGGGAGGCTGTCTCATTCTATCAGAATTATTGAATGAAAGGGAGGAAAGAAGAAAGACTGATTAGAGAGAAGAAGGAATGAAGTGATAGCTCTTAATCAAAAACTCCTTTGGCTGTTGGTATCTCTCAAACACATGAATAGATTTAAAAATGTGGTATATACATTCAATGGAACATTATTTAGCTTTAAAAAGAAAGAAAATTGGGCTAGCCGGTTAGCTCTGTCAGAGCACAGCCTTCTAACACCAAGGTGGAGGGTTCGAATCCCTGTACCAGCCAGCTGCCAAAAAAGGAAGAAAATTCTAACACATGCTGCAACATGAATGAATCTTGAGACCATTATGCTAAGTGAAATAAGCCAGTCACGAAAACACAAATATTGTATGATTCCACTTATACTGGGTACCTAGTATAGGTAAATTCAAAGAGACAGAAGGTAGAACAGAAGTTGCCAGGGGCTGGGGGAAGGGGGACTGGAGAGTTAGTGTTTAGTGAGTACAGAGTTTCAGCAAGAGAAGATGAAACAGTTCTGGAGATGAATGGTGATGATACTTCCACAACATTGTGGAATGTACTTAATACCACTGAATTATACACTTAAAAATGGTTAAAATGGTAACGTTTATGTTATATATACTGTACCACAATTAAATACATTTTAAATAACACCAATATATTTTGAACACATGGCTGAAGAATTCAACCACAGTGAATGACCTGGCTGAAGAAAGTTCAGTCAGTCTTTAGTATTACGCTCTGCCTGAGGGAGACGCGCTGAGTGTACAGAAGAAGGCGTGCTGGGATCCCCGATTCAGATCGCGGTCAGCGGCCGACTCCGAGTCTCTCGGGAGCGCCTGCGCTAGTAGGAGGGACGCTCCGCGTCCGGCGTGGGGGCGGGGCTATGGGACGCCTTTGTTTCCGCTGCACGAAGTGTCTGAACTCACGTAGGAATAGTTTAAATGGCAAAGGATCTCTCACTGTGCATTGGAAGAGCTGTCTTATTTAACACAACAGTGAGGCACAAGGGGCGGATGAGAGATGAGTCGAGAGCATATACCGGCGCTCTAACCACTGTGCCAGCGTAGCTCTTTCCTGGTCTCTACAGCTGTAGAGTGTGCTGCCTTCGGAAACTGTTCCGCTGCTGGTGCTGCGGTGCAATGAGGATAGAAAAGGAAGCGCCATTCACGTCCTGACGTTCTTCATAACCCTCATCAGTCAGAATTTTAAAGTTTCAAATTTACGAGTAGTGAGTGTTCAAGCATTAAAGCACCTGAAAATACTGAGAAGCAAAAAAAATCCACCCATGCTCCCACCACCTAAAGAAAAAGTCTCTGCAAACATTTTGGATTATTTCTTTTCAGATGCATATATATTTTTTCTATGTATGCGTGTACTACTACATATTTCAGCTATACTGTGTTGATTCATATTGGTTGAGTGAAAAAACTTGCTTTTTTTTCACTCAATAAATATCGTCAACATCTTTCCAGTGGAAATGTACTTCATTACCATTTCTAACAACTGAGGGATACTGCATTACAGAAATCAGTTTTTCTCAACTTTTCTTTTCATGATTGCCACTTTATTTTTTATTTATTTATTTATTTATTTATTTTTTAAGATGACCGGTAAGGGGATCTTAACCCTTGACTTGGTGTTGTGAGCACCACGCTCAGCCAGTGAGCGAACCGGCCATCCGTATATGGGATCTGAACCCGGGGCCTTGGTGTTCTCAGCACCGCACTCTCCCGAGTGAGCCACGGGCCGGCCCCCATGATTGCCACTTTAAAGAGCCTTTTTAGACGTTTTTTCCTAATTCCCCACCACATGAAATTTTATGTATGGATGTATGTATTTTGCTGGCCGGTACAGGAATTGAATCTTGGACCTTGGTATTATCAGCACCAAGCTCTAACCAACTGAGAAACCGGCGACTTTTTTTTTCTTTAATGAAATTTTAATAGTATATACTGTGTATCTTTCTATGTACTGTGGCCCTTTTTAGAGTGATAAACTATTGTGTTATCTAAAATTTATTTGCGCCTTCCTCACCACCTCCAGCCATCGTACCCCACACAATCAAAAATCATTTTTTGCGCCATTAGGGGCGATATTGCCCCCCTTGAGAATGCATGATATAGATATACCCCAATTTATTCAATACATCAGTAGACACTTAAATTATTTTCTAAAATTTCTCTATTTCATGCTGGATAAACATTCCTGTAATTAAATCTGTGCAAAGGTGCAAGTGGAATGTATGGGTGAAAGAGGATGTGTATTTTTTAAGACCTTCACTATATATTGTAAATAGCCCTCAGAGACAGAGTGTGTCAATTTACATTCTCAACCACAATGTATTTGGATGACACCTCCCTGCGTCCCTTCTGGCTCTATGAATTACTCTGTTTGTTTGTTTGGTTATACTTCATGTCGTTGGGTTTTTTTTCCCCTCTCTAGCGGTTACGGGGATGCGAACCCTTCAACCTGGCCTTACACCGCGCTCTAGTCAACTGTGCTAACTGGCTCTAAACAATTGTGCTAACCGGCCAGCCCCCCCACCTTTTTTTTTGGCAGCTGGCCGGTAAAGGGATCTGAACCCTTGATCTTGGTGTTACCAGCACCATACTTTTTTTTCTTTTTAAATTTAAATTTAAATTTAATTAAATTTTATTGGTTATGCATATTCATTGGGTACAAAGCTGACCATCACCACTTGTGCCCAAGATGTGATGGCCAGATCCATACTGGCAGCATGCCCATTACCACAAATTGCTATTATTCCCGTGTCCCCCACCCAATTAATCCCGGACCTCTCTCTGCCTCCTCTCCTCTCTGCCATCCCACTCTGCAACCCTAGGTATGGTCTCTCCCTCTGCAAGTCCAACACACCACCACCGTTGTTCTTTCCTTCCTTCTTTCTCTTTTAGCTCCCACTTATGAGTGAGGACATGTGGTATTTTTCCCTCTGTTCCTGGCTTATCTCACTCAACATAATTTTCTCCAAGCTCATCCATGTTGCTGAGAATGGCAGAATTTCATTCTTTTTTATGGCAGAGTAGCATTCTATGTTGTATTCCACAGTTTCCTTATCTAGCTGTCTGTCAAAGGACATTTAGGTTGGTTCCATATCTTGGCTATTGTAAATAGAGCTTCAATGAAGATGGGAGTGCACGTGTCCTTTCGACATGATGATATCCATTCCTCTGGGTATATACCTAGAAGTGGGATTGCTGGGTTATACGGTGGATCATATCTGTAGTAGATTTACCTGTATGTTTCCATAGTGGTTGTACTAATTTACACTCCCACCAACAGTGTAGCAGTGTTCCCTTCTCTCCACATCCTCACTAGCATTTGTTAGTCTCCATCTTTTTGATTATGTCTTACTGGGGTGAGGTGATATCTCAATGTGGTTTTAATTTGCATTTCCCTGACCATACTCTTTTTAGTGGTCATTAATTTGAAAATTAGTGGCAACAGAGCATTTTTATTTTATGTAATTCGCATTTCTTTGGTTACCACTCAAAGGGACACTTTTCATCTATATTGATAATTTGCATTTCTTCTTTTGCAAATTGCAAGGTCCTGTTCCTTGGAGGATGTATGGTGAAGGGTGGTCTGGGTATCCTAGCAGACTAGTGGATTAATCCCTAGGCCACTGTTTACCAGCTGTCCACTCACAGCAAATTAATTACTCTTACCTCTCTTTAATCTACAGTTTGCCCATTTGTAAAATGGGTGTGATAATAGCACTGTCTCCCATTGGGTTGTTTTGGGAATTAGCTGAGATACTGTATGTAATACACTGGGATAGAGTAAGCATTTTTTTTTTTAGAGTAAGCGGTTTTTATGTGTGTATGTATTTATGTTTGTGTATATTTTGCACACACATGGTGCTTGTGTTTCATGAACACATGCAGTTTTTTCTGTTTATTGTTTGCCTTTTGTATTAGTCTGTTTTTGTTGCTTATAATAGAATGCCTGAAGCTGGATGATTTATAGAGAAATGAAATTCATTTCTTATCATTTTGGAGGCTGGGAAGTCCAAAGTCCAGGAAACACATCTGGTGAGGGCCTTCTTCTGGCTGGGAATTCTCTTCAGGGTCCTGTGGCAACCAGGGTATCACATAAAGAATGGCTAGGCAAGAATGAACTAACCTCCTTACTTGCTCTCCATTTTTATTTTTATTTTTTTTATTTTCAGGGAGCTGGCTGGTACACCATTTGCTCCCCTTTTAAAGCCATCAGAATCATGCCCGTGACCACCCATTAAACCATCAGTGGATTAATCCATTCCTGAGGGAATGGTCTTTACAGTCTAATCACCTCTTAATTACCTTAATAGCATTTTCCATCCTCGTAACACTATTACAGTGGAGGACAAGTTTCCAATACATGAATCTTTGGGGGACACATTTTTTATTTATTCATTTTTGGCAGCTGGTCAGTAAGAGGATCTAAACCTTTGACCTTGGTGTTACCAGCACCACACTCTTGAGCCCAAGTGAGCTAACTGGCCTGCCCTAGGGGACACATTTAACCCATAGCATCATTCAATTCTCCCACTTTACTCCATGTGGAATTTTGAAAATTATTATTAATTTATTTATGTCTTCTGAGTGAGCTAACTGGCCAGCACCCCTCCCCCCTTTTTTTTTGTTGTTGTTGTTGTGGCTGGCCGGTAAGGGTATCTGAGCCCTTAACCTTGACCTTGGTGTTATCCAATTTTTTTTTTTTCCAAGGCTGGCCAGTACTGGGATCTGAACCTGTGACCTTGGCCAAAAATTATTTTTATGTAATTAAATTTATCAGTCTTGTCCCTTGTGGTTATGTCTTTGATTTCATTTCTCAGAAATGCCTTCCTCACCTCAAAACTTTATAAATACACACATTTTGAATACTTTTAGTTTTTATATTTGTAAATTTAAATCTTTCTAGAGTTTATTTTGATATAGTGTGAGAGACAGCTCTAATGCTATTTTCCCCCCAAATTTCTAGCTATTAGCTTTAACACTATTTATTGAAAATCCTTTCCATTGTGATGTAAAATGTCCTTATTGAATGCTGAATTCTCAAATGTACCTTGGATGAGTTTCTAGGTTTTGTTCTATTGAGCAGTCTCTATGCTAGTGCTACATTGTTTTCATATAACCATTAAAAGAGTTTTACATGGTCGATATACCACTTGTTAATTTTGTATTCTGCTTTTTTCCCAAATACCATTATGCTGGAAGACCTGGGTGTCTCACTCTCAAGGACCTCAGCCAAAGGTCCATTTCCTCCACCTTCATTTGTAGTTGAGGGCATGCACCATCATTCACTCTGCCTGTTCCGTATACCCTTCACACCCAGCAAGAGTTTTCCTTTACACACAGCTCCTATTGCTTCCCTGCTGAAGACCTACTGATGGTGCCTTCTTGTGCACTTGGACCCAACACCCTCCTCAAGGCCTAAATTGCCTTTCAAGATCAGGCCCTGCCCAGATCTGGGCTCCTGTCTTTCCTCTGATTGTCCTCTCCAGTTTTTTCAAACCTGTCAAAACTGGATTCAGTCTCCACACCACTGCACTTGGTGGGAAGATATGCTTCCCTGTATCTTTCCGTGGTGGCCTTCACTAACTGTGGTACCCCAGTGGCACTGTCCAACACTTTCTTATTGTTAATTTGTTTATTGCCTGTGTCCATCAGGGCTGGGATGGGGACAACAGCCTGATCAGACATGGGGAGGCTATAGGCATTGTCCTAGTTTTCGGCAGTGCTGCCAGAAATAACGAACATTACTCATCTCGTGCCATATGCGTACATGGGGTAACCCTGCGGCCTCCTCGAACTCAGTGTCTCCGTCTGAGAAATGGACGCACTGGTACCTACTCAACCTTGGGGGGATTAAGCGGTAACCCTCTCTGGAGCAGCGGTTCATCCCGCGCTCACGGGGCATCCGGCGGGACAAGGCATCCGGCGACCCCCTCTCGTGAGGGGGCTCCGCGGCGTCCAGGGCTCACCGATCCAGGGAGGGGCACGGGGGTCGCAGTGTGTGAGTTCGTTGGGCAAAGCGGGGTACGGAACTGAGACGCGGTCACGGGGACCCCGAGCGGACCGGGGCCCCAGGCGCGACGGCGGCAGGTGAGAAGCTCACAAGCCTTGGACATGCCCCAGGCGCTGTGGGAGGTGACTTCGGATGCGGGAAGTCACCCAGGAGAGGCTCGGCGGTCTGGGGCTGATCAGCACCGGCTGGCTCTAGAGAGAAAGGAGGGGCAGGCGGCGCGGGGACAGGGAGCTCCTGTAGCCCGCACCTGTCCTTTCACATCGGCCTGGAGCACGGTAAAAGACTGGGAATTAGGGTAGGAGGACGGCCACCTCACCACAACCCAGATCGCGGAAATACCATACGATTCCTACGGGGAACTGACTGCCGCCATTCCCATCCCCCACTCTGGCGGGTAAGGCTAGGGAACGGTTTGAAGTAAGACGCATGCGCATGAAACTAAATTATAAACCGCTGAGGCTCAAAGTTTATTATTCGCGGGATGGCGCAGGCGCAAAAGAAAGCCCGGCCGCTTTACTGGAGGGGGCCTGATGGCAAGACGCATGCGCATAAGATGGCGCGGGGAGTGGGCGGGGGGAGTGGGCCGACTCGTGAAATTACGCATGCGTCTGAGCTCTGTGTGACGCAAGGGGGCGGTGCGGACACCTGGCTGCGCGTGCGCAGAGCTTGCTCAAAGGGCTTTATTTAGGTTGCGCAGGCGCCTGCTAGCCATTTCGTCTCAGCCACGCCGGAGGCTTACGTGTAGGTGAGTGTTGTTAGTCATTATTTGCTACCCCGCCATTCTTGAGGACGCCTCTTGCCAGGATTGCTTGCTCCCAGGTCTCTAACAGAGCTTGTGGGGCCTTGGGAAGCTACGGGCTGCCGCTAAGAGCCAGGAATTGTTCGCCGAATGCTGGCAGTGCCGCTGAGGCCTGCAGGCCGCGCCGAGTCTATTGTGTGAGATGGAGGAGGAGGCGGAGCGGAAGCGGCCGCCGCCATTTCCTTGTCTCCACGCTCGTTCTAGGCCGGCCCTCCCCCCCCCCCCCCGGCTTGGGGCTCCGGTACTTGATGCCCAGAGCGGCTTCGGGGGTCCGATCGCTTTCCACGAGGGAGTGTCTGGTGTTGGGGTAGCCGGGGATGGGATGTCCGCACTGGTTCTGCTCATATTGAGCCACCGCGGGCCCGCAGGGCGCCTCGAGGTCTGAGGGCAGTTCAGTGAGTATTTCTCAGGTCTAATCTTAATCTCCGCTTTGCAGTCTCTTTCGACGCCAGGACGACTTAGGAGACGATGATGTTGGGCACCGAAGGCGGAGAGGGATTCGTGGTGAAGGTCCGGGGCTTGCCCTGGTCTTGCTCGGCCGATGAAGTGCAGCGTTTTTTTTCTGGTGAGTTTGAAGCAGGAGGCGGGAGTTGCGGCCGGGGCGGCCGGGCGGGCTGGCAGCGGGGCCTGGGCGGGTCGGGCCGAGGCGAGCCCGGGGCGCCCCCTTGTGGGGCGCGGGCGGCAGCCTTTCCCCGGTGTTGTTCGCTCTTGGCTCGTCGCGGTTACGCAATGGAAGTTGCGAAAGCTCCGCCCGTCCTTCTGGCCCCCTTGGGGGACTGCGGCCGGTCTGGCGGAGTTTTTTTTTTTTTTTTTCTTTTCTTTTTAAACCTACCATTAAACACTATCCATTCTTGATTTCTGGATGTCTTTTTTCGAAAGGATGCTTAAGGATAGAGGGGATTTCCACCTCAGTCTTGAGAAAATTGCCTAGCAGGTGGGCAAATGATAATAATAATGTGCAATTTCGTAACTTGTTTCCAGTTTTGGTATTTCCTTGAAAAGGGGCATTCTGCTTCGGAAAGTTAAAATGTCACTTCTTAATTTCAGACGATTTTCCTAATCTGGACTTGGTAATTGAAGAGTTCTTGCTTATCTAGTTCTTGATCTGATCTGGCTCACTTTACAGTTGAGGATATTGAAGCCCAGGGAAATTTTCTGGCCTGTGTAGTCCCCCCTCCCTCAGTATGTAGATTTCCTGAATAATTTATACTAAATGTCCTCGTTCCCATTATTAGTGTAAGATTAGACTGATAGTTATATTTGGAAGAAATTCACAGGTTTTGGAAAGACTTGTAGTATTGACTCACTGTCTGAATTTAGCGTTGGTAACGGAAAACGACCTGTAAAACAAGAACCAAGTATACTGGAAGCCACCTTGCAGGGGCCAGACTGGGTTTGGCTTGAGCTGTGCAACTTGGAACATTTTAGCTTGGTAACACTGATCCCTTTTTAGGTGAGTATTGGGCTTGCAATTTAAATTTGAACGAGAAATTGTAATGTGGCCGGTAAGCTAAAGCTGGCAACATTCCCCAGACCAAGACTCAAAACTAAATATGTTCAGAAATGATATAAAATCACAAGGTTTAGACCTGACAATGTTTTCTGAGAAGTTATAAAGGATGTTTAATGGAGACAACAAGTAGCAAGGACTTGGAGATAATCTTGATTAAGAAATGGCTCTGAATAGTGGATTTGCTTGATAGATTGGGAACATATTATGTATATTATATATTTGTGAGAGGATGACTGCTTAAATGCTGGAAAAGAGACACCCTACGAGTTGGTAATATGTTGGTGATTCTAGGCTTCTCAACTGATATTTGTAGTGGGTACATGAATAAACATTTCATTTGTATAACCCAGAGTTGTTTTTAGGTTTTAAATTCTGTATTAACGATTGTTTTCTTTCCAGACTGCAAAATTCAAAATGGGGCCCAAGGTATTCGTTTCATCTACACCAGAGAAGGCAGACCGAGTGGCGAGGCATTTGTTGAACTTGAATCAGAAGATGAAGTCAAATTGGCCCTGAAAAAAGACAGAGAAACTATGGGACACAGATATGTTGAAGGTTTGATTTACATTGCCCTAGTAACAGTAAATAAAACATTAAACACATAGAGGTCTTACCCCCTTCTGAATTTTAGGTATTTGACCGCATGGAAATGGTCATCTAAGGGAGTTTATGGCAGCTCTTCCTAGCTTATCTAAAGACCCAGGAAGTCTGAATTTTGTTCTCTGACTTTCCAAAATTGACTAATTCTAAGCACCTCTTTCAGTATTCAAGTCAAACAACGTTGAAATGGATTGGGTGTTGAAGCATACTGGTCCAAATAGTCCTGACACGGCCAATGATGGCTTTGTACGGCTTAGAGGACTCCCCTTTGGATGTAGCAAGGAAGAAATTGTTCAGTTCTTCTCAGGTATGTAGTCCTGTTGGTTGCTGAGCAGTGAGTTTTGGCTAGCTTCTGGCAACGTGATTTAATAGATTTTAAAGTTGAATAGTTCAGTACTAAAATAGGTTGTTAAGTATATGCTGATTGATTAATGTTTTCTTCCTGGAGACCTTCAAATAATTTAAGCCCATCTTAAAGGTGGAAATAAAGTACTTCTAAAATGTTAACTTTGCCTATGTTAAGTATTTTAGTTCAGAGTAGATCTTTTGAGGATTGTCCTCAACAGCTTATTACTTTCCTCACATTGCTGTTTAGCAAAGTACTTCAAGTTAAAGGTAAGATCCTTTACCATTAGCTTAGCATGAGTTAGGTTCTTGTAACTTAGGGCAAGTGTCTTATGTTTTAAGAGATACTTAATATAGGGACCAGAAACATCTCTAATGGTCTTACTCTCTTTATACAAAAAACTATTTAGCAGCTTGGTTTTAGCCACTGTGTTAATATCGAAAGTCAAATACAGGAAGAGGAGGTTGAATGCTTGTAAGTCTTAGTACCTGAAATACAGAAAATGTTTTGAAATTGTTCTGGGCCTAAAGTATTTGAATGTTTTTATGCTGAAGAGCTGATAAGTTTGCATGTTTAGTATAATGTTAGATCATATACTTTAAATACTACTATTAATATTCATGATATGGTAAACTGGAATTAAAAGCAAGAAATCCTTTCATGGTTTAGTGTAGTATGTATTAAAATTTTGACTGTTAAGATATATATCAAGTCCTAATATTTTGTCAGAACTTTTGAAATCAAGTCTGTTTTGTTTTTATCTAAATTGGTGAGAATTGAATGCTATCTGTCAACGTTAAATATGAACATAATTTCATATCTTCTAGGAAAGTGCTTTAAGCCCTTTTTGTAAGCTTGGGAATGTATCCACGGAAAGGATTTTTCATAGACGGAATTTCCAGAAGTGAATGATACTACTGTTAGAGCATAAGAGTGCATGATTGTGCTGTGTAGATCAGTTGTTTGTTGAAAGTTTAGATCGTATGTTTGTCAATTATGTGATTTAAGTAATGTTTCAATTTTGATATGAAATGTTTAAATGTGTACGTTTTTTAAATTTGAAGTTCCAGTAACTTAAAACATTGAAATGTAAAGTGAGGTAAAAGGTGTCTTGAATTTTAGTAAAACTGTTATTTAATGCTTGAAATTTTATTAAATTCTTGTATAATTCTCAACATTAAGTTGCATAATGAGTGTTCTTAATTGTTGAATTCTTAATGCATCCTGTTTTCAGAAAATTTTTTTCTTTAATGTATACTGTGCCATGGGATGTGTTAAGAATTGAGTTATATTTTGTATTAATGGAACTTCATATTATTGCAATGCATATTTAAAGAGTACTTGTTGAAAGCATACCATTCACCTAAAGTTAAAATTCTGGTTTATTTAAAGCTATAAGAAGAATCATTTCTGGGCTTGTGATGTTAATATTGCCCCCCTACTGGGGTTATTTGTCCTTGGGTTGAAGGGTTGGAAATCGTGCCAAATGGGATAACATTGCCGGTGGACTTCCAGGGGAGGAGTACGGGGGAGGCCTTCGTGCAGTTTGCTTCACAGGAAATAGCTGAAAAGGCTCTAAAGAAACACAAGGAAAGAATAGGGCACAGGTGGGGATGGATGGTTGGTTGGATATGTCACTTTTCTTATGGTAAACAATTAAATCCATATTCTCTCTGCTTGAAAGGAGGAAATTAATCTGTTTCCTAGTTCCCTATTAATTGATGTTTGCCACAATTTTTGAACTTTTCCTATGTCAGAGTCCCATATTGCATTCAAACTAAATTTTAGGTATTAAAATTGTTCCCAGTTAATTGGTCTGCTTTATAATTTTGTAAGATTCTTAATTTATTAATCCCAGTTAATGGAGTTGAGAGACTATGGCTTTAAAAAATTAATGTAAACCTGGCTTTAGCTGTAATAACACCCACATAGAAAATTAATATTACCATAAGAAAATGTGATACTTTCTGATCTTGTTTTTAAAGTTGAAATGCAACAAACTTTTTCTTGCTGTATAAATATTCTGCATATGTAATAATAAGCATAGCTTTCAAGAAATTGTCACAAAAGGTTTTATTCTCTTTGCTTGTGACTATTTTTCATTGAAGCATGCGCTTACCTATGCTGATTTCTACTAAAAGCATAGGCTGGGGTATTTGTTGGCGAAAGGAAATGTGTAGTGTGGGCTAGACTGTTGGTGGAGGCTGGCTTTTTAGCCCACTTGCTATACATGCTGCCAATGGATTTAAGACTTGAAATGTTGAAAGTTGAGTGGAATTCTTTCCCTCCTAAACATTTATTTACTGTACTCCTCTCTACCCCTAAGGTTGGGCTCTGCCTTGGAGGAGTGAATTTTTTTCCTCTAAAGTTTACATTAAATAATCTTACTATTGAGTGAATTTCTGGTCATTGCCTAAGCAAATATAAGAAATCTGGCTTTAAATATTGGTCAGTTTCATGGCTATGACTAGATTGTTTACTTGTGTAACTAGATAACCTGTACGAAATGAACTAATGTTTTCTCTCCCCTCCCATCCCCTCCCTCATGAACAATGCTTTAGGTATATCGAAATCTTTAAGAGCAGTCGAGCTGAAGTTAGAACTCACTATGATCCACCACGAAAGCTTATGGCTATGCAGCGGCCAGGTCCCTATGATAGACCTGGGGCTGGCAGAGGGTATAACAGCATTGGCAGAGGAGCTGGCTTTGAGAGGATGAGGCGTGGTGCTTATGGTGGAGGTACGTGAGGATATGCAAGGGTCTACAAGTCTGATCCTCCTTTGTCTAGGTGTTTTCATTTGATAGATTGCTCTTTTTGTCTTTCAGGTTATGGAGGCTATGATGATTATAATGGCTATAATGATGGCTATGGATTTGGGTCAGATAGATTTGGAAGAGGTAAGGTAAGAATTAATTTCTCAGCTGAAGGATATTTACACTCTTGTCCATCTAGACCTCAATTATTGTTTTTCAGGAATGTCTGATCACAGATATGGGGATGGTGGCTCTACTTTCCAGAGCACAACAGGACACTGTGTACACATGCGGGGATTACCTTACAGAGCTACTGAGAATGACATTTATAATGTAAGTGCAAGATGAATTCACAAGTCAAATACTTCAGCATGCCAGTAAAAACTTGGGCCTTATTCTATCTACTTGTTATATATTTCAGTTTTTCATAACATTAGGAAGGTGACTTGATTCTTTGAAATACCTTGTGTTTTAGTTTTTTTCACCACTCAACCCTGTGAGAGTACACATTGAAATTGGTCCTGATGGCAGAGTAACTGGTGAAGCAGATGTTGAGTTTGCGACCCATGAAGATGCTGTGGCAGCTATGTCAAAAGACAAAGCAAATATGCGTAAGTGTGATTTATGCATCTGGGGGTTCTTCCTAGGTGGTTGTGTGACTAATAGTTACCATTAGGGAAATAGAATATTAAGGATGTATGATAAATTTCCAGTAATGGCCTAGTTCTTAGGGATGTGTTGAAAAAAGTTTGGGTTTTAAAAATTATTATGACTAAAAGGGATTTGTGACATGAACATAAATTGAAGTTTAGAATGATTTAAAAAATAAACTAAGAACAAAAAAAATGTTAAAAAGGCTAGTTTTTAACAACTTTCATTATTCAAGTAAATCACCTAAGAAAAGCAGCCAGAATTTTTTTTACTTAAAAGTATTTGAAATTCACAGATCTACTTATTTATCTTGTTTTCTTTCACCGACAAACATTTTCAAACTTTTTTTTTCTCATTTCAGAACACAGATATGTAGAACTCTTCTTGAATTCTACAGCAGGAGCAAGCGGTGGTGCTTACGGTAGCCAAATGCTAGGAGGCATGGGTTTGTGTAAATATCACTTTAGTGTCTTTTTTTAAGCTAACCTTGTATGCCTTTTCTCTCATTTCAGAACACAGATATGTAGAACTCTTCTTGAATTCTACAGCAGGAGCAAGCGGTGGTGCTTATGGTAGCCAAATGATGGGAGGCATGGGCTTGTGTAAATATCGTTAGTTTTTTTAAAAACCAAAACATTTATATCTGTATAAGTCGATTATAAGTTAAGTTAATCTATGTTTAATGAGTTTAGCATAACAATTTAAGTTAGGTAAAGAAAGTTTGTTTTTGAATGAATTTTGTGTCTGCCTTACTAAAGTCCTTGTGAGTTACATAAAGCTGCTTAGGATAGATAATTCAAATTAGATTTAAGTACTTTTGTTTGGGGGGAGGGGATTACAGGATGAAACTAGTCTGAATATAGAATTTAAATCTAAAATAAGTACTTAGCCAAAACAGGATGAAAATAAATTTCTTGGGCATAATAAGAGCATAATTAGATGAGCAGTGGTACCTGTGTATTGACATACCTTAATATATAAAGTTATGATGACAACCCCCACTAAATCCAGTTAAGCAGTTTTATATGATCTTCACATATGTCTCTGCTTAGGGAATCATGTGGATTTAGTCCTGCTGATATATATACTTTTAGCCATTTTGTTTAAATATTTGACTAGTTCATATGATGGGTAAAAGGGTAGTCTGGTTATAGACAATAGGCAGAAGGAGGCAGAGGGTTACAGTAATATAAGATTGAGACTGAAAAATTATAGATATAGAATTACAAGCCGGGTACCACCAGGTACCACATTACATAAGGAACAAGGTTCTAATGTTCTCTTAACTTAACAGCAAACCAATCCAGTTATGGTGGCCCAGCCAGTCAGCAGCTGAGTGGTGGTTATGGAGGTGGCTATGGTGGCCAGAGCAGCATGAGCGGATATGGTAAGTATGTTTTTAATATACTTAGAATAAGTTTTAGGGAGGTTTCTTTAGTTGGGGGAATATGCAGGCTCCTTTTTGGTAAAATTGGGTTATTAAATGTATGCTTTTGATTCTAATGTAACTGTTCTTAATAGTGTAATTTTCATAAACGGTCATTGGGAGGGGGAAGTGTCTATGAATTAAAAACTAGTCGTTGTGACTTTGGAATACTGTCGAGCCAGAAAACATCTGCCTCCATTTATTAAAACAAGTAGTTCACTTTTTTGTCTTTTGGTTAGCATTAAGTCAGTTTTAGAGGGAGGAGAATTTAAATAGTAGTAGAATGGTGGTTGGGTTCAGGGCCGTATTTACTAGTTAACCTAGGATTGGTTTTATTAATTTTTTTCAATTGGTCTAAAGAATGGTGATTTTGGTATTATAGTCTTACCCTACAAAATCCTTTTGCAGACCAAGTTTTACAGGAAAACTCCAGTGATTTTCAATCAAACATTGCATAGGTAAATATTTTCTCAAAAAATATAATTTAAATTCCCAATAGCAAATACTGATAATGTTGTAATAACACTATTTCTATAGCAGTCAATGGCTCTGACTTAACTCCATGGAGGCTGCCATTTTGGGCACAGTGAGTTGCCTCTAGTCCAACTTTTGTCCTCTCACTTTCTGCCCACCATGAATAGGAAAAGTAAGAGACTTCCCCTGTGCTCCCTATTCATATATGCCATTCGATGGACACATTGTGAATGTTTATAGTAAATTTTTTTAAAAAATGTCTTGTTTAGCTTTAAAAACATGAAGTAATTTTGCAATTTTTGAAAAACACTAGTTTTCCTTTAAACTTAATTTTCTATGTTGATCCTGAAGAATCCATTTAAATGGTAGCACAAGAGTCTGGCAAGTTGGTACTGCAGAGAAAAGAGGTTAATTGAGACTTGTTTGGAGTCGGGATTCCCCTTTCCCAAACATGCTTCTCGCCACTTGGACAGCAGCCATTTATACTCGTATACTTTTTAAACTTTTTCTTGGAATACTATATTTTATTTGACTGATAATTTGATACTACTCCTAACTTGTCACATTGATCTCTTTGCAGGTAACCAAGGAGCAGTGAACAGCAGCTACTACAGTAGTGGAAGCCGTGCATCTATGGGCGTGAACGGAATGGGAGGGATGTCTAGCATGTCCAGTATGAGTGGTGGATGGGGAATGTAATTGATCCTGATCACTGACTCTTGGTCAACTTTTTTTTTTAAGGAAAAAACTTCAGTTTAACAGTTTTTGCAATACAAGCTTGTGATTTATGCTTACTTCTAAGTGAAAAATCAGGATTGTTTTAGACTTAAGGTCCAGTATTTTTGAACACAACTCATCTAGGATGTAACAACGAAGTTGAAACTATAACTGTTAAACAATTTTCAGCTTTTCTCAAGTTAGTTATATTGTAGGACGTACTTAAGCAGTAAGTGTATTTAGGTTAAAGCAGTTGAATTATGTTAAATGTTGCTCTTATACCATTATTACATTGAACACTGTTTGGATGCATGTTGAAAGACATGCTTTTTTGTAAAACTCACTATAGGAGCTGTGTCTACAATTAAAAGTGAAACATTTGGCATGTTTGTTAATTGTAGTTTCATTTAATAACCTGTAAGGCACGTAAATTTAAGCTTTTTTTTAAGTTAATAGGGAAAATTTGAGACGCAATACCAGTACTTTAGGACTTTGGTCTTGGTGTTTGTATGAAATTCTGAGGCCTTGATTTAAATCTTTCATTGTATTGTGGTTTCTTTTTAGGTGTATTGCGCTAAGTGAAACTTGTCAAATAAATCTTCCTTTTAAAAACTGCACTTTGTCTTGTCTATGCTTCAGTGTCATGTGGACTGTTTCTTGGTGCTCTATTCCTGCCTGGGGCGTAGGTCCACATCTCTGGCTATGGCAGAGAGGCTCGTCAGTTGAGGCTGTTGTGTAGCTGTCTTCAGACTTCTCTTCCCTCCAGTGCAATTGAAGGTAAACTTGGCTTCGGGGCCCTTGTGGAAGGGCTTTATGTCATGTGGCCTGGCTGCACCAGGACTTGATTTGAGCTGCATTTAACTTGCTAAGCACCTGCACAAAGCGAAGGACAGGTGCCAGCACCCTCACTGCATGGCCTGCATGTCTCCGGGGCCTTCAGGCATGGCTGAGGGAAGCACCAGAGACAAGGGGTAACTGGAAGCTTCCCTCCCATTTGATTGCGTTTCTTTGAGTTTTGTATGTATGGGGTATCTGCTAGAAGGACCTGGCTCAGTTTTCAATTGAGGTTTTGAGCTTTTAATTTTTACCTCATTCCTAAAAATCAAGTCCACTTGAGCAAGATTCTGTTCCCCTGTAAACCTCCTGAGGCAAAATACCAAGTATTTTTGAGAGCTAACATGAGTGGTTTAAATCAGTTATTGAAATATATTCTTGTTTTGGTAGATTGGAACTCAAACGATATTTGCTAGGAAATATTCTCTACACACAAATTGTATTGTACTTAAAGACATAGTCCCAGAAATTCCTTTCAGCAGATGTTTAAGGGGAAGTACAGTTTGGGAACTGTCACTCTAGACCCAAGTCAGTGATCCTGAGATTAAAATATAGGATTCAAGCTAGGATAATGTAGGCTTATACCATTGAAAACCAAGTGTGTACATCTTCTAACTTCCTGTGGCTGTATTAGTTTTTCTCCTTTGTTCTGGGTAAGGTTACTATGGTGGACAGACTGGAAACTTGCTAAGAATTGGCCACTTCTAATGATCTGTTAATGGCAGCATTGCATATAGAAGACTTACATGGAGGGCTGTGAAGGTCCTGCCTTGTGCATGTCCTACCAGGGGGCTGTGTGCAATTCCACACCAGTGGTGGGAAAGATCTGGAACATATTATATATTTGGTCTTAAGCAGATCTAGAGATAAACAGTTTTCAGGGGAGGCAGTGTTGAGAGTTGTTCAGCTGTGTTCTAAACCGGGTACTACTGCTGAGAGCTTGGTGAGTTACTCAATTTGGAATTGAGACCTGGTGTTGAAAAGGTTTGAGGATTCCTTCTCTGGGTCCTTCAGTTAACTGTTATACACTTAGGAATAAGGAAAAGCTTTGTTGAAAAACTTGGCTTGTTAGAAGAGGCTAGAACTCTAGGTACTTGAAGTAGTAAGGCTAAGTAAACTAATGCAGAACCATTTGGCTTTTAAAAAATCGAGGGCAGCAGTGTTATAACACCAAGGTCAGGGGTTTGGATCCCTGTACCAGCCAGCTGCCAGGTAAAAAAAGACTAGAACCATTATGTTTGGAACCTTGTGCTCCATGGACCACAGCATCACCTGGGAGCTTGTTAGCAGTGACTCAATCTCCAGAGGCTGTTAATGAGAATCTGCATTTTAAACCAGACCCTGGACCTCCACCCCCCAACCCAGTTGGCCCATGCATTTGAGCTTGAGAACCACTACCTTAGAACCTCTGTCCCCCTTATTTCTCAGGTTGTGAGGTAGTATGGTGCCAGACTAGCGACTGAGGGTTCCGAAGTTCAGGTGTGTATTTGAATTCTGAGTAGAAAAGTTATCGAACACTAAGGCAGCTAAATGTTGGTAAGACTGGTACCTGGATATGTAGTGCATAATGCTTATTGAACATTTCTTGCTTCGGTGTGGAGATGATGTTGGAAGGAAAAAATGGGTACGATAAAGGAAAGAAACTTCCCTGAGCACTTGTCAGGTAGTGGTGAGAACTTCATGTTTATTTTTATTGAACCATCATAGCAGTCTTGAAGTAGTGTTGGTATTATTCTGCTTCCTTTTTTGTGTGTGCAGATGAGAGCCAAGGCTTGGAAGTGAGTGACTTGCCTAATCTCAGCAAGTTGGAGTCCAAATTGGGTGCATTGAAAACAAGGTACAGATATCCAATACTAGAAGGGTGTGGGTATAGAGCAGTGGTATGTAAACTTTTTTCTGAAAAAGTTGGTCTCTGTATGAGATTAACAAGCAGCTGCTCAGGTAAAGTGAGGGAGAGGGGGCCCTTCATAGCTTCTGTCCTTGCTGTGTGCTTCCCTAATAGGGTTTAAAACCTGAAGCTTAGAACATGTCTTTGGAGCTGGACAGACCTAGTTTTGAAGTCTGGCTGAACAGTTCCTTACCATAAGACCATGCATAGATCTTGGGACCTAGCCTTAATGGAACAACAGACTTGGCATTCTAGTTTCAGTTGCAAGTACAATAGAAGTGTCAACCAGTACTGGCCCAGGTTGTGGATTAGCACTTCTGTAGGGAGAGAGCCCAAGAAGGAAGGAGAGTTAGGATCTTGAGTCTTGTTGGGGCAGGGATGGGACAGCTAACACCAGGCCAGAGAATTGGTGGGTAGGGGTCATGACCAAGATGTCATTCTAGAGAGTAGAAAAGGATGAGGTTCAGAAGACAGACTGACTTGTCTGATGTCTGGACATTACAATGCTTGTTATGTTTTTTTTTCTACCTTAAAGTTCCAGGTCATTGACTATGGAGGGTGGACATGCACTCAGGTGGGGCTCCAGAGAAGGAAGAGCCAGTCTTTAGCACTCCTTTTGAAATAACAAAAAGACTGCCTGGCAGATGCATTTTCTTTTTTTTTTTTTTTTTTTTTAATTTTATTTTGTCGATATACATTGTAGCTGATTAATGCTCCCCATCACCAAAACCTCCCTCCCTTCTCCCTCCCCCCCTCCCCCCCAACCATGTCCTTTCTGTTTGTTTGTTGTATCAACTTCAAATAATTGTGGTTGTTATATCTTCTTACCCCCCCCCGTTTGTGTGTGTATGTGTGTATGTGTGTGTGTGAATTTATATATTAATTTTTAGCTCCCACCAATAAGTGAGAACATGTGGTATTTCTCTTTCTGTGCCTGACTTGTTTCACTTAATATAATTCTCTCGAGGTCCATCCATGTTGTTGCAAATGGCAGTATTTCATTCGTTTTTATAGCTGAGTAGTATTCCATTGTGTAGATGTACCACATTTTCCGTATCCACTCATCTGATGATGGGCATTTGGGCTGGTTCCAACTCTTGGCTATTGTAAAGAGTGCTGCGATGAACATTGGGGAACAGGTATACCTTCGAATTGATGATTTCCATTCCTCTGGGTATATTCCCAACAGTGGGATGGCTGGGTCGTATGGTAGATCTATTTGCAATTGTTTAAGGAACCTCCATACCATTTTCCATAGAGGCTGCACCATTTTGCAGTCCCACCAACAATGTATGAGAGTTCCTTTTTCTCCGCAGCCTCGCCAGCATTTATCGTTCATAGTCTTTTGGATTTTAGCCATCCTAACTGGGGTTAGATGGTATCTCAATGTGGTTTTGATTTGCATTTCCCGGATGCTGAGTGATGTTGAGCATTTTTTCATATGTCTGTTGGCCATTTGGATATCTTCCTTAGAGAAATGCCTACTTAGCTCTCTTGCCCATTTTTTAATTGGGTTGCTTGTTTTCTTCTTGTAAAGTTGTTTGAGTTCCTTATATATTCTGGATATTAATCCTTTGTCAGATGTATATTTTGCAAATATTTTCTCCCACTCTGTTGGTTGTCTTTTAACTCTTTTAATTGTTTCTTTTGCTGTGCAGAAGCTTTTTAGTTTGATATAATCCCATTTGTTTATTTTTCCTTTGGTTGCCCGTGCTTTTGGGGTCGTGTTCATGAAGTCTGTGCCCAGCCCTATTTCCTGAAGTGTTTCCCCTATGTTTTCTTTAAGAAGTTTTATTGTCTCAGGGTGTATATTTAAATCCTTAATCCATTTTGAGTTGATTTTAGTATATGGTGAGAGGTATGGATCTAGTTTCATTCTCCTGCATAACGATATCCAGTTATCCCAGCACCACTTGCTGAAGAGGCAGTCCCTTCCCCAGTGAATAGGCTTGGTGCCTTTGTCAAAGATCAGATGGCAGTAAGTGTGAGGGTTGATTTCTGGATTCTCTATTCTATTCCATTGGTCAGTGTGTCTGTTTTTATGCCAGTACCATACTGTTTTGGTTATTATAGCTTTGTAGTATAGCTTAAAGTCAGGTAGTGTTATGCCTCCAGCTTTATTTTTTTTGCTGAGCATTGCTTTGGCTATTCGTGGTCTTTTATTGTTCCATATAAATGTCTGAATAGTTTTTTCCATTTCTGAGAAAAATGTCTTTGGAATTTTGATGGGGATTGCATTGAATTTGTATATCACTTTGGGTAGTATGGACATTTTCACTATGTTGATTCTTCCAATCCAAGAGCATGGGATATCTTTCCATCTTCTTGTATCCTCTCTAATTTCTCTCAGCAGTGGTTTGTAGTTCTCATTATAGAGATTTTTCACCTCCTTGGTTAACTCAATTCCTAAGTATTTTATTTTTTTGGTGGCTATTGTAAATGGGCAGGCTTTCTTGATTTCTCCTTCTGCATGTTCACTATTGGAGAAAAGAAATGCTACTGATTTTTGTGTGTTGATTTTGTATCCTGCTACTGTGCTGAAATCATTTATCAATTCCAACAGTTTTTTCGTAGAGGTTTTAGGCTGTTCGATATATAGGATCATGTCATCTGCAAACAGGGACAGTTTGACTTCATCTTTTCCAATCTGGATGCCCTTTATTTCCTTCTCTTCTCTGATTGCTCTGGCTAGTACTTCCAACACTATGTTGAATAGGAGTGGTGAGAGTGGGCCTGGCAGATGCATTTTCGACAGGTGTCTCCATTCATAATCTGTCAACTCCCAGTTACACAAGTGAATAACTTTTGAGCTTTGGTAATGGGCTTAAAGTCACTTTCTCTGTGCCTGTTGATGGTAGGTAGGCTAACCCTCCAACTTTTCCCTGGTTCACCTGGGCAGAGCACAGACTGAGCCATCCCTCAACAGCCTACACCTCAATCCTAGCTCTCCTTCTCCAGGCCTTTAGTAGTCCTGATGACTGCATGAGGGGTTGCTCTGTGACCTACTTTGCTGGAGGCAAGGGCTTGGCAGGCTCCTGTGAAGTTGACACAGTTCATTTTCTGCATGCACCGGAGTGAAAAATAAACGATTTTATTTTGCAGGGCCAATGGTAGGTATTCACAAGGGCATGAAATGGCAAATCTCTTGACTAAAGCAGAGAAGGCACACTGACAGACCCCTTACATAGTAAAAAGCACTGTGTACAAATCAAAGTTTGTGGGATGTGTGAGAGAAAAACGGATTACTCACTAGTACAACTGCTATAAAACAGGTTAATTGTTTGAAAAGTGAAAAATGACAGTAGCAAAACCATGAAGTTACATCAGAACTAAAGCCAGTTAAGTAACAAAGTAAGATGGAAGAGTTTTAATACAGAGAAGTTAATTCCATACACGTTGCAGAAAGGTGCACAGGTTCCAGTTCTGGCATGCTACAGTGCTAGCAGCCCAGGCAGGGATTTGACCCTTTCCTTTGATTCTCTTGGGAAACAAATTTTCCAAGGCCCCCGTGGTCTCTGGAGATCCAAGAGTTTGGCACTGTTCCCGAGGCCGGCCACTACCCTGAGGACAGGTCAGGCTGCTGCCCCTGCGGGCCTCAAGAGGCAGTGGAGGAACAGCGCTGCAGGAGCAGAGTGTGGCAGCTGTCGCACACACGCACGGGCTTGGGGTAGGAGGGCAGGGCCAGTTCATTGCTGGAGCAGGTGTTGCAGAAGATGTGGCCACAGTTTCGGCAGTGGTGCTAGAGGATGGAAAAAGGCAGTTACAGGGCTCACTCTTCCTAACCTTTAGGAGCTTGCTTAATACACATCCTCCCAGGGGCACATCAGTTTGGAATGGGTTCCTTTTTTTATGTGTTTGTAAAATGTGGACTGTTGGGGGAGAGGTGTGCACTTGGCCTGAGTAAGGGGCTTTTTTGTTTAAAACAATAGGTATTTACAACTCTGAGCTGATAGTTCCTATTACATAAAGTATCTGTTTAATTTGGTTAATCTGGTTAATCCCTTTAATTGCTGCATTCCATTGTGGTGGCCCAGGGGGTTTCTTTTTTTTTGGCAGCTGGCTGGTATGGGGATGCAAACACCTGGACTTCGTGTTATCAGCACTGGGCTCTAACCTAGTGAGCTGACTGGCCAGCCCTAAGATTGTTTTAGCTGGTGCCTTCTGAGGAGGGCTCTTTCACTTTATAAATGGCGTTGCCATGAACCTTGATGTGTTGACTTCCCTTGGGCACATGGCAGACACCAAGACCCATGTAACCTCTGCTCTTGGCTCTACAGATTGCCAGCTGGCCCACCCTCATTAGGCTAGTCCATTCACGTGGGGACAGCCAGGCCTGTGCTGCCTAAACCTTCAGCAGGCCTTGCAGACAAATGTGATCTCAATGGCAGTCTCAGGAGGGTGGGTCTCTACCTCTGAACTATTGCAGTGCACTGACAAAAATCTGGGAGAATTTTGGTTTCCTGGGAGCAGACGAGAACATGATCCACATGGTGTGGTGGATGGGGTGCTGTTGCCAGCAATTCCTTTCCCCTGGCCTTTAGTTTTGCTTCCCTCTCAGTTTTAGTTTGTTTTTCTAGTTTTAGTTTTGCTTGTGTTCCCTACCCAGACCCTCTTAGTGAGACTGTTGGCCCTCTCAACCCTGGACCAAAGGGTGGATCACGGCTTTCTGGTGCAGAACCTAAAAGCAGGCTACACAGGCAGAGGCAGATTCACCTGGGGGCAAGTACCCTGCCCAGATCACCAGTGAGTTTTTAGTCACTTGCTGTCTTCATAGGTTCCCTATAGATTTTGTTTTTGCCTAAGTTGGCCAGATTTTGGTCCTCTTGCATATACAGAATTTTCAATGTTACACTCACCTAGAGCAGCTCTGCACAAGCAGCCCCATCTCTCAAATTGTTGCCAATCATTGAAAGGACTGCACGCTACAGACGAAAAATCCATCTGCATGGGCAGGCAGGAGAGGTGGGCCTGCCAATCTGCAGACCAGCGAGCACCATCACAATGCAACGAGCCGGGTCTGACAAGGGGTTTTCCTCAGAGCCAGAGAAGGGAATCCCAGTGGGGCAACAGCTCAAAGCACTGGGTGGGTGGAGGGCCACCCCCACATACCTTTCTCCGGGAAATGGAGAATTCCTTTTCACACTGCTTACAGTGCGTTGCTTCATCATCTTTCAGCCAAGTGTGGCCCTGAGGAGGAAAAAACACCCTAGAATTCCATTCTCTTCTTTTTGTTTTTTGGAGGCTGGTCAGTGCAGGATGGAACCCTGGACCCTGGTGTTACAGCACCAAACTCTGAGATAACCAGCCAACCCTCCTAAAATTGCACTTTATGTCTCAACCCCGATGGGTAATTAGCTGGGTTCTGACTGCATCCATTGTCCCTTCCTAATAGCACCTGGTTTCCTTTTGAGGAATTGCTATTTCTCCACTAGATGTGGCCACACAGGACGGTAATGAACGAGCCTTTCCCCGCAACCTGCCCACAGCTGGAATTCATGTGTTCTAGTTAGAGCACCTGCCACCTGCTTCCTAGCCTCTGCAGGCTGCCCACTGGGCCTCAAAGCAGATTCTCCAGCACCCTGTTAACCTGAGACCCACTCTTTCAGTAAATTCCCTTTGGCTGAGGTAATCAAAGTCAGATTCTGGTGCTTGCAACCCCAAACCCTGACTGAGGCTATCGGAAGTGACTAGCTAAACTGACAGGAAGAAGAAAGGCCAAAACCAAGCAAGACTGATCCCTGTGGAGAGACCAAAGGCAATGTGTAGCAGGGACTGGATCCTTTTAGGCCTGAGGGAGCCCTTCTCTACACAGGCCAAACCCCCGACTCTTAGACATCAGGGATAATCTGGAAAGCCGTTTACCTCTATTCTACTGAGGATTTGGAGGATGATCTTTTGGAGGTTTTTCTCCGGAAAACTAGGACATGATTTATTTAGCCTTAGGGACTGGGGTGTTCTAGAGGGTTCAAAAGCATGCTGTACTTTTTCAGCCCCTTAGTATCTGCTGAACATAAACTTTCTGGATGACACACAGTGACCCTCATGGCTGTGAGCTAGAGAAGCACGCCCAGGGTGTTTATCCTTACATCAAAGAGCTCCAAGCGGCTATACAGTCCCATTTGATGATTTTTATCCTCCCTCGGATGCTGTTAGCTGTCATTATTTTGTGCAAACACTTCTATGCAGTGGGGGGGATAAAGACAGGCAGCTTGCAGCAATTACATTCAAGGGGCTTTCAATCTACAAGGGAGGATAAATTAAATTGATGTTACCTAGCAGTCTAGGCTGCTGTTAGCTGCTGTGACAAGTTGCTGCCTCTGACCAGCTGTGTACTTGGGAAGTTAGGTACCCAGAGACATTAGAGTCTCTGCTCTGGAATACACGTAAAGGTGCCATGTGAAAGAGGACTACTTTTGCGCTGCTGCTGCAGCAGAGCTGAAACCAAAGGGTAGAAGCTCCTGCAAACAGGTGGGCATCTGCCTTTGAATGGCCTACACTAGAGGCCAGGCTGCAGAGCAACCTGCCCTGGAAGGGGGGCGGTGGCTGGGAGCTTCTGCTTCCTCTCCCTCCTCCCGACCCAGCAGGCCAGCCTGGCGCCTGTACTGGGTGGGTCACATGCATGCTCCTGCTCTTACATAGAATGTGTCATTCTATCCTCTCCAAAATGCTCCAAAAGCTTGGCCCAACTCAGGGCTTGGCTTGAGTGGTCCTCAGAAATGGCACAGAGCACTGCAGTGGAGCTGGCTGATATCTGGCCCCTCACTTGTACAGGAAAGTCTCACTTTCAATATTAAAAAAGATTCCCTAGACCTCTGTCACCTTTAGCTTCCTTCTTTAGGCCTATTTTCAAACTCCAACTGAAGGCAGAGGAACTTGCATCAGAAGACCTAGGTTTCAGCTTTGCCATCTCAGCCAAGTGACATGTTTCTGAGCATAGTTTTTCTTATCTGTAAAAACGTCATAACCACTACTGCCTCAACCATACATTCTCACCTGACTATTGTGAGAAAACATAAGCACACACAGGCTATTAGTACAAGCTAACAGTGATGAGGAGTGATTCTTATGCTAATAACAATAATCCAATACCTTCAGTGCCTTATTTACTTCTTTTATGTCTTCCATCTTCAGCTTGGACCTAAAAAAAAAAAAAAAGACCATTTGATAGCAGTGACATGCTCTAAAACTCTAACAAAGCCAACTCCAGTGTCCGTTTGCCTTTGTCAGGATAATCAAACTTGTGAGAACCAAAACATGAGATGTTTTAAAATGCTTTCCATCTTTTTATAATCCCAGAGTCACCTCTTCACACTGGCTCACATGTCTGCTGAGGTCTGAGGTGGATCCTGAGGACTGAATCTGGCCAAAGAAGAGAATGTTTAGCCTGCAAGGGTATAAAAAGATTTTGAAATGGTTGCAATCATTTACCAATTAAGAATGATCTCATAGAAGCCCAGGTTTCTGGCTTCTCTGGACAACCATTCCTGCATGTCACACATACTTGCAGTGGGGCAGGGCTCCCTGCTTTGCTCTAGTTTCCACTGTTCTCCCCAGCAGGAGCCTGAATCTGCAGGCTTCTCCCTGGCCTGCATTCCTGCTGCCTGCTCAATTTAGAAGGGGCAGGCTCAGAGGGTTCGGTCGTTTTTTCTTGCTCCATTCCTGTTAGTGCAAGAACAATTCTTTTGTTGTCCACATAAGAGACAGGACTGAACATGGTTTTAATTGGCAGAATTAAGCCAAATAAAATGAAACATTATTTGCAATTTGGAGGGAACAGTCTGAGCCTTTCTTAAAAGGTGAGATTAGTTTAAATGTCATTAGATTAGACTAATCTAAGGGTCAAAATGGCAAGTCTCTGGGAGACACAGGCTAGACTTTTAAGGAAGGGATTAGAAAACATCAGCATCAGAGGGCTGGCCGGTTAGCTCAGTTGGTTAGTGTGGTGCTGATAACACTTAAGTTCAGGGTTTGATCCTGTACCAGCTGGCCGCATCGCCCTTGCCAAAACAAAAACAAAAAACAGCATCAGGGCATTTAAAAAAACCCTATGGTCTTTACCATTTTTTTGGTGGCCAGGAGGTACAGGATCAAACCTTGGACCTTGGTGTTATCAGCACCAGGCTCCACCCACATGGGTGAAGCAGCCAGCCCCCTCTATGGCCTTTACTAATGATCAGCAGGCAGCTCCTTCGCTCCCCTGTCCGGCTGCAGAAATAGGCCAGCAGACTGACAGGATCAGAGGCTGCCCAGATGGACAGACCTTAGGAAACCAGGTCAGGATGGCAGCCTGAACATAACAAGAACTTCTCTAGGAAACACAACTTGGGGGGAAAACCCAGATGTTCCCAAGGTAAAGCAACTGGGAAACTGTTTCTATAGCTGGTAGAGGTGTCTGAAAACAGCCTTTTCCTTCTCTGTCCTCTGGTACGGGCTTGCAAGAGGACTAAGGGAAAATGGGAGAAGGCACAAAGGCAGCTCCTTGGGCAATCCTGGCAGGGTTGCAGATGCCTGACATTGTGACACCCGCACAACTCGACTGTGAGGGACATGGTGATTGAGAGGCTCAAGCTGGGATTCTGAAGCTAGATCAGGCAGTAGTACTGGGAAGCCACAAAGTGAAATGGTACATTTTCGAGATCAGAGACCATCCACGTTTTTGAGGTCTGTGGTCCACTAGGAGGGTGACCTCTGACTCTGCCTCACTGTCCGTCAATGTGCAAAAGACAGGCAGGAGAAAAAACAGTGCTGAACACCACTGGCTGCAAACCCAAGCCAGCTCCACGCCAGCCTCTGGCTCCACGTCTGGTCTTGTGAGTGCTCCTGGGATGCCCACAGAGCTGGTCTGTGCGCTGAGCATGGGGACAGACACCTGGCCTTGCCCCTGCTCAGGGTGGGGGCAGGGGTCAGCACATGGTAAGTACCTAGACAGAAGAGAGCAGCACAGGCACTCAGCCTGAGAGGGAAGCAGGCAGGGCTCAGGGCAGGAGGGGACTGGGCAGCAGCCCTGAGTTGGTCTAGAATGATATGAGGAGACTACATTCCCACCAGACTCCAAGATTTTCCAACTTCCCAGACTGAGAGAAACTATCCTAAGGTTGCACACATCTACATACTACTTTAGTGTGAGTGTTTCTAGCTTATTTGCATTTTGGTCCTCACCTGTGGACCTTTTTGGTTTTTTTGGTGGCTGGCTGATACGGGGATCCGAGTCCTTTACCATGGTATTATAACACTGTACTTTGGGGCTAGCAAGTTTGTTCACTTGGAAGAGTGTGGTCCTGGTAACACCAAAGTCATGGGCTTGGATCCCCTTACCGGCCAGCCACCAAAACAAAACGAAACAAAACAAAAAACCCACTGTGCTCTAACCGAGCTAACCAGCCAGCTCTGGACTTGTTCTTGTCACAAGTATTCAGTGCTGGGTCTGAGCCAGGCTGTATCGGTCATAAGGGCCCCCATCTCTAGTCATGGTGCTAGTGTCAAGCACTAGTATAGGACTGGGGGTCAGGGAGATGTGATTCGACCTCAGGTCTCTCTGTGTGGGAGCCACACAGAAAGAGCAACTTTCATTCTTCTGATGGTCAGCCCTGCTGGGTGCCGTCTTGCCCCTGTGGGGGTCAGACCCACCTGTGAAGTGAACAGGACAGCAGAGATGGGAGCAAAAGACTGATTCCTGATGGCTTCTTTTGCTTAAGCCAGTGTGAGTAGGATTTCTGTCACTTGCAACCAAAAGAATCCCTGACTAATAAGGAGAAAAAGCTACCCACCCACTGTGTGTAAAAATGCAGTAATCATACAAATGGACAGGCTCTACAATCTGCAGTGTGACCTACTCCTAGGGCCAGGTGTCCAGAGCAGCCTGTCTGGAGTGGGCTATGGTGGAGGGGAGCTATAAAGTTCAAGGGGAGCAGAACTACCAGGGCCTGTGCTCCATCAGCTCGAGCCAGCAGAGACAGACTCTGGTGGATGCGAGGGTCCAGTTCCCAGAGAGCCAGATGGGCTGTGCTGCACAGGGATGGTGAATGAGCTTGCACCACGGCAGGCTTCAGTTCTCAAACCATCAAACTCCTTCTGGCCTGACTGCAAACTGACCAAGCAGCTGTCTCATCACTGCTCTGTTTTCTTACAACCTAGATGTTAAGTTAGTGAATGTGGGCGTTCTGGTCACTACAAAAGAAGATTCTTGGGGCTGGCTGGTTAGCTCAGTTGGTTAGAGCACGGTGCTGATAACAAGGTCCAGGGTTCAATCCCTGTACCAGCCAGCCACCAAAAGAAAAGTATTTAAAAAAATTAAAAAGAAAAAGAAAAAGGTATATGTCAAAATTAAAAAAAAAAAAAAAAAAAAAAAGACTCTTAATGAATTTATTAACTAGCATCTAATTGATATCCCATTTGGATGGCAGAAATCAGTGCTGGGCCCCCATGAGGCCTGACTTTCTGGGAGGTCACCTTGAACAGCTGGCAGTTCTCCCTCCTCCTAACATCAAGAGATAGGTTTGGGGTTGGAGTGATGAGGTGGGCAGCCTAGTGTGATGTTCTCTATGGGGAGGAGGCTATAATGAGCCTGTGAGTGAGTCCAGCCTCCAGCCCTGCACATAGGTGGCAGATGAGGGGAGCCGGGTTCTTACTGGCTGAGGTGCAGTCCCATTTCCTGGAGGGCTTGTTCCTGCTCATCACACACCTTCTGTAACTCTGCCTTCTCATCCTGGAGCTCCCGCAGCTCCTAAAATGAAACAACGAGACACTTGATACAGAATCCTAAGTTCCCTCCCTTTTTTTTTTAAGATTTAATAAACAGAGTAACAAACAGATCAAAATGTCTTTCAAGAGCAAAAAGCAGTGTTTTACTAACATCATTCAAGACAGGGTTCTTTCATGGGTTATACTTCTTGCTAGCTTATTTTTCAAGAATGGGCTGCTGGAAGGCAGTGCTACAGGAGCAGCTCTGTAGCTGGGACAGTGACATGGGACAGGGAACAGCTACATTCATCAGGCACATTAAAAGCAGTTATCTTAACGGCAAATAAGGCTTTGTCTATCGGAGCTTCTATTAAAAGATAGGTTTTGTTTAAAAAAACAGACAACTATTTCAAAACACATACAGATGATCCTTATACAAAACCATGTAAAGCTTGCATTGCTGGAGGATAGTTTGAAAGGTGGCTTTTTGTTCGACGCTAAAAAATCTTTTTTTTCGGGCCGGCCCGTGGCTGACTCGGGAGAGTGCGGTGCTGAGAACACCAAGGCCTCGGGTTTGGATCCCATATACGGATGGCCGGTTCACTCACTGGCTGAGCGTGGTGCTGACAACACCAAGTCAAGGGTTAAGATCCCCTTACCGGTCATCTTTTAAAAAAAAAAAAAATCTTTTTTTTCTGGAAAGGGCTGTTCAAGAATGATGAAGGCCAAGACCTGGGCCCTCATTTGTGGCCTGAGGGTGGCAAGACCTTCTGGAGGCTCATGAGACCAACGCCATGCAGAGAGGGAAGCTCAGTAGGGGACGACAACATTGATGACCATTTATCATGAGGCCAGCATGGCCAGGATGGAGACCCAGAAAGTCACTCAGGGTTTCTGGGCCAATGGACAGCAACAGCGGGGCTTAGACCCGAGCTGCGGAAGCTCCCCCACACTCTCCACCGGTGCACCTTCTGATCGGAGCCTGTTAGTGCACAGGCACACCAGAGGCATCCTGTGGCTCACTGCTAGTATCAGACACATTGTTTGTTTTGTTGGGTGAAGGATGTAATTCAAATCTTAGACTGAAGTATTTTGAAGTGGAATAAGGGGGTATCCCCATGATACAGCAGAACTTTTAAAAAGTCCTCTTTTTCCCTTCGTTTGCTCCCTTCCCCTCTCTAAGCCTGACCTGGCTCTTGAGGAGCCTCTCCCTTTCCTAACAATTCTAGGAATTTTCCAACAGAAATCAAAAGAGCTCTTCTTGGCTCATTCAAATCACTCAGCTGTACCCATTACATTGTTCAATACAACAAAATCCAGATCCAGAAGCTGCCCCAGCCCCAGAGGACCCTCATCCCCTGAAGGTGTGATGAGGGAAGCTGCTTTTGGCTCAGTCATGCTGGAGTGGTCAGCAGTCCTGGCGCCCAGGGTGCCTTATCCCCAACAAGGCGGAAGCTGAAGAAGACAGTGATGCCCCCCGCAGCACATCAGGCTGCAATCAGCTCTGTCCAGAATTGCAGGGCCCTCTCGGCATCTGGGAAGGTGGCTGATGATTTTATATTAAGGGAAAATTTTAGAGTGCCTTGGAGTTTCCTGGGAGGTCCAGTTCTACAGATGATGTTGCCACACTGGAACCCCCAGTTCTCTTGCTCTCTGAAGACAACACAATCCAGGCCATGTCTTCAAGTGAGGTGGGGCCTCCAGAGGACCAAGGTGATTCCAGGGGGAAATCCAGGGTTCAGGTCTACTTTAGGGCTGACTTAGGGCTCTGGTTCAGTCTGCTTCCCAGGGATGCCCTGACCCTGGGCATAGTGGCCGAGCAACCTCTGGGGTAAAGTTGTGGACCAGCATTTGTTTGAAAATGTTTACTGGTTATTGCCAGTTTCCTTTCTTGCCAGACTACCACCCATTCTCCACACAGTAGCAGTGATTGTCTTAACATGAAATGGATCACGTCCCTCCAACAGCTGCCTATGGTGCTCAGAATAAAATCCAAATTCTTTCCCACAGCTTACAGGGCCCATGAAGGGCTTCTTGCCGGCCCAAGTCCACCTTCCTCTGCTCACTGCACTTCTGTCATGCTGCCCTGCTGTCTGTTCCCTAAGACCAGCCCTCCTCCCTGGTGTCTCTGTCTCATGCATGCTTTGCCCACATCTCTCATTCAAACCTCTGCTCATGTGCTGTGCCACCCCCCAACCCCCTCCATGAGGACATTCTCCGGTTTTACTCTCTTCATAGCACTTTGCTATGTAAGTTTATATCTGGTTGGCTTAGAGGCTTACAATTTGTCTTTGCCTTCTCCTAGAGCAGAAGCTCCACAGGGGTGGGCACAGCATCCCCAAATCCTGGAGAGGCCTGGCTCTCCCATAAAGGGCCCAGGGAGAGGAGCCTGTAGGCGAGGTTCCACAGAAGGGATTTCTGGAGTCTGCTAGATGCTCTTTTTCTCCCAAGGATAGCCCACCTTACCTTTTTCAATCCTTCTACTTGTTGTAGCTCTGTTCGGAGTAGAGAGGAGGTGTCTTTCTCATGCTGTAATTCTCGCTGAAGAGCTTGTCTTTGCTCTTTTTCTGATTTCAATTCTTTCTCTAGACTTGAGCTGTTTTCCCCAAACGAACTGGAGTTAGTCTCAATGGGAGATTTTCACGGAAGACCCACAACCCAATTCACTGCAGGAAATGTGGAACCAACTGAATTACCACTGGAGCATCTAAACCCTTCAACAAGGCATTAAAATGCCCTCCTTCTTCCCCAGGGCCACCTGCACCTCCATAAGGCCAGAACAAGTGAGAGAAATGCAGGCGTAGGTACACGCTTGGCAGTTGCGCAAATGGAGAGAAAGGAAGAGTGCTCTAAAACAGTTAGGGCCACAAAAGGACAATCCTCTACTGAGATGGAGACCTGAGGGGAAAGAAAGTTCAAAATTTATTCCACTTCTGACAACCCACAGCGAGACGACAATGGAGGATATTGGAGGGAGGAAGAGGGAAGAAAGTTACCAAAGGTCAGGAGTGAGTCTCCTCCCTCTTGCCAGCTGAGTAGTCCTGGGGGTGCCTGCTTTCTCATTTGTGAATAAAGACAGCTCTTCTCGCAGCATTGGGTTTTTAACTTGGCATATATGATCTCATCCTAACACTGGCCTTGCAGGGGTAAACTCTGAGGAAGGATGCTACCTGCCGCTAATTCTTTCTGTCCAGGAGAAGAAAAACTGGAAGCCAGCCTTCCCAGACCTTCCCAGCCTCACTTGCACCTGCACCTACCATTGCTCGTGCAGCTGCGAGAGCTGCAGCTGCAGGGCACTGATCCTCCTGCCCAGCTCCTGCTGCAGCTGCTGGCTCCTCGCTTCAGCTCCCTGCCTTGCACTTTCAGAGTGCTGTAACCTAGAGGGCAACATGAGCAAGTGCACCAATGAGCCAAAGCTTAATAAGGAATGCATCGTTTCTCACAATTTATAATTTTTTTTTTTTGGTGGCTGGCCGGTATGGGGATCCAAACCCTTGACCAACTATAAGGTTGCGCTCTAACCAACTGAGCTAACTGGCCAGCCCCGTTTCTCAGTTTAAGGTGTGATTTTTGCATACTTTTGCTTGCTTGAGTATACGCACACTCTCCCCACCACTAACCCCTGGCAACCACGGATCTGTTCCATGGCACTATGGCTTTGTCTTTTCAAGAGTGTCATATAAACGCAATTATACTTTATATAACCTTTTGAGACTGGCTTTTTTCTCTCAGAGTAATATCTTTGAGACCAATCCAAGTTTTTGTGTGTTCATTCCTTATTATTCCTGAGTTGTATTTCATTGTATAGATGTACCACAGTTTGTTTGTCCATTCACCTAGTGAGGACATGGGTTGCTTCTAGTTTTTGGCAATTATGAATAAAGCTGCTATAAATATTTGTCTACTGCTTTTTGTGTGGACATAGGTTTCATTTCTCTTTGGCAAATATCTAGGAGTGGGATTGTTAGGTCATATGGTAAGAGGATGTTTAGCTTTTTAAGAAACTGTTTTCCAAAGCGGTGGTACCATTTTGCATTCCCACATTAATGATCTATTTTGAGTTAATTTATGTATAAGTTGTGAGGCGTCATTTTTTTTGCATACAGATGTCCAACTGCTCCAATGTCATTTATTGAAAAGACCATCCGTTCTCCACTGAACTGTTTTGGCACCTCTGTAAAAGGGAGTTGGCCATATTTGTGTGGGTCTATTTTTGGACTCTATTCAGATCCACTGCTGACCTGATATTTAAATGTGACAGTGACAAGCAACCCTTTGAGAAGACAATCTGATGTAATAGCCAAGGTTGATTAACTGAATATGTGCTTAGGCCAGGTTGCTGAATCCAGCCCCCCTGGGCAAGAGTGTGGACCTGAAGAAGAGGAGTCATCCCAACTTGTCTGTACTTTTGAGAGAGACTCTGAGGAAATCTCCAGGCCCAAAGAATGCCCAGCACCTTGTAGGGAATATCTGCCAAGGGGAAGTGATTACCTTTCTTCCATTTGTTTCATGCTGGACATAACTTGATTGGTTTTTCCTTCAAAAGATGTGATGGCTTCATCCTTCTGCTGTAAACTGCTCTCTGCATTCTATAAAAGCAAGGAAAGGGGCTCATACTCTGCCTACCCCACCCCCATGCCTGCTCTAGATTACAAACAGGGTTTAATTGTTAACCTTATACTTTTATAATCCTTTCAAGAGTATCTCATTAGTTGCTGCTCTTCTCTAGAGCCCTGGAAGACAAACTGGGCCAAGGCTCCCAGCTTTGTCAACAGAACGAAAGGCAAAGGAGAAACTGAAACCTTTGATTCTTTTGAAATCAAGGAACTCCTAAGTCAGGTCAGACTCAGTGTTCCTGAGCTGTCATCATATGCCAGGCACACCCACTAGTTCATCCGACCCCAGCAGGGTTCTCAAGGGGACACTGTCAGCCCCACTTCTTCCACTGAGAAAGGGAGACTCAGAAAGAGAAAGGGACTGGCTGAAGGTTAGAGAGCAAATGAGGGTTGAGGCTGGGTTCACACCCATATCTGTGTGACTTTATGAGTCCAGGATTTTAACCATAACACATACTGAGTTACAGGAGGGGCACTCTGTGTTCCTATGTATTTATAAGAAACACCCTTAAAATAAAAGGATACTAAAAGGCTGAAGAAAGAAGGAAGTCCTAATAAATTCCTAAGAAATAACATACCGCTTGTATTCTCTGACCTTAATGTAATAAAATTAGACATGAACAGCAAAAGAATAGCTAAAAACACCTCATATCTGGAAACTCATAGCTAAAAATTATTAAACTAAAAAGCCAGAAGAGAAATTATGAAATACTCAGAACTGAAAGACAATGAAACCACTGTGTGATGTTTTAAGTTTATATAGCACTAAGAAAGAAAGAAAACAGCTGCTATGGTTTGAAGGTCCCCCCTCCCCAATCATTGAAGCTTAATCCAATTGTAACAATGTTAAGAGGGTGGGAACTCTGACTCCCGTATTTGAAAGGTGGGGCCTCTGGGAGGTGACTGGATTGTGAGGACTATTCATGGAGTTCCATAGGTTATCAGGCTTTATAAGGAGAGGAAGAAGCATGAGAAGATGCACTCTTCCTGAGCCCTCACCATGTGATACTCTGAATTGCCACTAGACCCTGTAGAGTGTCTCCACCAAGAAGAAGGCCCTCACCAAATGTGCCCCCTCAACTTTAAACTTAGCCTGAAAAACTGTACTAAATAAATTTTATTTCTTTATAAATTACCCAGTTTTAGGTGCTCTGTTATAAGCAACAGAAAACAGACTAATACAACTGCTAATGGAAAGATGACATGTCATTGACTGTAAGATGCATCTTGATTCAGAGATGCTAAAATGTGAGAAATGTGCTTCTTTTTTTTTTTTTTTTTTGTCCTTTTTGTGACCGGTAAGGGGATCGCAACCCTTGGCTTGGTGTCGCTGGCACCGCGCCCAGCCAGGGAGCGCACCGGCCATCCCTATATAGGATCCGAACCCGCGGTGAGAGTGCTGCTGCACTCCCAAGCGCTGCACTCTCCCGAGTGCGCCACGGGGCTGGCCTGAAATGTGCTTCTTTGATGATGAAATACTTTTGTCAAAATTTAAGGGACATAGCTAAAGTAGTTCTTGTAGATAATTTTTACCTTTAAATAAAAATTTTTATGATATAAATAAAGACAGAACAATTGCACTAAGCACACATTTCAAAAGTTGAAAATGAGCTACAGCACAAACTCCCAAAAATAAGTAGAAGGTGAGGGCAAACTGTTTTTACTTAGAATACTTCTACCACCAAATGTGTGTTTTTTCCCACACCAACAACCATCTCTCACATCAACTGGGTATCTTACAATTCAATTCAATTCTGATACTTATTCTACAGAGTTAGCACAGACCCCCACAGGTTAAGGGCTCAGTCTTGTAAGACTGCTTCTACTTCAAACACCAGTCCCAAGGCCCAGGTTGCCACCTGTACTTCTGACCAACCAGCTATAAGCTGGGAGTTCTCACAACCCCTTCCTCAGGTTCAATAATTTGCTAAAATGGTTCACAGAACTCAGGAAAACATTTTACTTACTATTACCAGTTTATTATAAAGAATACAACTCAGGAATTGTCAAATAGAAGAGATGCATAAGGCAAGGTACAGGGGAAGCAGCATGAAGCTTCCATGACCTCTGTGGGTGTGCAACTGTCCCAGCACCTTGATGTGTTCATTAGCCTGGAAGCTCTCGAAGCATGTCCTTCAGCGGTTTTACGGAGGTTTCATTATGTTGGCATGATTGATAAAATCACTGGCCACTGGTGATTGACTCAATTTCCAATCCCTCTCCCCTCCCTGGAGGTAGGGGCTGGGGCCAAAAGTTCAAACCTCTAATCCTGCCTTGGTCGTTCTGGTGACCAGCCATCATCCTGAAGCTGTCTAGGGCCCCCAGTCACCAGTCATCCTGTTATCATACAGAAGACACTCATCACCCCAGAGTATCCAAAGATTTTAGTTGTGTGACAAGAACTAGGGACAGAGACCAAATATACATTTCCTATTATGCCACTGTAGAAATCAATGAAGTATGGAAAAACAAACAAAAATGCCTATTAGGAGAAAACTGTTCATTATTTGAAAAGATTATTAAAACAGATATACCTTGGGGCTGGCCCGTGGCTCATTTTGGAGTGTGTGGTGCTGATAACACCAAGGCCACGGGTTCAGATCCCTATATAGGGATGGCCGGTTGGCTTATTTGGAGAGCGTGGGCCTGACAACACCAAGTTAAGATCCCCTTACTGGTCATAAAAACAAAAACAAAAACAAAAAAACCGATACACCTACAGCAAAAGTGAATAAGGAAAAAAGACAGAAAATGCAACTAAGAAAATACTGAATAAAAGAGATTAAAGAATTTTGTAAGAGAACATTATAAACAACTATGAGCTAAAACATTTGCAAACCTAAAAAGATATATTTTTATATAAAATATAAAAATATACCAAACTCTCACTTGGTTAGAGCACAATGCTGATAACACCAAGGTCAAGGGTTCAGATCCCCTTACTGGCCAGACCTCCACCCCCAACCCCCCCCCACAAAAAACCATAATAAGTATCAGGAAAAACAGAAAACATGACATAAACCAGTCCAGTAAGCATTCAATACGATGAAATAGTTATCAAAGTCTCCTCACTCAAAAAGTCCCAGACCCAGATGAGTCCTGTAAAACAGGTTTTCAAAACTTGTTGAGAACAGACATTTGCTCTTACACAAGTCATTCTACAGAAACAGAGCAGGAAAGCTTATTTTTAATGCCAGTCAAACATTGATTCTGAAGCCAAATAAGGTTAGACTGTAGACTTAGCAGAGGACGCAGGGATTGGATGGGAGTTCACGGCAGCTCCCACAGGGCCGACTATGGTAGAGAAAATTGTGTGTCTACCAATACCTATTCTCCCTTTTATATAGCCCAGAAAAGATGACATCCTAAGCCCCCCTCAAATCCAGGCATGGCCATGGTGACTAACCCTTTCCCATGGAACTGACTGGAAGTGATGTGTGGGACTTCTGTCTCACTGCCTGAGGGAAAATCCCTAGCTCTGGACTTGTGCTTTTCTCCCCCTTCCAGTGGCAGGAATACTGACAACTAGAATAGCCTGCACAGCTGGAGCTGCATTAGCCTGGGTCCCTGAATGATGGTGGGGAGCAAAACCGCCAGTTTGAAATGCTCACTTTGGAACTATTATGTAAAAGAAATACATTTTCCATATATATATATTTTTGGCAGCTGGACAGCATGGGAAACTGACCCTTTACCTTGGTGTAACTTGATATTTTTAAGCCATTCTATTTTGGGGTCTGCTAAATTATTACAGGAGTTTAGTTTCCCCTAACTAACACACATTAATATTATGTCCATATACTGACCAAAAAAACAGAAGAAAACATAAAAAAATTCCTTGTCAGGACAGTGAAACTATGTATTTTCCTCCTTTCCTTTTTTGTTTTCAATTTTCAATGTTACTATTATAATATTATTTAACAGTTAAAAAAAAAAGACAGGAAAAAATAACAGTTTATTAGGACTGTCTGCCCTCACATTATCTTTGACATAAATGTTACTGGAAGTGAGAGTAAAACCATATCTATGGAAAATGAAGTATGACTGTTTTGGTAATAAAACAGAAATCAGAACTTTAAAAAAAGAGCTAAGTTTTGAGGACACAGAATGGTGCCCTTCTGGGTAGTTTCTGGGCAAGGAAGCTTTACAGTTCTTAGATGTTATTTTTAAAATTCTGGCATGACTCATTCTTTCTGGGCTAGTTCCCCTTGACCACTCTAAAATGGCAGAAGAGGGGCAAGCAGCTAGCTTGTGGCCTGGAAGACTCAGCAAGATTAAATTAATAGCAAAGATTGAAAAGACAATACTAAATGATATCTTTAATTCATTTCTCCATTTCTAGGTGTAAACAATTAGTCACTGAAATGGAAGGAAACAAATAGCAGGGAGCCAGTGAAGGCATGATGAACAAAGTTCAGGTTTGGATTAAAAAGACACAGCTCAGTTTTCAGCTCTACTTTTAGCTATGCCACCTGGGGGCATGCGATTTAGCCACTTGGTTCTGCCTTGTTGCTTACATTTCCTCCCATTTCTCAGGGATTTCTGTGTGGATCAAATAAAATAAATGCAGAAACACATCATAGGGCCTAGGATTAAGTCTGACACATAGTAGGTGCTCACAGATGTGTCTGTTCACTAACTCTGCTGGAAGAATCACGTAAGACTGAGAGGCAGCATGTGACAAGTGGCAGGAAACCAGGCTGTGATATGGACACAAAGCCAACTCCCACCTGAACTTTGTGAAACATCTGTAAGTTAATCGCTTTGACTTCTTCCAGCTGCTGGCGGAGGGCGACTAGAGTGTCTTGCTTCTCGTGGGTGTCCTTTTCAAGCAACTTCATTGCAATTTCCATTTCAGTTTTCATTCCAATTTGTAACTCCAGTTCTTTTTCTAGTTCCTTAAAGGGATAGGAAAATGTTATTAAAGTATATAACTAAGGTTGTATATTGGGCAATGCCTAAAATATAAACTTGAAGGTCAGGTTAGGGAGATTGAGAAAAAATCTGTCTGTGGCATATGAAGATGATGTTTCCCCCCTTTTCTCATTGTACAAGTAAAGCTGGCTCTGTGTCAAATCAACAGAAAGCTGGTCAGAAGCAAGGGGAGCCTAGAGTTCTTACAGCCATATTCTCCAAACCCAGAGATCAGAACATCTGGTCTGAAGGAATGTTTGTCTTGTGTTTGAGTGCTGGAAGGGATCTGATGTTGCAAAGTTAGAGTTTCTGGAATAGTTTTCTACTTTATGGCAAAAAAGGTGCAACCATTTTGAAATATGGAATCCTGGACAACCCAGGACACATGTTTCTGCACATCTATGCAAAGAAACAAAGAAACAAAGCAGGAGCAGAACTTTGTTCCCTGACACAGATTGAGTGGAAACGGGGCAGAGGCTATGGCTGAGAGCATTGTATTGTCAAAGAATCCATGAGTCTGACCTCATAGTTATCTCTGAAAAAGCCTTATAAAATGGAAAAATATATATATTAAGTGACACTGCAGAACTGAGTTGTAAACACAGGCTTTTTAAAAAAAAAGACAATTTCTGACTCCCCCCGCCCCCCCGACCGGTAAGGGGATCGCAACCCTCGGCATGGTGTTGTCTGCACCACGCTCAGCCAGTGAGCACACCGGCCACCCCAAACCTGCGGCCTTGGTGCTACCAGCGCCACACTCTCCCGAGTGAGCCACGGGGCCAGCCCGACAATTTCTGACTTTCCATGAGCGTCAGCAAGTTTCAGCATGTATATGAAAAGTGCTGCAGAATGAACTTAGAGAGCTATTGGAGAACATTTTCCTAAAGACACCCTGTCCTGCACACTCACCAATCGGACTTTCTTCTCCTCTTTCAGCTGCTTCCACACATCACTATACATTTCATCCAGACCTTGCCGGGTTTGCTTGTAAGTATCCAGCTCAACTTTGGTATCTTGTTTTGTTATCTGTATTAAATAAGAAAACCAATAAGAATGGTTTGCTATGGAAAGCAAGCCAACTATAAAGTATTTTAAAATATATCATTTTTAAAAATGCAGGATAATTTCTATTTTTTAGGCATGATAGAAAAAGGTTAAGAATTTAAAGATGTTAGAACTTGAAGATAAAGGATGAGAGCAGCCAATGGATTTTTTGAAAAGTTAGTTCATAAAATAATTTATATTTAATTTTCTTTAAAACAGAACAATATAGCCCTTAGTGGGAAAGGCCCTCATTCAATCCATCATTTAGTATTTACGAGCATGTTTTTAGCAGTTGGTGGATTTAGAGGTGAATCAGATATCATCTCTACCCTCAAGTCATTGGGTGAGACAGAGCTACAAGCCAGCAATTAACAAAACATTAGATGTACAAAGAGCTATGGGAATACAGGAGAAGGAGGGTCTAGGTCCACCCATAGGTACCAGGGACAGCAACACAGAGGACCCAGCATGTGAGCAGAAGTTGAAGAATGAACAGCAACTTTGGTGTGCAAAGGCCCCAGAGGTGAGGAAGTCCAAGTAGTCTGATGGCCTGAGAGTGAAGTGGGTGGGGACAGCAGCAGGAGGTCCTTTCTGACATCAAACAAGGCAGCTTTGCACATTCTGATGACTGGGTCATTATTAAACTATGAGCTTGAGGCTGACAATGTATAAGTCTGAGTGAGAAACATGCCACCCAACTGTAAGGCCAATTCCTCACCTCTACACTTTTTTCACTTCTTTCACGAATTAATTCATTTTGTTCTCTTAATTGTTGCTGTTCTTCTTGAAGTGAACAAATCCGGTCTGTTGCAGCTGAAAGCTGATTAAGAAAGATTTTTATACTTAACATCAAAATTAATCTTACTGTTCAAATTAAAAGCTAACATTTATTTGGCATCGTCACAATTTACATTGTATTTTCACATGTTTGATATTTTATTTCCTTGTTTTGAGTAGGGAATACATGGTTCAAAATTCCAAAAGACATAAAAATGTATATAGTAAAATCTCTCTTCCATCCCTGCCCCTAGCCATCTCTGTCCTCCCCAGATTTTCTCCCCTTTTATAAAAATGATAACATACTACTTAATGAAGGCAATGATTTACGGACACAAAAAATTAGAAACAGTATCAATGTCTAATATTAGAGAAATGGTTAAATTACATCAGAAGCATAAAAAAGAATTATGTAATTATTAAAATGTTTACAAAAGCTTTTAATGATTTGAGAACATCTTATGATATGATACTAATAAGGAATAAAAGAAAGTAACATAGTATGCTCTCACCTATAATTTAAAAGAAAAATCAACAGATTAAAAATGCTTAGGAAAAGATGGGGATGATATATAAAACAAACGATAAAAATAGCTATCACTTAGCAAAGGGATTATAGGCTTTTTTCCTAATTCTTCATTCTTTTCAGTTTTTCTACCCAATGAGCAAAAGTATATTGTATCATTAAGGAGAGAATTAAAGAATTTAGGGGGAGGAATAAAAAGCAAATCATTAAAGACACGTCCTAGGGTTGGCTGGTTAGCTCAGTTGTTTAGAGTGTACTACTGATAACACCAAGGTCCAGGGTTCAGCCAGCTGCCAAAAAAAAAAAAAAAAAAAGCAAAGAAAAGCAAAGCAAAGGCATGTCTAAGAGGAACTCTTCCTCTCCTTGAATGAGTTATCACTTGTTGAGGGAAGAGCATATAGGAGCAGGATGCTTTCATGGATCTGCCTGAGGAGAAGCTATCACAAGAGGCAAGGTAGATGAATTAATGTGCCAACCAACCCCTCCTTATGCCAGCCTCAGAACACAGCTTGCAGAGACAAGAGTAAGGCTGGAGAAGGAGAAAGAAGCAAGACCGCTGTAACAGGCACTTGGCTGTGGTCTGCACTATTCACTAATGAAGGAATCTGGAACTCCTCTCCTCCGTCAGCAGCATCTAAATTGCCCTCACAATTACTCCCCACTCAGACTCAGAACCCAGGCCTGCAGATTCTAAACAGAACTGCTGTGCCAAACAAGAAACTTTAAGGCTATGAAGGAGTGTTAGCTGCTAAAAGGGAAGCAGTAGGCAAAAACCATCAGCTAACTCCCATTCCACTCTCTGAAGACACAGAGCACACCCTGAAGAAGGGGATCATTTGCCTTTAAAGAAAACATAACCCAGTTTAGTTTCAAAAGCTAAATTAGACCTTCATTCAAAGCATGCCACCTTGTCTAAGAGAACAGAGTGATTCTGCTTGTCCTAAAATCAACCAACTCTTGAGTGCCCCCACATGCCAAGTATTGTATTAGGCATATTAATAGGACGTTAACTAACAATCTTTACACAATATTATTAAGTATGTATTACTACCTAATTTGGAGACAAGAAAAGTGAGGCTCAAGGACCTACCTACCAAGGTGAATGTGAATCCTCCAAATTCTAAGTTCAGTGAAGTTTTTCCCATGAAGCCCTCATCTTTCTTTGAATTTCCTTTCACTGACACAAATCTGAGTTCCTCTCCTGAAAGCCTTTCAGGGCTGGTCCCTCTGGAGAGAGCAGTGAGTTTAAAGTGGTCCTTAACTGGGGGTCCTTCATTACAGAAGCGTGCTCTGAGACTCTCCATTCAGCTGTCACCTACCTCCACACTGTGACAGTGTTCATTCTCAAGCCCCCTCTCAAAGCCCTCTTCCTTCCCAACGAAACTAGGTGGGGAGGCCTGAACAGCCAGGGACCGCTACCTGTGGAAAGCCTCAGAAAGGCTGAGCAACCCCCCTCCTGCTAACAGGAGACAAGATGTGTCCACCAAGGAGACTGCCGGGCATCTGGCAGCAAGCTTTCTTCCTCGGTCTCAGCCCTCCTTCTTCCTGTCCTTTCATTCTCTCTTCCTAGTGAGAAAGCAGAAAGACCACACTGTGGGGAGACTGGTTCTATGCTCCTGAGAGGCCAAAACAGAAGGGGTAGGCTAGAGTACTTATACTTTGTAACAGTCTGTGCCTTCTGGGGTAGCAGAGAGGCATAGGACATGATAGCAAAGGTTGAAAAAGAGGAAGAAATTGCACTCTCTCAACAGAAGCTGGCCTTATCCAGTGAGGAGTTTTCTTCCCTTGGATTACTTTGAGGTGATAAAACCTAAGTCACTTAGAACTGGCTCATGATCAGCTGCAGTGTCTCAGTAGGAGACAAACATTTTCCTGCCCCAAATGCAGCTCATCTAGAGGCTAGCAATTCCCCTTCCTATCAGCCAGAAGCCCTGGTTAGACATACCAACTATACCATTAACCTTGGTCATTCTGTTTTGTTTAAAAAGTTCAATAAGTCACAAACCTCTTCTTGAAGCTTTGAATTAGTTTTTTCCAAGCCATCTATCTTGGTTTGAAGATCCCCAACTGTGCAGCTACAGAAAATATAAATATTAGGTAAACATGAACATATAAAAGCTGATTGTTTTCCCAACCTGTAAACAATGAGAAGACAGATTCCTAGATTTCCTACATGAAACGGAAAGGCAATGGGGCTCCAATTAACTCAGATGATCATTCTAAATAAGTATGTGTGTGTACATGTGTGGGTGTCTATATACACTTACTTTTTAGTAAATTTTATTCCTAAAATATTCTGTTCATTCATATTTCAGTCAATTGCAAAGAAAATCTCCCCCCAGCACTACAGATGATGGGAATCAATATGTGTCAGCAGTCATATACCTAAAGTAATATTCATAACAAGATGTTGGTACTTTTGGGTAGTAGAATCAAAGGTGATTTTAAAATATTTCTTATACTTTCCTCCATTTTTCAAATATTCTTTAATATGTACTACTTTTATAATGAAAAATGTGTAAAATGCTAATGTAATGAATCAGCAAGTAGGAAAACAGTAGACTTGATAAACAATCATAATTACCACGATCATAATATTAGTAACTTATTTTTCGGACTAGGTAACAGGCCCTATTTGTTCTAAGCACTTTAAATGCATCAATTAATCCTTCTCACAATTTGATGAGGTAGGTTCTATTGTGAACCTATTTTACAGATGAGGAAACCATAACTATATTAAAGAACACACTCAAGTTCATACATCGATCAAGGGGTACCAGCATCTAAACCCAGAGATGTGGCTCCAGAGTCTGCACTTCAGGCAACAGACTATACTTCCACAAACTGGTTGCTTTTGCTGGTGATGGGGACAAAGAACTAAACCTGGCAAGGCTAATGAATCAAGGTTCAGGAATTGGGTGGGAGAAAATCCAAAGACATAAAAAAAAAAAGGGAAAAACAGGCCCGGCCCGTGGCTCACTTGGGAGAGTGTGGTGCTGATAACACCAAGGCCACAGGTTTGGATCCCTATATAGGGATGGCCGGTTAGTTCACTTGGGAAAGCATAGTGCTGACACCACCAAGTCAAGGGTTAAGATCCCCTTACCGGTCATCTTTAAAAAAAAAAGGGAGAAAAAACCAAAACATGGAGGGAATGAAAAGTTTTAAGGGTATACAATTTTGAATTCTATATCAAAAATGTAACTTAGAAGATACCAGTAAAATTTATATTTTTCTTTGAATATAAATTACAAAAAAAAGAAAAAAAAAGGCATATACTCAGGAGAAAACCTAGATGAACTAACAACTAAGGAAAACTAAAAATCTGGCAAGGTACTTGTGGGGAAAATAGAATCATTTAGTCAGGCTCCCTCCGCTCAAGGGGGTGGAGCAGCACATTTCCTGTAAACAAGTTGTGTGAGGGTGGAGTTAGTGTGCATGTGCACCCATGTATCTTTCTAGTTAATTGCTTTTGTGTGTTGTGCAGTTTTCTGAAGCAGACTGGCAGCAAAGAGCTGGCCTCTAACAATAGAGCATGTTTACTCTGCTGGCAGCTGCTCAGTTTCAGTTTTTCTTTGGACTTTGCCGGTAGCAGTTGAGTTTCTATGTTTCTCTGTGGACTGCTTAGCTCATAGTGTTGTGTATGCTGAATAAAGACTATTCCTTCTGGGCCGGCCCTGTGGCTCACTCGGGAGAGTGCGGTACTAGTAGCGCCGAGGCCACAGGTTCGGATCCTATATATGGATGGCCGGTGTGTTCACTGGCTGAGCATGGTGCGGACCATACCATGCCGAGGGTTCTGATCCCCATACCGGTCAAAAAAAACCCCAAAAAACTATTCCTTCTTCAACCAAGGCTCCAAGGACTTTTTTGCTGGTTACCTGGCTCATAGACCTGCGTGTGAAAGGTTTGTGAATGGGCTCAAGGGGTCTGTGAGCTTCAGATTCTAGCCCTAACTCGACAATTGAGGTCGTTGGCAGGATTATGCCACAGTATTAATAGCCTCATAAAGGCTTTGAGTGTCTCATTTTCAAGAAGCAAATAATGCCCATGACCTAGAATCTGTTCCCAGCACAGAAATAAAGCAAAGCTTGCTAATTCATTTTGTGAAGCTACAAAACCATGATACCATGCCAGAGAAAGAAAACTATAGAAAAATTAAGTCAGGTTACATGTTAAAAGGATGGTTAAATTATTAAAACTATGATCAAGTAGAATTTATTCCTGTGATATAGAAACGGTTCAGTATGAAGAAGTCTACTAATAAAATACATCACATCAATAAATTAAGGGATAAAAATCATGATTATCTTAGTGGATACTAAAAGCCATTTGATAAAATTCAACATCTATTCCTTATAAAAACTCTCAATAAACTAGAAATCAACCAGAAAATCTCTCTCTCAGAAAACAGCCAATGTCACAGTTAAGGAAATGCTCAGAGCAGCGTTTCCCTAAGTACATTAGGAGGAACATGCCAGCTTCTTTACCTGTTTCTTTGGGTTTTGGGGCCAGACAGGCTGCCCTGTAGAGCACTGCTAATGTGCAATGTACTTTCTAGAAGGAGATTCAGAGAGAGAATAACATGTCTTCCTAACAATTAGGCTAAGAGTCTCTCTCCCACTCTCCACCAATACCTCCAAGGACTCATGTTTCATGAAACAGATCAGCAACTTTCTGACTAAAATAAAAAATCCAGATAAAGATGCCTATGATCATTATCACATTGCTCTGCAAGGTCTAGCCCAGGGGTTTTAAACCCTTTTTTCCTCGCCCAGTGCACTGGAGGGCTGTGTGTGGTTCCATGGTAACAGAGTTTGCCATGGCAGGGACTGTGAACCACGTGACTGTGGGTTAGGAGTGGAATTTCAAGGTTTAATGTATTTACTTCTCTATATTTACAACAGCAAAACCCAAAGAACCCAAGATTCCCCAAAACCTGTTTATCAAGAGGAAATCATACCTCTCCAGTCTGTACACATGACTGTTGCTTGAATGATAACCCTTTTTCTTGGGTTGGACTAAAGTTAGTTATAAATATATGGCAACTCAAAAAAGTTCCATGAAACAATGACAGGATACTGAGTATGTAACTGTAACACTGGAAAAAAGAGTGAGTCATACCTTAAGTGCCGGTTAAGTTCTTCCACATAATTTTTTTGATCAAGGACATCAGTAATTCTTTCATACCTTTTAAAAGGAGCATAAAAAGGGGAAATTTTTTTTTATTCATGGTTAATACTTTGTAATTGTCTGTCAACCTTCCTATATCACCTTGTAGAAGTACTAATGTCTTCAGGAAACCAAGAGACAGACAAAACTTAGTGATATCTGCATGGTCCTGCCCCAATGCAGGAGTACACAAAGAGCAAGGCTGGCCGGGGCACAGCAGCTAGGGCCTGAGGGACAGGCTGCCCAGAGAGTAGGCTCCCTGAAGATGCCCTTCCCTTTCTGCAGACTGGATGGGCCTTTGGGATGAGGAGAGAACGCCATCAGCACGTAAGGTGAAAACACCAATCTGCCACAGGCAAGTGGCGCTGGAAGTGGCAGATGTACACAATCCCTATTGTACTGAAGGAAAGGAGGCTCACTCAGAAAAGGAGACCACGAGACTTTTCAAAACACAAAGCTGATTAGTCTAAAGCAGGGAAGTTTGGATTAAGAAAAAATTCTAAAAAGTTAGACTCCCCCCATAATTTCTTTACATATATATATATATATACACACACACATACGTAATTTATATAAATGGGATCATCCTACATAGGTTCATGGAATTGATGCTGAATTTGTTTTTCAGTATAGTCATTTTTTTTTTTTTTTTTTACGTGTTCAGACCTTTACATAGCTCTCCCGGGTAACACGTATTAACAGCCTGTTGAGTATCTTTCTATGAGCATATAATCATAATATCTACCTAATGTACCTATAGTATATATAATTAAAATATAAAATATATACTCGTATTATAAATTTTTTGGTTTGTTTACAAAAATGGGATACATATATACATATATATATATATACACATACATTCTTCCCAGCATCATACTTTTCTCATTCAACAATACCTTGCAGAAATCCCTTTGAGTCAGTATATGGGTAGCTTAAATTTTCTTTTTTATGTCTGCACAATATACCACAGCATGGAATACTATGCATGTTCCATAATTCATTCAATTATTCCCTTATTAGTGGATAATTAACTTATTTCCAGATTTTTTTATTTGGGGGCATACGAATAAATTTTGTTTAAGTTTCAAGTGGGTGAACCCTTGTACTTAGGGTGCAGGAAGCATTAATGGGGTTCCCACTGGCCAGGCACTGAGACCAGGGGAGTCCTTGTGTGAAAGGACAGTGACACATGCACATGGCAAGATACTCCAACACGTCCCAAGGGTTTACAGTGAAAACTTCTTCCCTTGCCTGCTTCCACAGGTAAGCACTGGTTATTGGGTCAATGTGCCACCCTAGAAATACTCCATGCACACAAGAGTATAACATGTGAATACGTATGTAGGAGTATATCTTTTTTATTATAAAATAAATGGTAGCATGTTATACACATTGCTTTTTTTTTCCTTTTCTTTTTTTCTCTTGGATAACTTCTCTTGTTAATGAAGATGAGGGAGAGCTCTGTAGTGGTATGAATAGACATCCGAGACACACTATGATCAAAGAACAAGTCCAAGGGGAACTTATACAATATTATTCAATTTATATTCAAACACACTGTAAAGTAAAATACACTGCTAGTAAATAAATACCTGCGAGGTATTAAAAAAAGGTTTGGAAGGAGACGTAAAAGTAGCTTCCTCTGAGGGGAAGAGTGGGATTGAGATGAAGGCAAGGGGCCAGTGTGAATGAGGAAAGTCCATGTGTGCTCTCTATTCTTCTGCAAAGCTTAATTCCTTAAACAATGAGAATAGTGATGTATTACCTATGTTATTAAAAATAACTACAGCCAGCCGCCAAAAAATAAAAAATAAAATAAAATAACTGAACAAAAACTAAAATCTAAAAGCAAAAACAAGACTTTCATTAAAACGCCAGACTTTCATTAAAAACATGAAGAACAACCGCATACAATGCAGTACTTACTCTTTGCCACCATCAAGATCCTGCACGTCTTTAAGGTAGAGGGAAAAATCGATCACTCCAACCTGATAGAAGTAAAATACACAAATTAAAATTAAAAATAACATTTCCCATTTTCCACAAACTTTACAATCTTTGAAATTCAGAGTATGTACATTCTCATCTCTTTTCTTTAAACATTTAGTTAGACTAACCAGCTCTGTAAAGTGTAATCAAGAGAACAAACCAAAAGAAAAATAACCCTACCACCTTCTGAAAGAAAAACATACAAAAAATTAGAATTTAAATGAATATTCTGATATTTTACCACCTGGTTAAAATTACTTCTTTTTGTTTATTCATTTATCACATTGTTTTCAAAAATCAACAAAGTTCTTTGGGTACAAAGTAATTTTTTAAAAAAAGGAGACCTGGATCTCTAGACTAAAGTGGTGACCTTAACTGACACTTCTGAGTCCTTCTTTCCTTAAATTTTAGGTGAAATGGTCTAACCAGTATTTCAGGGAAAATTAATAAATGATATTGAGAAAACTGGTTTACTACTTGTAAAAGAAATCTAGATTCCCACTTCACACTGTGTCAAAACAAATGACAGATTATTTAAGTGTAAAAAATACACATTTAAAAAATTAGGTTAATTTTTTGGGGGAGTGGCTGGCCGGTATGGTGATACGAACCCTTGACCTTGGTGTCATCAGCACCACACTCTCCCAAGTGAGCCACCAGCCAGCACCCAAGGTTAATTTTCAGATGGGGAAAGACCTTCAAAGCATAATGCCTTAGAAAGTATAAAAGAAATGTCTGCTAAATTTGATTGCAAAAAAAATTAAAAATTCAGGGTCGGCTGATTACTTCAGTTGGTTAGAGCATGGTGTTGTCACACCAAGGTCAAGGGTTTGGATCCCCATACCAACTAGCTGCCAAAAAAATATAAATAAACAAATGAACAAATAAATAAATAAAAATTCTACAAGGCACATCATCCCTGAGAAACCAGAAAAAAGATTTTATAACAAAAAATTCCAACAAAGTGTTAATTGATAACCTTAGTTTATAATAAGGAAGTGGAAAAAGAGGGAAAACTAAGAAAAAAGGGTGAAGGATATGAAAAGATAGCCAAAACAGCCACAAAAGCTGAACCACCAATGACAAATAAAACATGAAAAAATACTTGTAAGTCTGAAATAAGTTGTTTTGCCTATCAGGTTGAAAAAGCCCAAGAATGCTCATCTTAGCCAGTGTCAGCAAGAAGAAATGGCTTCACTCACATGTTGCTGGTGGGTGTATAAAATGGAAGACCTTTCTGGAGGTCAATTTTATAGCATCTACCAAAATGTGGAATGTGTATACTTTGACACAGCAATCTCAAAATTTATCTTAAGGAAATAAATGGACAAGAGTACAAAGGGGCTGGCCAATTAGCTCAGCTGGTTAGAGTGCAGCCTTGTAACATCAAAGTCACGGGTTTGGATCTCCATACAGGCCAGCCACCAAAAAAAAAAAAAAAAAAAAAAAGAGTTCAAAGAGGTATAAGGATGTTTACTGTTGTTATAATATGGAAACAACCAAAACTAATAAGATATTGGTTACATTATGGTATATTAAGGAACTGAATACTACGTAGCCATTTAAAATGGTTTGGCCACTTTTAACTCATGACCCAAATGGCTGCTAGATCGACCTTTCTCAAACCCAGATCATTTTAGTGTAGCACTTAAAAACTTCCGACAGCTTCCCAAAGCTCAAGGGATAAAAGCTAAATCTTTTAGTATGGAATTGATGGCCTAACAACTGGGCCCAGCCCCCATCTTCATCTCACTCATTTAGCATTCTGTGTTCTAGCCAGCAGAGCTGTTTTCCTGTTCCTAAACATGCCATGCTTTCTGTGTGTGCCTGTGCCTGTGCTATTTCTTCACCCTTTCCTGAGAACTTCCCCAGTTGCTCCCCTTCCACCCAGCACAGGACCTTGCCCAGTCCTCTATCAGGGGGCTGTTGCCATTTGTCCCTTTCTCAGGTTCAGTATATGTCTGCAGATCGTGTGTAAAATCCCTGGCCGATTAATTCCACGTAGAGCCAAAACTCCATTTTACCTGAGAATCCAAGTCTTCTCCTTTTAAGCAGAGATTGGCATCAAGAACATTGAGTCCTACCAGCAGACCAACAATCACCATTCCTTCTTCTTCCATCATCAATGCCTCAGGCTCATAGAACTCACTGAAAGAGAGTGACATGACAGGAGAGCTGCTCAGAAATGCCTTTACCACTCCTTCACTCCACCTACCTGGACTTTTCAACCCTTAGTCGATGGCCTGGCTACCAACTTCACACAGGAGCCAGAAGCTGCCTGGTGTGTATTCCCTTCCTTCTTTTCATTTCCCTCCATTGCTTCAAGAGCTCCTGGTTCCTCTGTCCTCTTTTCTTCCTGTGGCTTAGAACAGGCTCTTCCCTCCTCCTATGACTGGCTCCTCTGTTTAGCCCAGGACTCCAGTCCTTCTCATCTCCTCTTGACCACTGCATTCCTGACTATCGCTCCATCACTCGTGTGTCTCCACTGGCTCCTCTCCTGCGTTGATACGAACTACTTCTACATATAAACACATAAACAGGAAACAGGATCCCACAGCCTCCCCACATCCAAAAAAACCTCTTCCCTCTTTCTTATGTCCCATTGAGCAACATGTGCTGCTTTTTTTTTTTTTTTTACCTCCCAGTCATCTCAGCCATTTGGCCATTTGCAGTGGGGCTGCATCCCCTGTCTATTACTGCTTCTGGTCACCAATGATTTGCTTATTTACTAAATCCAATGGCACCCAGTGTGAGTGAGTTTGTGTGCACGTACACATGAGAATTCATTGTCTTAAAAATAAGTTCATTAGAACGAAATCTATAACTCAAAGTCACTCAGTGTAACTGCGTGGAGGATACTAACACTGATAAAGCAAATGTATTTCACAGGGCCTAGTTTCCAAGACCCTGTAGTTTCAGGTATAGACTAACTTTTTAGAATTACACATAGAAATGTTACGCTTGCGAAAGACAAAAAACTTTCCCCAGGCTAAAGTCTCTGTTGTAGATAAAGAATTGTAACACAGCAAAATTGCTGGCTTCAAGGGCAGATGTCCTTGGTGCAGCTAAACCTAATGATTGTTGCCATGAGTTATCTTACTGTTCTTTTCGTAACCACCCATGTTCCTTTTCTGTAACTTTCTGGCCTGGAAAATAAATACTGAAAGAAGACCCCAGTTCAGTGTTAATTTTCTGAGGAATGCCTCTCTCTTGAGGGTTGTGGAAATTAACCCCTTTGGGGCTTCTCACTGCTCAGAAGAAATGGGCTTTGAGTCATCCTTTGTGTCTCCGTTACCCTGGGGGAGAGGTGACATAACTGCACTCAGAGTACAAAGTATATGAACTTTATTTGAAATCAGTATCTATCATGCAAGGTGTGGGGAAAATAGTTTAGTCAGGCTCCCTCCCCCCAGGTCTGGTTGGGGGTCCTGCAGCACATTTCTTGTAAACAAGATGTGTGTGGGTGGAGTTAGTGTGCATGTACACCCATGTATCTTTTTAGTTTGTTGCTATTGTGTGTTCTTCAGTTTGTGAAGCATGGCTGGCTGCAGAGCTCATGTCTAAAAATAGAGCATGTTTACTTTGCTGGCAGCTGCTCAGTTTTTTTGGACTTTGCCTTAGCAGTTGAGTTTCTGAGTTTCTCTTTGGACTGCCTCAGCTCTTAGACGTGTGTGCTGAATAAAAACTACTCTTTCTTCAACCAAGGCTCCAAGGACCTTTTTTCTGGTTACCTAGCTCGTAGACCTGCATGTGAAGGATTTGTGACCCAGTCTGGACAACGGGCTTGAGGGGTCTGTGAGCTCCTGACCTAGCTTTAGCTCTACACAAGGGTATGTTCAATAATAAGCTGTGACTTGAAAACACTGAACAACTTGGGTTTTAGGCCATGCTGTAAAAGATATTTTTATCTCAATTAGAAAAGAGAATTAACTCTAGAGCGATTCCTACCTTATAAATTATGATAGTCTAGAGAAAATTCCTTTTATAATGATTACGTTTGGCTATATAATAACACATGTCAAAAGTGAACCAGTCATAAATTTGAGTGATAGCCAGTTTAAGTCTTTATTGATACTAAGAGATATAAAATTTTACAAATTGAATATGGAATCTTAAAATAGGTAATATAGGTATGTTCTCTTACAAAAAGTAGGGTTTTATGCTTTAAAATTTCCCCCTGTACCTAGTTCTAAAGTAATTTTTTCCTTTTATCCAATCTAATAAACACCATTTCATTGAAATTTAATGGAGTAAGCTGTCAGTTACCAAACCTTAGCTATTGATATTTCTGAATTTTCTTCAAAATGATTTTTCAAAATGAAAAGTCAGATGAATCTTCATTCATAATGACTTTCAGATATCAGTGCTCAAAAAAAAGGCTATTTTAAAACTAAGCCACAAAATATTTAATATTAATAATTTGGGGGTTCAGCTTGGGGTCCATAGACCTGAAGGTGTTAGTGGAATCACCATAATGTCAGTCTACAAACATGGTGGGTATCCTTAAGAATGTTGGATAGAATGAGAGGTAGCCAGTAAGACAGAAGGGCTGTTAATTTGATCCCTCCTTTATTTGCTCATTAATTCTCTCATTCACGGAGAGAGCTTCAGGAATTATACCCTCCTGGTTCTTCTACCCAATTAGCTACTTACTGTGTTTGTGTCTGTAGATAAAAAATGTCACTTTCCTGAGAAAAGTTTTTTTTCTTCTTTTCTTTTTTTTTGGTGGTGTGTTCTAAACGACTAAACTAGAGCTTTTTTCATTTATAAAATTTTAGATATTAATATTGTTTTTTAATTTGACATACTTATCATTCATATATAGTGAGAACACTTAAAAATCTACTCTCAGACAGATGGCTGGTTGGCTCAGTTGGTTAGCTCCATGGTGTTACAACACCAAGGTCAAAGGGTTCAGATCCCCATACTGGCCAGCCAAGAAAAAAAAAATTTACTCTCTTAGCAACTCTCAAGTATACAATACATTGTTATTAACTATAGTCACCATGTTGTAGGATAGATCTCTTGAACTTATTCCTCCTGTCTAAGTGAAGTCTTTTTTTCTTTGACCAATATCATACCAACTCTCTCCACTCAGCCACTGCTAACCACCATTCTACTCTCTGCTTCTGAGTTAGATTCCACATATAAATGAGATCATGGGTGTCTTTTTAAACTGTGGTAAAATATATATACAACATAAAGTTAACCATTAAAAAAATAATTTGAATAAAATCTATTTTAATTCAAAGTGATCTACAGAACTATGTTCTAATTATTTACAAAGCAAAAGATAAGCAAAGAAGGTGATAAAATACCTTAAGAGATGTTTATTGTCTATAAGCACTTTCAAGTAATCTGCCAGTTTCTTTTGCATGAGTGCAAGATAAAGCCAAGCTCTGCCTCTTCCCACAGCTGTCCTAGAATTCAAACAGAGAATCAAACAGTTGTGGCATAACAATAACAATAAACACAGAGAAAAACACCAATCTAGCCCCCCAATTTCACACATGCACACACTTGTGAATGTAGACAATACTGTAGAATACTGCAGAATAGCTGCTTTGGGGTGTGGGGGAGGGATGAATACTGTCTGGGCAGGCAGAGCAGATGGCTCACTGCACATCTCTGAGTACTGTTTGAGTTTTGTACCATGGGGTGATTTTTTTTTCCCAACACAAAAAGAAAAAATCTTAAACCACAAAAATCTGATTTCTAGACAAATACAATCACATAAAATTTTACATATATTCATAAAATTTCACAGGAAGCCAGGAGATATGAGGTTAGATTTGTGTAATGGATAAACCTTCTTTCAAAAGACTCGTACCAGCCAGCCGCCCCCCCCCCCAAAAAAAAAAAAAAAAAAAGACTAATACAGAACATAATTAGTGCTTGTTAAACTTTTTAAGTCTTACATTAAGGCAAATACCACATGATCTCACTCAAGTATAACCTAAAAAATGTTGATCTCATAGAAGTAAAAAGTAGAATGGTGGTTACCAGAGGCTAGGGAGGGTTGGGGGGAAGGTGGACAGGGAGAAAGGTTGGTCAATGGGTACAAAGTTACAGTAGATAGGAAGAATAAGTTCTGGTGTTCTATTGCACAATAGGGTGACTACATTTAACAATAATGTATATTTAAAAAGAGCTAGAAGAGAGGATTTTGAATATTCTTACCACAAAGAAGTTATAAATTTTTTAGGTGATGGATTTGCTAATTACCCCGATTTGATTATTAAACAACTATTATGTGTCAATTAAAATAAAACTTAAAAACAGAGTGTTGAAGTCTTATAATATTTGTTTCTTTTTTTTGGTAGCTGGCTGGTTATGGAGACCCCAACCTGTGACCTTAGTTTTATAACACCGCACTCTAACCAACTGAGCTAACCGGCCAGCCCACTCTTGTAAGATTTCTAAGGTATCAGCTCAAAGGTGCAATTTATGTTTTATTTTCAATTGTGATAAAACACACACACAACATAAGGTTTACCATCTTAACCACTTTTAAGTATACAGTTCAGTAGTGTAAAGAACATTCACACTGTTGTGCAACCAATCTCAGCAATACAATTTTGAAAGGGCCTGCCTTAAACATTAAAAAAAACCAAACCTTCCCAATTGTGGACCTAAAACTGTTTAAGGAAAAAAAGATTCTGTTCTAAGCAGAGTAATTGCATTTCTAACATACAAGAAAGTAATAAAGGTAATGTTGTAATCAATAATCTGCATAAAAAAAGGAAGCGCTCAGGTCCAAAGACCTTGATGCAAGGGTCAGAATGCACCCCAGGTGATTTTAGAATCCAGGCTTCGAAGGGTTAATCTAATTTCAACAATAAAAAAGACTTTGGGACATACCCATACACACAAAATAAATGATATTAAACCAGAGTAAAAAAGGAGAGAAAATAAAGTAGAAAAAAAGATTTATTCTAAGGAAACAATTTAGGATGGACACAAAAATGTTCATTTGGGAACGGTCAACACAGCACTGTTTGTGACAAGAATTTGAAGACTACCAAAAAGCCCCAAAGGGGGGACTAAACAAATCAGCTATGCAACAGAACACTATGTAGCCATTTAAAAAATAATGTTATGAATGAACAGTTGATATGGAAAGAGATTTAAAATCTAATAATATTAAATGGAAAAGCAGCTATAAAACAGTATATGAATATATAGTTTAATACTAAATTTTTATTCTGAATGGGCAATAATACCTTCACTTAGTTTAAAAACCAGAAAGTATTAAAAGGCACACAGTTGCAGCTCCCTCTCAACACTGTCCTCCACCTTCCCATTCCCCTTTTCCCATACATTAATACACTGTTCTTAGTTTAGATTCATTTCCAAAACATTTTTAAGCATGTGAAAAATGTACAAATATAAATTCTTATTTTTCTCCCCTTATTACAAAAAAATTAATGTTGTATATGCTGTTTCAACCTGCCTATTTCACTAAATGTCTGTCATCTTGAAAAATCTTTCATTATCAGTACACAGAGGACATCATTCTTTTTTTTTTTTTTTTTTTTACAGCTTTAGTGTTTCATGATTGAACGGCACCATAATTTACTCAGCTTTTTTTAAAAAAATTTTTATTTTTTATCTAGGCTGGTTCTAATCTTCTGCTGTTACAAATAATACTGAGATAGATAATACTGTACATGTCATTTTCACGTGTTACATCTGTAGGATAAAATGCCTAGAAGTGGAATTGCTAGTCAAAGTGTAGATGGATTTGTAATGTTGGTGGATAGCATGAAGCTGTCCTCCATGAGAATGAGAATGAGTGCAGTAAGATGCCGTGGTGGTGGCGGTGTGGGAATAAAATACAAATAGAATCTCACCTATTTGTCTGACTATGCATTGAAAGGATCTGGAAGGATACCGACCAAGATATTAATAGTTTTTTTTCTGGGTAGTGGGATAATGGAAGTTTTACAATATCTTTCTTTCTTTTGCTTGTTTTATTTCCTAATTAAAAATTAAGCAATTAGGAAAATGTTTTTAACTTTCAAAAAAGAGAGAGAAGCCTTGTCTGGGTTTAAGTGCCAATACTTGAAGTTGGTATCTATCATGTAAAGATATGTTCAATAATAAACTATGATGTGAAAACAGTGAAAAATTTGGGGTGACAGCCATGTTATAAAAGATATTTTCATTTCAATTAGATGAGGAAATTAAATTCTTTTTTTTGTTTGTTTTTAAAAGATACCGGTAAGGGGATCTTAACCCTTGACTTGGTGTTGTCAGCACCACGCTCTCCCAAATGAGCCACGGGCCGGCCCTAGATGAGGAAATTAAATTCTTGAGAGATTCCTCCCAGTATGCAAAATTCATCCTGCAAGTTTCAAACCACCTTAAACAATCCACCATCCCCCCAAGAAAAACCACTAGTCCAAAATGCTGCAGAAATTTTAGAACTTTTGTTAATATGTAATGAAATAGTAAAAACGCTGCAGCTCTTTATGAAGCAAAGTAGCAGCCTTTCCCACATGATCCCCAATAAGTCTACTCCTCCGAAGGCACCAAGAGTAGAGAAATATTATGTATTTCCTTTTTGACAGATGGGGTGAGGATTACAATACTTAAGCTTGTCACTTGTTTAGCATCCACAGGATTAATGAGGAAACATGTGGTAGATATGTAGGTGACAGGGTGCTCTGAGTTAGCATAATAAGACTTCAAAAATGCCTCGAGTGTGCAAATAAAAATAAAGGGGCCTGATTCAAGAGGAGCTGAGAATTAAATAAATAAATAAATAAATAAATAAATAAATAATAAGAAAGAAAGAAAGAGAAAGAAAGAAAGCAAGCCTGAGTCCACTCAAATCAGAAAATACCTGGACACTCTGTCTTGGTGCTTTACTCTTGATGGAGTGGGCTAGTCAGGAAGGGTATGGGAAATTGAACCACATACAGAACAACCAAAGAAACAAGGCCAAAGACTTGGTAGGCTCATAAGAAAGGTCATCAAATAAGTATTTGAAAGGGTGACATGTACACAAAGCTGTAAACTAATGCGGGGCAGGACCAGAGGGCTGAACTAGGCACAGGGACAGAAAGTTTAAATCCAACCTCAAGAAGAATGCACAGGGCTTGGCAGCAAAGCAGTTTAGTGGTACTTAAAGGGTTTTACAGTCCAACAGACCTGTGTTCTCTTCTTGGCTCCACCACTCACTTGCCAAGTACCTTGGGCAAGTAACTTAACCACTCTAAATCTCAGTTTCCACACTTGTAAATGAGGATACCAACAGCTACCCTAGAGGAATTTTGTGGAGTATTGATTGAGATACTGAAAAGAAATATCCTCAGCACAATGCCTGGCATATAGCAGGCCCTTAGAGTGGTGGCTATTATGATCTAAAAATGGAACAGGCTGGCTGTGTAGGAGAAGGGTCAAGCAAAGACTAAACAGTCAAGTCCCCTGTGGTAGACTCTGCAGAGGGTTCTTTTTTATTGGCTCAAGGACCCCTAAGTCCCCTCCTAAATGTGATTTCACAATGATGCCTTATTTGTGCTGTCCAGTTTTTGATTTGGGGCTTATACATAGGGGTCCCAAGGACAAATCCAGACATGGCAAATAATTTATTAGTCCAGGCCTATTCACAAATGCCCCTTGTCCTGGAATCTAAAATCTGCCCAAACTGTATTATTAAAAGAAAACTGCCCAGATGTATCCAAAGCAATGATTCCAGGAGTATAACAATGACTCCTTTTCCTCCTGCTTTTTGGATGACAATGCCTTTTCAACCTATATGACCTGTGTGGAAAAGCAGGAATCACTGTCCCCATTGTAAAGAAAAGGAAACTGAGGCTCAGAGGGGGGTAAATCTTGCTCAAGATCATGTGGATAATGAGCAGCAGAGCTGGGACTAAAGTCTAAGTAGAGTGTGGTTCATGCTGCAATTTGCTCCAAATTAGAAAAAGTTTTATCAGCAAGGAATTGAGAAATGGTTAGATACAGAGGAGTTTTTAAAAAACATCAAATTGGTGTAACTACTTCTCACTCACTTTAATTCTGGCAGATTTCTGACACTAGTAGCTATATCTGATGCTTCTGGACAAAGTCTCTCCACCAGCTCCAAAGGACCAAAGAAAGATTTATTTTGGCCAATAAAACTCTTCTTAACTAAAAGGGAAAACAAAAGTGTTATTGTTAAGAACAGTTGCAAAATTTTTCAGGGGCCCACAGTCTCTTTCTCAAATACCTAGTGAAAGCTACAGAACTCTGCTGCTTAATCCTTCTGATTTAGTCCTGGGGACTGGGAGAGGCCAAGTAACAAATTAATTCTCCCTTCCTCTGGTGACAGGGTTTCACTGATATATCTACTATGGTCTTTCTTCAAGTATTTATTGCCCATGGAAAAAAATAGGTGCCTCATATGACCACCTGTGAAATCCTTCCCCCTTTTCCCTCCTGATGTCAAAATCAATGCTTGATCTCTTCAAATCACCACCACCATCTCTCACTTGACCTGCTGTAATAACTTGGTTGATCTCCCTGCTCCTAATATTGTCACCTTCCCATCCTTATGATCGGCTAGCTGAAAGTTTTCATAAAAATGCAAGTTAGGTCATGTTTCTCCTTTGTTTAAAGTCATCCAAATACACGAAGTTTTTTTGTTTTTTTGTTTTTTTGCTAGGAATGCTTTGCCCCAAATCTCTACACAGCTGGCTCTTCCTTCTCCTTTAGGTTTCAGCTCACATTTCGCCTTCCCAGAAAACCTTCCCCTCTAACCCTAGCTGAAAAGTTTCTTCCTTGATTTATTGTAATTTAACCCATTTTGTTTCCTTGCATTTACGGCAATTTGTAATTGTTTGTTTCCGTGTTTACTGTCTGTTTTGTCTTCTAGAAGTGTGCTGTCCAAGGCAGTTACTAGCTACACGTTACTGAGCTAGTGCAACTGAGGAACGGAATTGAGATGTGCTGTAAGTGTAAAACACAACAGATTTTTAAGCCTTAGTACAAAAAAGAATGTAAACTATCACATTAATAAGGCCTTTAAATACCGATTATGTGTCAAAATGATAATATTTTGGATATACTGGGTTCAACAAAATATATACTTAAAATTAATTTCACCTGTTTTTTTTCTTTTGAAACGTGGCTGCTAGAATGATACTTCTACTGGACAGCGCTGTTCTAGAATATTGTTTTTCTTGCAGGGGGTGCGGGGGGCGGCTGGTGGGTATGGGGATTCCAACCCGTGACCTTGGTGTTATAAGGCTGCGCTCTAACCAACAGAATGTCACTACTTGAGGGTTAGGGGCATTGTCCTGTACACTGCTGTCACCCCAGCACCCAGAATATTTGGCACTGGTGAATAAATACTGAGCAAACACCAAGCCCAAATTTCCCGGCTCCCGAACGCCCCCTCAGGCTCACCTTTCAGCCCATGTTTGAGGCAGTGTTCCATCACCACAAAGAACTGCTGCAAGGGGGCATGGTCCGCATCCAGGCTGCGGCCCAGGCTCAAGGCAGACTGGAGCAAGACCCTGATGCTGAGTTTCATCATGTGCATCAGGTTGGCACGCTCCTCCATCATCTGGCACTTGGAAGCTGTGGGACAGAAGCAGTGTCAGCTTCGTTAGTGGACTATGTGGTCCGGGGTGGAGAAGGGTGGAGGCCGGGCAATGGACGGTAGACGGGCCAGGCAAGGGGGCCAGGCAGGGGGCCAGGCGGTCCGTTCAGAGCGCAGACGTGCTGGCGGACGGATAACGGGGGATTCGCAGGCAGCCAATCCCCGATCCCTGGAGACCACAGCCCCACCTGGACGGCCTGGGCCTTGTGTCAGAAGACAGCCAGTTGGCCTCCTGCTCCAGAGATCGCTCCCAGGCAGCTCAGCGCGTTGCTAGGACGACAGCTCTACCAAGGATCACCACGATTGGTCTCTCCCACAATCCGGTATTCCATTTTCGGCCAATAGAAGGGGACAAACTCCAGGAAGCCCTGCCCAAGTAAACGGGCGTCTGAGGAAGTGTTCCTCCCCCAAGCATTCCTATTGGACGAGTTTAATCCGAGGGCACGCCCACGGAGCTCGTGGGCGCCATTTTGCGCTCTCTGCCCCGGTCGGGTGCCGATCCCCACTCTGCCAAGACGGCTTCCTGAGTCTGCTTTTGTCCGACTGTGCCTCCCGGGTAGATCCTTCCCCTTAGTTCCAGTCTCAAATTATTGTTGCCCGCCTTTTCTCCACTACTAGTGGATAATTCTGTTTTACACACACCTTTTTGGGGAAGTAAAACGGTTAGAATCAAATAACAGCTACATTTCCGTTTCAACTCTATTAATAATATCTTGTAGCTTTGAGAGTAAAAAATTCTGTCTACACTACAATCAATATCGGATATCTGTGACAAGTGCTTATCAAATGTTCCCTCAAACCCAGGAAGGTGGCATCCTAGAAATTAAATAAAAATTCTTTTTCCAAAACAAAAAAAGCTAAAACAAATTGGAGACCCCGCTTGGTCAAGGGTTGGGATCTCTGTTCCGGTCAGACACACACCTACACACACAAACCAATGGAACCCAAGGGCTAGGCACACCTAGATGTTTGAAGGAATTCAACTGCCAGATCCTCAAGTTTCACAGGCACTCTTTTCTTCTCCTACTCTATAGAAGGACTCCTTATCCCCTATCTTCCTCTTGATGCAGTGACTGGGGTGCAGAAAATCCTACCAAACGTAGGTGAAGCCTTAAGTAACCCAAAGGGTGAAGAGTTTCCAATCTCTCATTGCTTTATTGTACTTAGTTAAGGAAGTCAGGTCTTGGGGGAGGGGGGTGGTCTCTAGTTCTCTCTGCTAGGTATCTTGAATTTAGAAAGATAAAAATGTCCCCCCCAATATTAATAAATGTAATTATTTTCAGCCAGTCTCAATAATCATCTCTAGAATGTGCCATTAACGGGCATTTTCCATAAATGAGCCAAAAGCGCAGTTCCAAGTTTTTGATGAAAATGGATTTGAACTATACAATAAACCAAAATTCTTTTGCCAAAAAATATTGTATTAGCAAAGGTATAATGAAATAAGCAACATTTATTTATTTATTTACTTATTTATTTATTTTAAGAAGATGACTAGTAAGGGGATCTTAACCCTTGAGCTGGTGGTGTCAGCACCACACTCTCCCAAGTGAGCTAACCGGCTGTCCGTATATAGGATCCGAACCCGTGGCCCTGGTGTTATCAACACCACACTCTCCCAAGTGAGCCACAGGCTGGCCCTGAAATAAGCAATATTTAGATGTCCCCAACCATTTTGAGTATCTGGGTTAAATTGAGCACCTAAGTGAAAGAATAACAAGTATATTTATCATTTGATAAGTCTTGGTAAAGCCTTTTTGGGGGCAGCTTACCATAAATTGAGAAATTTCTTTAATATGACTAGATTGCATACTTTTGCAAGTTGGTGATTTTAAATTATTTGATTTGAACAAAAATAAAGGAAGGAACAAAAAATTTTAGATATTAGAACAATGTGATTTGGGGCATATAGCTTGGCAGGGGTTCAAAGATGAGCAACACTGCTATAACAAAACTGTCCATTTCCATTAAAATTGATGCTGAATTCTATCATGTTAACAGTAAATCACATACATTCATCTACAGATCCATGCTGATGATAAAAACCAACACTGTCCAGCTCGAGATGCAATTTAAGAAAAATTTATTTATGTAGATTGTTATAAAAATCATATTTATGTTCCTTTTATCAACATAACATTAATAATTTTAATGGTAATTCATTCCAGAAGAAACAGTTTTTATACAGTTAGAGTTTTAAGCACACAAAAATTTATTAAATTTTAACTTATTTACCTATTTTTTTATAAGACATATGACAGGATGACCAATAACATCTTTAAAACATATAAATCTCTTACATTAAGATAAGATTCTGTGGCAGAAGTGGAATGGAAATTCAAGTTCAAAAAATAAAAGGGAAAACGAAAATTTCAAATAGTAAATAACTTGCTATTTATTTTTAAGATGGGTGGAGGTGCATATCAAATCATTAAGGTATTTAATACACTTCAAAGAATCATGTACAGTTTTAAAAGTCAATATTTATTTATTTTAAAAATCTATCACTAAAAAGTCAATATTTACAATAAACTGTAAAATGTATGTGAGCAACTTAAAAATTATGACAAAGAATTTTATTTGTTCACTTTAAAAGTTGGAGACTTTTTTAGGGGGTCATGTGAACAAGAAATGTAAAGATCAGTGTTTCAGGCAATCAGAGCTGGGTGGCACTGGCTCTTACCACTGTTTCTTGGAGCATGGCAATGTTCTGCGGCCATTTCATTCATCCCCTGACGTTAGTTACTTATTCCCATTTCTACTCAATTTAGAGAGTCATGGAAATTAGAGCTGGAACAATTTTTTAGCCGTTCCATCTCTCAATTTTACTAGCTTTGTGACCTTGGCCGACCTATTCACGTCTTTCAGCTTCATTAATAACTGCTCAACACAACTCACAGACTATCGCAAAGTTCTACACTTACTGAATTGCCAAATAAATGGTCTGATCTGAGATCTCAGATTTAACTACTGTATAGGTGCCAGGCCTGTATCACAAATGCATGAAGCTGTTCAGAGGATGAGCTGGAGAGAACATGCCCAATCTCAAGAGGGCCCTAGGGACTTTTTGTTGTTGAGTTCTTTTTTTTTTTTTTTTTTCAAAAAGATGACCGGTAAGGGGATCTTAACCCTTGACTTGGTGTTGTCAGCACCACGCTCACCCAGTGAGCTAACCAGCCATCCCTATATGGGATCCGAACCCGCAGCCTCGGCGATCCCAGCGCCACACTCTCCCGAGTGAGCCACAGGCCGGTCCTTGTTGAGTCCTTAATTATAGACGAGTGATAAGATTCTTTACAAATTTGAGTGTTAGTTTTGAGTAGCCCTTTGGTGTCTTGAAAGATCTTATAATATACTATGGTACTATCCAGTACTGATAGGAATAAAAATGTTTTTACGTTTTCCTAATTTTCAGAAATTTTCACTTATCTCAATGGCTAACTTCAGGAGTTAAGCAATGTGAAGAGGGAAAAGTTATTGTGCGCCATCTTGGAAGGAGCTGCACCAGTTGTGCAGGAGTCTTTTGACACATGGAAATAAAATTTGCGATGGAAGAGAACAGAGAAAGGCATAATACAGAATACTGACTGAATGACACATATGTATATCTAAATAATTTAAAAATGAAAGGATGCCTTCTTCAGTGAGTACCCATATGCAAGACATTGTACTTGGCATGTTAACTCTTATGAACATGTATGTTCTGTTACTCATCCTTTAGGAAGCATCCCTCTAAAAGGCAAGATGTAGTGCCTTTTATGTATATCATCCTGTTTGTGTGAAAACAGCATAAGTGTGTTGGAGTAAGCAGGACTGAAGCCATGTTGGGACCTAAAACTGCCTGGGCTATAGGCAAATTTTTAAAAAAGAGTTTTTTCTTAGCATGTATTTCTCTGAGTTCCTTCTTTTCCCATGGTTATTTGATAGTTTGAACTTTGGTTATGGGGCAAGCTGACATTATTTAAATATAAATGTAAAGTTGTCTTCCAGTCAGCCTGGACCTGCACACTTGCCACGAGACCCATACTATCCAGACCCTGAGAAACCAAGGAAGATATCGATAAAGGTATGCTGACTCCATCCTGAATCAAATCAAAATCCAGCAAGACCCTAAGATAACATCAAAGATGGGAACAGAAACCTGACAGAGCCTTGGCAAGCCCTTGCACCTGGCTCCTTGCATGGAGCCTCCACAGCTCACATCCCCCTTCCTACTGCTTTTCACTTCCCATGTTCCATTTCCTCAGTCCCTTCTATAAAACCGCCTCAGTAAATCTAAGTCTTTGAGATGGTTTTAATCTGGCCATTCTCCTGGTTTACGGGAGAGATGGGTAGCCTAACAACTACTCTCCTCAGGTCACTGGTATTCCTGAATTAAAGCTGACTTCCTATTCCACCAACATTTGACTTTTGGGTTGTTTTTTGTTCGGGGCAGGCAGCCAGACTTGGGTTCCATATCAAGAGGAGAGAGGGAAGCATATGTCCTACATGCAAGTACACTGGGAAGGATACAGCAGTACTGGGGACAATTTCTAGGACGGAGGACTTACTATACACTTTTTTTTTTTTTTTAAACCACGTCCATTTATTACCTTTTAAAAAATCCCCATGGGCTGGCCAGTTAGCTCATTTGGTTAGAGTATGGTGCTAACACCAAGGTCAACGTTTGAAATCCTATACTGACCAGCCACCAAAAACAAAAAATTTAAAAATCCCCCCCAAACCAAACAACTATGGACAATGCAATCACTGTGGTACCAGACACCACATAGGATGATATTTTAAAATGAATATTCAAAGCGTCCCACAACATTCCATTGCATTTTACTTTGACCTCTATCACTAAAAAGTTATCCGGCAAGAGTGCTGCTCACATTCAATCTCTGCTTCTAAACTTTTGAAAAATGTCCCTGTTCTCACTGCTCATGTAAGCAGACCAATGGGAAAAGAGACAGATTGGATGATCCTGATCCTGGCTGAAACGGTGGCCACTGTCTTTCTCCCAAACTGCTTTTCTGCTGCCCAGGGCCCACTGCCTTCCCCCACCTTTGCTCCTGTCCTACCTGACGGCTTCAAATCCTGGTGACTTTCGGGAATCAGCCGCACAGCTCATCCCAGCAGTTTCCCAGGTCAGCCTTTTGTAAGCCATGTTCACAATTTTTGTCAGATTGAATGACAGTTATTTACTTAATAATACTTTATTTATATTGACTAAATAAAAAAGCCCATGTAGTATATATGATGACATTTTACCTATAAAGTTATTAAAGAGAGAAGCAGTGAGGTATTGTGACTAAAAGCATGGGCTCGAGAGGAAGACTGATTTGGTTGAAGTTCGGGCTCTGCCGCTTCTAAGGAACTTGGTCAACCCACTTAACTTTATTTATTTACTTATTTTAAATTTTTTATTGGGTCCTAATTGATTATATGTATTTTTGGGGTTCAATGTTGACATATGTTGATCAAATCAATATTACTAGTATATATATTGTTACAAATTGTACTTATTCTTTATGTCCTTTGTCCAATCTCTCCCTATTCTCCCCTCCCTCTCCCCTCCCACCACTGATAACCCTCGATTTCTTCTCTCCTTCTGAAAGAGTAATGGTTACTTTGTTTATTTTTTGCCTAGATGATCTGTCCAATGCTGAAAGGTGTGTTCAGGTCCCCCAATATTATTATAGAGCAGATGTTTCTTCTGTCACTTTGGAATGGGCTTTGTGGAGAGAGACATCCTCTTCTTTTCTTTGGTCTCCGCTGGTGACTCTCCTTGTGTCAAATGCACTCCAGTGGCTGGTGGACCATCTGCATGGTGGTTGTGACATCTAGCCACTTTTGCGGCAGCTGTGGTTATTGTGGTGGCTGTAGGGGGGCACCCATATGGAAGTGATGATTTTGGCATGATCCTTGGTGCTGGCAGTGTGTCTGGTTGTGGGAGGGGGGGTCTGGTCCACGGCTCCATACCTCAGGTCCCCTGGAGGGCCCTGAGGCACTATTGGTGTGCCTGGGCTGGAACTAATGTTTTGTCCTTTGCTTACTTATAAAATGGGGAACTTCCTGTGGGAACCAGTACTTGAGCTGTGTGCTTGAGCTAAATTGCTGCTTTGCTGCTGTTTCCCTAGGGAAGGCTTTTTGTGCAGCTTAGGGTTTAATGGTTGACCTTATAGGTATTCCAGCTCTCCAGAGACCCGGGGAACCTGGGTTGTGTAGAAACTCTGATTTGGTCCTGAATCTTTTCATCAAACTGTACCCTATGCAATTCTATATTCCTGACAAGTCTCCTCTGAGTGGTCCTGTGCTGACTGGGGTACGGATTGGTTGTCCTTGCTGTGTCCCAGTGTTCTCCCAGTGGGCCCGTCTCCCCCACTGCCCATGCTGCAAACACTTCCCATGGGATGGGCCGTGTGCCAGTCCCTTGAGATGACTCACTGGCCTCTGAATTGCTTTTTTTTTAGTTGTTGTGGTTCCTTGCTCCTGTGTGGGTCCATGGGAACTCTATTAGTGGTCTTGCTGTCCTGGGGGCCACCAAGGCCCTCTTCTCCCCTGCTGCCTCCAAGTAACTCCATCTGAAGGGAACAGTTGTGGCTTTTGCCGGCTCCTGCTCCATGCACTCAGCAGCTCCAGCCTTAAAGTGGCCACAGACTGAAATGTTCCGAGCAGTTTTTTCTTTCTCTCATCGTGGCTTCTCCCGCCTTCTTGAACTTCGTAGGTCTCTCCTCCTCTTCCCCTGAGCTCTAGCGGCCCCAGCTTGGCTGTTGTTGCTTTTTTATAGTTGTAAGTTGGTTGATTTGTGGGAGAGAGTGATGCTGGGGACTGTCTATTCTGCCATCTTGACTGGAATCCTACTTCTCTTTAATTCAGTTCCACATTTTATAAAACAGGATGATAATGGTACCTATCACTTGGGGCTGGTTACATAATTTGTGAGGCCCAGTGCAAAATTCGGGGCCTGGACCAAAGCACTGAAGCCAATCTCCACTTTTCATGGCCCTAATGGGTTGCAACTTCCCTGGGTAGATGGGTAGGTGAGAGGCCACTGTCCTGAGATTCAAAGGGCGTGATCCCAACCCTCACTGGGCCAACCCAGTTTGCAGAGAGGGTCAAGGACGGGTAGAAAGAAGTCCCAGGGCAGCCTAAGTGAGCAGGGAAGGCTGAGAACCTGTCCCAGGAAGGCAGTGGAAAGTGGGACCACACATGAGCCCAGTTCCAAGGCTCCTTTATCCCACTGGACTTCACTTAAAAAACACTAATTCAAAGACAAAATTATTCTTATAAAATTAAGAATTTCAAACATGGGGCACTTCTGAGTGCCAGGCCCTTTTGACTATGCTGATCAAAGCCTGCATTGATTGCAAAACTATGAAGCCAGTCCTCCTACCTTAGATCTGTACATGTACTCATTCATTCATTTATTTACTTATTTTGGCAGCTGGCCAGTATGGGGATCTGTACCTTTGATATTGGTGTTATAACACCATGCTCTAACCAACTGACCTAACCACTCAGCCCTTATTCATTCATTTAATACTCACAGTAATTTAGTATTAAATGAATTAATATACATGTACAGATCTAAGACTAATGCCTGGCACCTAGTAAGCACAATGTAAGTGTTGTTCATATCACTATCATAAACGGAAAACAGGTATTTTTCAAATTTGCTCAACAAATATTTTTTATTTATTTAGTTTTTGGCGGCTGGCTGGTCTGGGGAGCTGAACCCTTTGACCTTGGTGTTATAACACTGTGCTCTAACCAAATGATTAACTGGCCAGCCCCTCAACAAATATTATTCTATGCTAGGTATTGACACATTTTATTTATCAATGAACAGCTAACATTTATTATTTGTTTACAATGTGCCACGAATGATCTAAGAGGCCTCCAGGACTGACTGTCGATGAGTATATAATCAGAAATTCTCTGACGCCTGGAAAAGTCTCCAGAAAAGGTGTCAAGCTGGTGGGAGGTAGATTCCCCAGTTGAGGAAATTCCCTCACTACTATTTCCCATTGCCAGCATCTTAAAACGAGTCAGCTGTTAAACTTTCATCTACTCATTAATCCTTCTTGACCACTGAAAATCTGACAGTTCACTATTCTGGGGTAAGTGCTGACATCTACAGCAGATATACCAGTGGATGGGAGGGAATCAAGAAACCTCAAAGGCACACACTAAAATGCTTCTGAGAAAACACTACAGTCTTTAGCCAGCTCTGTCCCACAGCACTTTCTATGAAGATGGAAATGTTCTATATTTGACTATCCAATATAGTAGACACTAGCCACAAGCACTCTACTGAGCACTTAAAATGTGGCCGTTGGGACCGAGGAACTCAATTTTAATTCAATTTAAAATTATTCAATTTCAATTTGTAATTCAACTGAAAAGTTAAAAATTGAGGCATTCAATTTTTAATTGAATATTAATTAATTTTAAATTTAAACATTACATGTGGCTAGTGGCTACGGTAGTGGACAGCACAGCTCTAAATATTTGGCTTTAGAGGGGTAAGTCAAAATCCTAATATAATCACTGAATGTTTCCATTCTTCTCACTGATATGCTGAAACTCTATTCTAGATTACAAGAATTGAAAAGGACTTTAAGAGGTCATTGGGTGATCAAAGAAATCCCCATTTTACACTCCGGGAAATGTGCGTTGGAGGGGCGGTGGCTTGTCCACATCACACAGCGAGTTGGTGGGAGGGCTCAGGGGGAACCAAAACCTCCTGACTTGGTGCTTTCACTTCACCGTGATTCCGGGATGCGCTGTTGACACCTGGAGGAGGTGTGAGAAGGACTAGCATTGAGATTTTAAAGCCAGCGAACAATATTGGCTTCATTTCTTAAGTGTTTTAAAAATTAATACAGACGACTTAAGACTACATTCGTACATTTTCTTAACCTAAAGTCAAGCAGTAAGAATAATGCTCCTGTCCTGGAAGCACGATTAGAAATGCAGGGTTACGGACGGTAGTCGCCCAACCTCAGGCCATCCGATCCCCCGCATTCCTCTTGGTTTGGCTGCACCGTATGAAGAAAACAGACGAGTAGCGAGGCGGGCAAACAGGTTGTTTTAACAACTCGTCTAACTAGCTGAGCAGCTCACACACCCTCACCAGCCCGGCTCCCACCGGGACCCGGGCCGCGGTGACCCGCCATCCGGAGCCTACCTGCGCGCGCCGCGCCGTCCCCGCCGCCCAGCCCCGCGGCCGCACGCAGCGCGCTCCCGCAGCTCGCCGACAAGTTCCCCGTGGCCCTTCGCGCCAGGGTCAGGATGGGCGCCGACCAGCCCTCGGCCGCCGTCCGCTGCCTCGCCCCGTTCCGCAGCTCGCCCGGGCCCGGCAGCTGGCTGCGGTCCACGATCTCGAACCCTTCTTCAGGCTCCGGCTCCCACCCCGGCTCGGGCTCCTGCCCTGGCTCCCGCCCCGCCAGGTAGCCGTCTTCCCGGTCGGCCATCTTGGCCGCGTCACGTGGCCCGGAGGGCGGGCGCCCGACGTCGTGTGGGCGCGGTGCGGGCGGGCGCTGTCGGGTCCTGGTTGCTTTTTTTCTCTTGTTCGCAGCGTTCTTTCTCCTCAGCACCGGCTTTGAGTTTCTTTCACTTAGAACAGATTCGGGAAAGTACAGATCATAATATAAGAAACAACCATATTCCCAGCAGCCGGGAAGACTTGTTTGCATTGGCAGTTCCTCTTGAACTTTCTCCCAGGACCTTTGTGCACCTAGCCTGGTGCCTAACAGGCGCCCCCCCACTTTTCGTTTTCTTTCTGACTCTATTTTTGCTTTATAATTTTCATTTCGTATTTTGTATTTTCTACATTGTTATTTTTCTGCAGCAATCATCAACAAATCCTAAAAGGGCGGCTAAGGAAACTTTGGGACAGGTAAGGCAGGAAAGGATTTTTTTTTTTTAATGGAATGAGTAGGACAGCTTGGCAAGGAAGAGTACACAGTGGTGAACTGGGAATCAGAAGATCTGGATTCTGCTGTTGATTAGTTAAGTGGGCTAGTAATAGAACCGCCCCCTTTATTAAATTAGATTTTGCAGTAAGGACCACGCGGCTGATGTTCGCGGTAACCGTCTCTCGGGTCCAACTGTGCGGCTTGGGCAAGTCACTGCACTTTTACGGAGTTGTTCAGTCTGTTTCCTCTCTTGGAAAGGAAGAGAATTTGATTAAGTAGAAATCAAACTTCTCTAGCATTTGACACTTTGTAAAGAGAGGCACGTGGGTCACATCAAACCAGCAGAACTGTTTTGTTTGACTCCAAGTGTTTAAAAACTCTTTAAAAGTTGTTGCACTTTAGAAATATTTAGAAATCAAATAGACATTTAGAAATTAAAAGATTTCACATGAAAATCTGGATTTTAGCAGCCTTTTGAGTCACTGTGAGACAGAGTAAGGCTAGGCCTGTAAACCAAACTGACTTCTTTACCTGCAGAGGACACTTTTTTACTTTTCCACTCCTCAGTCATGAGACCCCCCCCCCCCAGGGCACACAATTACCCCATGACCCACCCTGATAAACTGAGAAGCTACTACCCCCCTTATGCATAAGTCTATCTCCTCTTAATAAAGCGTTGCTTGCTTTACTGCTGGGTAATTGTTCATTTCTATGACTTTGTGACCCAAGAGCCTAATTTGGTAACAACTGGGAGATCTGGCAACTCAGGTATATTCCCTGATGGCAACGAGCTGTGGGAGGGGGCGATGGCTGCTCCTTTAGAAGTGCAGCTACTCTGCATCTCACTCTTGGTCCAGCTCACTTCAGTAGTTTTCATGATCCCTGAAGGCCAGTTGTTCCCAGTGGTGTGGTACTGCTTCACAGGGGAGTGTTTTGGGAGTTTGTGGGCATGGTGTTTGAGTTGTCACAATGATTGAGGGTATGCTACTAGTCTTTACTGGGGTAGGGGGGACAGGGATGAAGATGGTCTGGAATAACAAAGATTTGTCCCTCATCTTTCATGCCTTCCCAATGCTACTGGATATTTATGTAGGTAAAACACTCGTTTATAATAAGCAGAGCCTGGAACCTTAATTCCGTTTTGCATGAAAGCGTAAACTCTTTTGAACAGTTTTAATATTGTATCAGGCTAGGTTATTCTTCAGTAACAAATAACCCCCAAATCTTGGTGGCTTAACATAACAGTTTGTTTGTCCTCATGCTAGATGTCTACGCAGATGGAGGGAGTACTCTGTTTACTTCATTGTAGTCTCTCAGGACCCAGGCTGTTGGAGGCTCCATCGCTTGGAGCAGAGTTTTGCATCAACATTAAATGCTGAAGTGACAAACTCCACTTTTTGCACATTTTGTTGGGGAAAGCAAATCACATGGCCTTCTAACTTCCAGGGAGTTGCGAAGTTCAGTCCCACTAGTGTCTCAGAGAAGGAGAACTGGAAATATTGGTTTGCAGTATGACTACCATAAATGTATACTGAATTTTCTCAGAATGCAGTTAAATTGATTTGTTTAGAATCTAAGCACTATTAACCATTTTAGAAAATCAGGTCACCTAAGACAATGCTGCTTTTGGAATTCAAGTCATCAACACAGTACCTGATCAATCAGCATTTGTACTTTCATAATCATGGTGATTCACATAGGGTGCAAATGTCCGGCTACATTATTTCTTTTTTTTTTTTTTTGTCTTTTTCGTGACCGGCACTCAGCCAGTGAGTGCACCGGCCATTCCTATATAGGATCCGAACCCGCAGCGGGAGCGTCGCTGCGCTCCCAGTGCCGCACTCTCCTGAGTGCGCCACGGGCTCGGCCCTACATTATTTCTTTTAGTGGTAGTTGTGCCTCATTTATATATTGAAATACATATTATATGTTTATACCTTTATATTACAATTAGGACATTATATGAATGTTTTGAAATTTTGAGTGTTGGTAGTTTTGTTATCTGTGAATTTCATTTCAGGATAGTAAATGGGGCATTATAAAATATGTATTATAAAAGGGAATGATAGTCCTGATAGGGTAAGCAATTGAGTTTTCACGTAATTATCTTAATTCTCCTAGCAACAAATAGCAATTCTAAATTCTTTCAATTTTTGTTTTAAATGAGAGCAACTTTGGTAAGAGGTGTTTTAGTGGGAAGAATTTGATGATTATTTGAGGTGCAAATAATAAAATTTAAAAAACACTGAAACATGTAATTCTCTATAATTTTCCATATACTTGTAGTGTACTATAATAATTAAAAAATCCCTCCCCTGGAACATGTGACCCAATTTGCTCCCCCCCCCAACTTTTTTTTAACAATTGCCCTCTGGGTGTTTCCTCCTCCAGTCCTTTTCTTCTCTCTCCCTGGGACCTGTTTTTTATACCATGGGTTTCACCTGTATTTTTTCTTATGCCTTTGGTACTCTGTTGCTTTTAACAAAAATACCTGGAACTGGGTAATTTTGTAAGAAAACAAAATTTGTTGTTTACTGTTTTGGAGGCTGGGAAGCCCAAAGCCCAGGAAGAACATCTGGTAAGGTGACTCCATAGCAATGTAGGGTGTTACATGGCAGAATGGCAGAGCAGAGAGAGAGAAAGCTCCTCATGCACTCACCTTTTCAAGCCCTCAGAACCACACTCACAACCCACATCAAACCATCAATTTATTAATCCATTCACTGTGGCATGGTCCTCACAATGTAATCACTTCTTCAAGGCCCCACCTTTCAATTATCATAATAGGATTTCCCACCCTCAACAGTAGTTTGAGGGGACATTCAATCTACAGCATTCCACCCCTGGCCCCTCAAAACTCATGTCCTTTTCACAAACAAAAATATTTATTTTATCCCCAAAGTATTAACTTGTTTGAGATTTTGAGCATTTCAGCTCAAAAGTCCAAAGTCTAAAGTCCGGTCTGTGAAATCGAAACAAGTTATCTACTTCCAAGATACAATGGTGGGACAAACATAGGCTACATATTCCATTTAAAAAGGGAGAAATAGGCCAAAAGAAAGGGGTAACAGTCCTAAGCAAGTCTGAAACCCAGCAGGACAGGCATCAAATCTCAGAGCTGGCAAATCATGTACCTTGACTCCATGTTTGGCATCCACTACATGCTGAAAGTGGGGTTGGATCCCCAAGTCCTTGGGCAGCTCCACACCTATGGCTTTCCACACCTATCGCCTTTCTCAGGCGATGCTTTAGTCCTTCCAGGCTGGTGTTGCATGCTGGTAGCTCTACAGTTCTGGGGTCTCTATGGAAGTCCTGCTCTCATGGTTCTACTAGACATGGCACTGATGGGGTTTCTCTGCTGCAACTCTGACCCCACGTTTCCTCTTGGCATTGGTTCTATGTTGTGACTGCATCCCTGTGACATATCTCTTCCTGAGCCCCCTGCTTTCCCATACATCCTTGAAATTGGGGTGGAGACTCCCAAGGCTTCACTGATCTGGCATTCTGTGAGCCTGCAGACCTAATACCACATGGATGCTGCCAAGGCGTAAGGCTTGTATTTGCCAAAGCTGTGGGTTCAGCCATACCTGGCACCAATTTAGCCACAGCTGGAGCAGCCAAAGCAGCTAGGGTGCTAGTGCTGAAAGCAGCTTCCGAGGTGGCTTGGAAGCTGTGGCTCTGGGCAGTGAGCCCATGGAGGGTGCCTCAGGCCTGTTCCTAGAGACCATTCTGTCTCGTTAGGCCTCTGGGCCTGTAATGGAAGAGGCAGCCTCGAAGATCTCTGAAATGATTTCAAGGCCTTTTTTTCCTTCTCTTGATAATCTCTTTCTTCTGTACTAATCTCCTTAGCAAATGGTTGCTGGGCTACACCTTTGTTTTCATGGCCAGCCTAAAAATTTCCCTATTTTTTGCCCTCTCCTTTCTTTTGAATTATAAATTCTGGCTTTACCTCATGCCTTTTCTGCCATAACTCAGCATAGGCTGTTGCAAGTAGTCATGTAGCTTCCTTAATGCTTTGCTGCTTAGAAATTTCTTCTGCCAAATACTCTAGGTCAGCATCTTGAAGTTTAACATTCCATAAAACTTTTGGACATGAACAGAATGCAGCCAAGTTCCTTGCAAATTCATAACTAGGGTGATCTTTGCCCCAGTTTCCAATAAGCTTCTTCTAATTTTTATGTGAGACTTCCTCAGAGTGGTCTTTATAGTCCATATTTCCACAAGCATTCTGGTCACCACCATTTAACCAGTCTCTAAAACATTCCAAACCTTCCCTGGTTTTCTTGTCTTCTAACTCCCACCAGCAGCTAGGCTTTTTCTAGCCTTCTCTTTCAAATTCTTCCAGCCTCTCCTCATCATTCAGTTCCAAAACTGCTATCCACATTTTCAAAAATCTGTTAGAAACAACACCCCACTTCTGGTACCAATTTTCTGTATTAGTCTGTTTCTGTTGCTTATAACAAAATACCTGGAACTGGGTAATTTATAAGAAGACAAAATTTATTACTTATAGTTTCGGAGGCTGGGAAGTCCAAAGTCCAGGGAACACCTATGGTGAAGGCCTTGTTGGTGGTGACAGTGATGTGGGGATCTTACATGGCAGAATGGTGGAGCAGAGAGAGGGAGAACTCTTCATGCACTCTCCTTTTAAAGCCCTCAGAACCCACAACACCATTAAGACAGAAACTTATTAATCCATTCGCAATGGCATGGTCCTCACAATCCAATCACCTCTTCAAGGATCCACCTTTCAATTACCATAATAGGATTCCCCACCCTCAACAGTTACAGTGGGAATTAAGCCTCAGTGAGTTTGGGGAGATATTCAATCTACAGCAACCTATCGGCTACCTCATCCGGAGTGTGATTCTGCCCTCTGCCTATGCCCATCAATCTCTCTTTTCTTTTCCATCTTTTGAGGATTTTTACCAAATTTCATAGATCCTGTCTCTCAAATCTGGCCCTGCTCCTTATTCCTCAATGCTGATGCCCACATTGATTCTCACCTTGTCTTTGCAGTCACTAGCTGGGATGTCTCCTTGTGTCTTGGGGCTTCCTATCCCCTGTTCTGCATTCTCTTTTTGACACCAAAGCCTGAGGACTTTCTAAGACCCATCTCTCGTATTTTCACTTTCCTGCTTACAAATCTCCTGTTGCTTTCCACATCACAGGTGGCTTTGTCTTGTCCAGGTGCTGCAGTTGCAGATTACTCATTTTCTACTTGGTATGCAAAAAAAAAAAAATTTAGTTGTGAAGCACCTGGGGTAGTTTGGGTGACTTGCCTGAGCTAAAAGGGATATTCAAAAGATGGGGCTACAGTGACCACCACCAGGCCACTGCTGGAAGCACCCCAGGCTCTCAAGCCAGGGCTGAGGACCTCAGCCATGCCCCCTGACATCCACATCCAGCCTAGCAAGGACCACCAGGCTGCCACCAGAAAGGCCCTGAGCTCCTGAGCTGGGGTAGGGGGACCTAGGTCCTCAGCCATGTCTCCCTGATGTCCTCATCCAGCCCAGCCACAATTGAGCCACAGCTGGAAGCCCCCTGAGCTTCTCTGCTGGAATGATGGGGGTGCCACGGGCCTCAACCATGCCCCCCGCCCCCTTTCTTGTCCTCCCACCCTATCTTCTTCCCCCTTCCTTTCTCCCCCACCATCCCAACTGCTCCACAACAACATCTTGGAATGTAATAATAATAATAATAATAATGATATCAAATAAATAAATTAACCCCCCCCCAACTTCACTGGTCTTGTGAGTTGGCCACATTGGTTGAGAGTGGCCTAGGGCTTTGCTAATTTTATTTCACGTATACAAATTTTACAGTTGGGTTGGCATTTTATACTCTAGGAGATTCTCACTCTCTGGACATAGTTGATACCCTGGTGCCAGGAACAGGTGATTAAAGTAAAATCACTTTTCTGAATTTTGTGATGTGAACTACTCATCATTGGTTATGAAGTGTTTTTGCCAAAAATGTTTGCCTACGGACATATCAAGCCTTTGGAGCAGCGCCATCCAATAGAACCTTCTGAGATGATGGAAAGGTAGCCGCTAGCCACAGGAGGCTAATGAACACTTGAACTGTTGTTCACATGACTGAGGTAGTGAATTTTTACTTAAATTAAGTTAACTTAAATTTATGTGTGGCTACTGGCTACTGTATTAGACAGCACAGCTGTAGATCTAACTTCCAGTTTATAGGGAATGTAGAGGAGAAAGGAAGAAGTCAAAACAGCACTTGAGGGCTGCACGGATACCCACTTGGTTAGAGCATGGCCATACTGGCTAGCCACCAAAAAACCCCAAACAAACAAAAACCAGCATCTGTAGTAAACAATGAGACACTCAGAAAGGGCAGCATCCTACTGGACCTCAGGCCTAAGAGATATAACCCTGATTAGATTGAAAACCTGCTGGGAAAGATTTTTTTTAGTTGGGGAAATTTGTTTTTCTTTTCCTTTTTTTTTGGCAGCTGGATGGTACAGAGATCTGAACCCTTGACCTTGTTGTTATCAGCACCACACTCTACTGACTGAGCTAACCAGCCAGCTCTAACTGGGGAAATTTGAATATAGACGGATATTAGATGATATTATGGAATTACTGTTAATTTTTTTAAGTGTGATAATGGATTGTGGTTATGTAGGAAAATGCCTTTATATTTTAGAGTTGCATTAGATATTAAGTGGTAAGATGTCATGATGTTTATAATTTACGTTAAAATAATTCAGCAAAATAAAACAGGTGATGCAAATATGGCAAGAGGTTGACAATTTTTAAATCTAGGTAACGAGTATAAGCGAGTTAGTGTCTATTCTATTTCTCTGAATGTCTGAGTTTTCATAATAAAAGGAAAAAGATATATAAAAAAGTGAATCCATGTGAAACAGGAGCCAATATTTCATAAACAGTGAAAGAATATTAAAAAGCCTTGAGATTTTATTTTGAATAATAAAGACAAAATTTATGAAAATAAATATTTTATCTTATACTTAACAAAGTTTAGAATGTATTTGCAACTGTGTGCTAATTTTTAGAATGAATAAGGAGTAAGTAAGTATTGATTTTTTTTGCAGTATTTTTCTGGAAAATTACATGACATAAAGATATAGCATCATTCATTTCATATCTGACTCACCATGGAGTCAGAAAAAGGGTCCAGAAATACTTAGGCTTCATCTTTTTCCTCAAAGACCTCTTTAATTCTTTTTTTTTTCTCTTTAATTCTTTGATAGTCAAATCATACCTTTTTTTTTTTTTTTCTGATCAGTAAGGGGATTGCAACCCTCGGCACGGTGTGGTCTGCACCACGCTCAGCCAGTGAGTGCACCGGCCATCCCTATATAGGATCAGAAAATGAGGCCTTGCCACTAACAGCACTGCTCTCTCCTGAGTGAGCCACAGGGCTGGCCCCAAATCATACCTTTTTTACGGTGGCTAGATTTTCATTTTATTTGTATCTCTTTGGCTATAGCTCATACTCAAGAGCATTGGCCAAAAGTGGTGAAATAGTGATCACATTCATCATACTGTTCACCATGCACCTCTTTAGTAGAGTCAAAAAGAAAAAGGTCTAGGCTGAAGGGTGACATAGTCAGGGAGGGATTTGGTGCTGGTGTGGAAGATAAGGTTGGTGGATGCAGTCAGGTGAAAGGTTGCACCCATGCTTTGGCGGCTATTTTGTGCTTATTGTGTGCAAAATGGCTCTGGTCATGTCCAAGATCCATCAGACATTATACAGAATGGAACAGCAAAAACACGTATGGTTGGTTGAAAACACACTCAAAAGCCACGTTTGTGACTTCGAAGGGACAAAAAGCATTTCCCATGCCATTCACCATGCTATTCACCATGCTATTTTTGTGGGATGTCTCATAGAAAAAAAAAAGCCAATTTATGACATTGTTACTCTACATGAGCCTATCTAAGAAGCTCACTCTTCACTTTAAATACGAGATTTAAATTATTATTGTTTAAAAACTATTCTACTTTGAAGCTCCTATTGAGTTGTCAGCACTGATTTTCTTTTCTTCAATTGTTGACTGGCCCATAACTCTACAGACCTCATGTGCCAGAGGCTTTGTGTGGGAATTGAACAGGGGTTGAGCATCACTTTTGTTTACTCTGTGAAATCTTGCATTGTGTGCAAGTTTCACTGTCCAAATGATTTGCGTTTGAAAATGGATGAGACTAGGTTGCCATTGGTGAGATATGTGGGGAATTATGCTTTGGGTTTCAGCAGGGAGTAGGGCTGATTTAGTAAGTGGTTAACTCAAGAGTAAATATTTTATCATTATGAAGGCTTTTGCTTCTCTAAATGGCCTTGTAACTGCAGGGACTTGGGTTAAATATCCTCAGATAATGGGGACCCTCTCTATTTGGAATTTAGAACTTTATCCTTTTTAAAAAATTTTTTGTGGCTGGCTGGTATGGGGATCCCAAACCTTGACCTTGGTGTTATAACAAGGCACTCTAACCGACTGAGTTAATGGGCCAGCCTGAATTTAGAATTTTAGAGCTGTTGTGATGGTTATAACTAAATGGGGTGCAGGTGCTGTTGCTGAGATGGCATCAAAATATGAGTTATTTTATGAAAATGATCTTGTATTCATTCAAAAATAGACAGCTCATTTGCAAGAAAGTTAACCTGAGAGATTGAAAAATGTGTCCCTGATAGAGCTGTCATTATTAATATCAGCTGAGTGACCTGTCCTTTCCCTGCTTAACATTTCACAGTGGCCACAGGGTATCAGAGAGGACCAAGTTCAGTTGAACTCACGCTTTAGGAGGGAATCCCAGGAGTCAGCAGGACCAGGAAGGCAGGCTCAGAGCCCCTGCCAGCGGTTTCTAAAACAACGTACTTTCTGATTGGTAACTCTTTTCTATGACAGGCCATATGAATTTGTCTAGATCTCCCTCCTGCCTCACAATATTTTACAACGAAAAATTTCAAGCATAGAGTATGACATTTGACCATATCCATTTATCGTCCCTGAGTCCCTCCATTCATTGATCTTATTTTTTATGTATTTCAAAAGAAATTCCTAATACCTTTTATTAACTTAAAAGACTTTTTATTTAGAAATAATTTCAATCTTACAGAAACGTTACAAGAATTAAGTTAGCACAAAGTGGACCTGTGTACCTCCATTCACCTGTAGTTCACATTTCATTCCATTTTCCCCTGAACTTTTTGAAAGTAAATTACATATATCATGATTCTTTGCCCTTAGATCGTTCAGTATATATCCTTTTTTTTAAAAAAAATTATATTTAGGTTTTATTGTATTAAAGTAATACATGAAATATGTGACTCATTGGTTAGGACTTGAAAAACTTTGTTTTATAGAGACTATTCTCTATTTTTTTGTTATTTTTCAGCTTTATTAAGGTTTAATACACAAAAATTGTATATATTCATGGTATACAATGCAATATTTTGATATATGTGTACATTGTGAAATGGTTAAGTCAAGCTAATTAACATATACATCACATCACATACTTTTTTTTTTTGTGGTGAGAACGTTTATGATCTGCTTTCTTAGCAATTTTTTAAGTATACGTTTTTTTAAAGTAACAGTGTACATTATTAACGACAGTCACCATGCTGTACAATAGATCTCCAGAACTTATTCCTCCTGTCGAACTGAAACTCTGTACCTTTGACCAACATCTTCCCGTTTCCCATCCCCCATGGTCCTCCCCTTCCTGCCCAGTTCCTGGTAACTACCATTCTACCGTCTTCTTCTATGAATCTGACTTTTTTAGATTCCACAAATAAGGGAGATCATGCAGTACTTGTCTTTCCGTGCCTGACTTATTTCATTTAGCATAATGACTTCTAGGTTAATACATATTGTCACAGTGACAGGATTCCCTTCTTTTTATTTATTTATTTATTTATTAAAAGGATGACCGGTAAGGGGATCTTAACCTTTGACTTGGTGTTGTCAGCACCACGCTCTCCCAAGTGAACTAACTGGCCATCCCTATATAGGGATCTGAACCTGTGGCCTTGGTGGTATCAGCACCACACTCTCCTGAGGGATTCCCTTCTTTTTAAAGGTTGAATAGTATTCCATTGTGTATGTATACCACATTTTCTCATTGTGTATATATACCACATTTTCTTTATCTGTACATCTGTTGATGGACACGTAGGTTCATTCCATATCTTAGGTACTGTGAATAATGCTGCAGTGAACATGGAAATGCAGATATCTCTTTGACATGTTGATTTCCTTTCCTTTGTATATACACCTGGTACTGGGATTGCTGGATTATATGGTAGTTCTATTTTTAATTTTGGGGGGAACCTCCATTCTGTCTTCTATAATGGCTGTACTAATTTACAATCCTACCAACAGCTGCATCTTAACATATTTCTTGAGAACTGGGATATTCTCTTACATAACCATGGTAAAATTCTCAACTTCAGTAATTTAACATTGACATATACTTTTAATTTAATCTCACATTTGTATCCAATTTATACTTAAAAAAATGATTATATTGCATTGCATTGTATGAAACTGTCTTCATTTATTTTTACCAATTCCCTAGTATTAGGTATGTGGGTAATTTCCTAATTTTCATTATTCTAAACAACACTATATCTTTGTGTACTTATCTCCTTAGAATAACTTTGTAGGAGTGGAGTTACTGGGTCAAAATGTATTGACATTTAAAAAAAAATATTGATTTGCAGTATATTGCTAAGAGAGGATTTGTAGACTTCTACCAACAAGTTGTAAGCATCTTCCATTTTCTCCATTTTCCAAACACTAGATATTATTAACCTTTTAAAAGTAGGGCCAATCTGACAAGCAAGAAATATCTCATTTTAATTTGCATTTCTTTCACACACTGCAACTGTGTACCCAATATCCATTCCCCCTTCTATTCTGCTAATGGAACTCTGATTTTGTAAGGAATTTCAGCCTTAGGTGAGATACCCACATTTGCAACCTCCCTGGAAACCTAGGGTGCTACGTGACATAGTTCTGACCAATGAGCTGCAATCAGAATGTGTTGGGGCTTCTGAGAAGTCTTTAGTTTTTTCCGATAGATGAGTAAATATATCTTATGATCCATGTCCTTTTTCCTTTCTTCTTGCCTTGAATGTAGATGATACCTGGAGTTAGGGCAGCCATTATGTCATCGTAGGGTGACAAGCATGAGGGAATGTTCAAAGTAAATAATCCTATTTGTTTAAGCCACAGTAAATCTCTTACTTGCAGCTGGAAGTACTCCTAAGTGATGTATCTAGTGAGGCTGAACTTCATTTTGTGTGCCAGTCGGTGCAATGTGCATCCTGCTGTCTTATAGTCCCAGGTTTGCCTATCAGGCTCCTCTCTATAGAGGAAGATCCTTGAGAAAAAGAACTACCTGACAATAATATCCACTTCTGTGTTGCAGAGTCCAGGATGAATATTTACTTTTCCAAGCTTATTTCCTGGTCATTTTCAGGTCATTTCCTGAACCAATGTTCTCAAACTATTTTTTCTTTTTATTTCTTTACAGAACCAGAAATTCTCACTCTCTAAGGCTGTGCCTCCTAATCTTTTTCACATCATGTTCACATTGGGCATAATAATATTTGTATAACACAGCATTGTAAATGGACAGAGACTGCTCATTGCAGAGGTACCAGTTTGGGAGTCTGGCTTCTCCAAACTTTAGCCAGTTATCCCTGGACCAAGGGCATCAATATCTCTGCACAGCTTATAGTCCAATAGCCACAGTAGTCGGGAATCTCTGCTCTGTGGAGAGTTGAAGACTTGTGTACTTCCCAGTGAAGAACATCGTGGATGCCTTTAAATTTATGCCAGTAGGACAGACACAACTGTGTAACAATTGTAAATGTTTGGCTGCCACCTAGTGGTCTAACTTGGATTTGAGTTTCTAACCATTCAGGATTTGATAGTTTCCATCCTTCCATCCATCCATTCTCTATTCATCCATCTTCCCCATCTCCCCTCCTCTGTCCGTCCTCCTGTCCATCCATCCACCTATCCATCCATCCATTCGTATTCCTTTTCTCCCATCCACTTATCCTTATACATCCTTCAATCTGTTCATATCCATTCTCCTGTCCATCCTGGTGTACAAGGCCCTATGCTATCTGGCACCTGCCAATCTTCCTGATCCCATTTCATATTATTATATATGGATTTGTTAAGTTCCACATGATTTCTTCCTGTTTCTTAAACACACTAAGCTTGTCTGTTGCTTTGTGTTGCTTCGCCCCCCGTGGATTTGTCATCCCACTTCCCCTGGGTGACGGAGACGCAAGGGATTGCACAAAGTCCATCTCTTCTGAGCTGTGAGAGGCCCCAAAGTGGTTAATCTCCCACAGGAACCCTCAAGCAAGAGAGATCCCTTCCTTGGGAAATTAACCCCGAATTGGGGTTCTCTTCCTGCATTTATTTTCCAGACCAGAAAGTTACAGGAAGAGAACAAAGGTGGGGTTATAGTTTAACAATATAGGCTGGCAACTTTCAGTGAAACAAGCCAGATGACATTCCAGTAAGGCTATCAACACAAGCTTGATCTTAGCAAACGTTCCTTCTCCCTTTAGCAGTTTCTCAGTATCTTTACATAACAACCAGTAACTAGTCTGTCTTTGAGCCAGCAACCTGCTGTGCCACAATTCTTTATCTTACACCAGAGACTTATAGCCTGAGGAGAACTTCCTGTTCTTGCAAGGTCAATATTTGAAACTGTAAGACTTTGTAACACAAGGCCCTGTGAAGTACATTTGCTTTATAGTATATTCCACACTTGTCTTAGCATGACTGGCTTTTTATCATCATTCATATCCAATCTCAATTTAACTTTCCAGAAAGAAAGACTTTCCCTAACCGTTCTAAAATATGAGTGTACTTCAAAAGGAAAGATTTGTGTTATCTTTTAATTTCACTTAATTCCTCTCAACCTCCAGTCCCTCTTTGTCACTTTGCCCAGTTTTATTTCACTCATAGTATTTATCACTTCCTAATATTTTCCTGTTGGAGTTTTATTTGATATTGTCTTCCTCCTTCTACAACAACATAGCTTGGAGGGAAGCTTGTCTCTCTTGTTCTCTGCTGTATGCCCAGTACTCAGACAAACTACCCCAAATGTTAGTGAGTTTAAACACAACATTTATTTCATGATCACACTGCACAGTCTTGGGTTGGCAGAGTTGCTCTGCACTCTTCTCTCTTAGAGACCTGGCTGGCCGAGCCTCCACCCTCTGGAATTTCCTTTTTCACCTCTGCAGGAGGAAGAGAACAGGGGGTTACTCCCCAAAGTGACTCAAACCCCTTCTGCTCATATTTCACTGATGGGAGTGGACACATGGCCATGCCTAAGTTCAAGGGGGTGGAGAAAGGCAATCCCACTATGCATCTAGAAGAAGAACCAGAATTGGAGCTGACCAAGGCTTGTGACTTCTACTTTGGTTAGACAGACCCAATAAGCACCATGAGGAGGCTTGGTTGGAAGGGATGACAGAGTGCAAAATCTTTATTTTAAAACCTCAGATGATAACTTACCTCAAATAAAAAATTACTAAAATTATGGGGCTGGCCAGTTAGCTCAGTAGATTAGAGTGCAGCCTTGTGACATCAAGGTCAAGAGTTTGGATACTCATAGTGGCCACCTGCCAAAAGAAAAAATTACTAAAATGGGCTGGCTGGTTAGATCACTTGGTAGAGTGTGGTGCTGATAACACCAAGGTCAGGGTTCAGATCCCCATTGCCAAAAAAAAAAAGGAAAAACCAACCCCCCCAAATTACTAAAATTAAGGATTTCTAGTTGACTGTGTTTCTTTTCTTTCTTTCTTTTTTTAAAAAAAAAATTGTGGTAAGAACACTTAAGACACAAGATCTACCCTCTTAACAAATCATTGAGTGTAAAATACAGTATTGTTCACTATAGGCACAATGTTGTACAAGAGATCTGGAGAATTTATTCATCCTGTATAACCAAAACTTTATATCCATTGAATAGCACCTCCCCATCCCCCCCCCCCAGCCTCTGGAAACCACCATTTTACTCTCTGCTTCTATGAGTTTGACTATTTTAGATAAGTGGAATTATGCAGTATTTATCCTTCAGTGACTGGCTTATTTCACTTAGCATAATGTCAAACTCGATCTACATCAAGGTCCATCCATGTTGTCACAGACGGCAGGATTTCCTTCTTTTTAAAGGCTGAATAGTATTTTATTGTATGTATATACCACATTTTATCTTTCTATTCCTCTGTTAATAGACATTTAGGTTGTTTCCACATCTTGGTTATTGTGGATAATGCTGCAGTGAACTTGGGAGTGCAAATATCTCTTCGAAAACCTAAGTTCAATTCTTTTGGATAAATACCCAGAAGTAGGATTGCTGGATCATATGGCAGTTCTCGTTTTAATTTTTTTTTTTTTTTTTTTTTTTGTCTTTTTCGTGACGGGCACTCAGCCAGTGAGTGCACCGGCCGTTCCTATATAGGATCCGAACCTGTGGTGGGAGCGTTGCCGCGCTCCCAGCGCTGCACTCTCCTGAGTGCGCCACGGGCTCGGCCCTCGTTTTGATTTTTTTGAGAAGTATCCATAGTGTTTTCCAAGGCTGGCTGGTTAGCTCAGTTGGTTAGAGCATGGTGTTGTAACACAAGTTCAAGGGTTTGGATCCCTGTACTGAGAAGGCACCAAAAAAAAAAAAAAAAAAAAGCAAGTTGCACAAGGATAAGTACAGTATGAGCATAGTGTTCTCCATTTTCCATTCCCACTGACACTATACAAGTGTTCCCTTTTGTCCACATCCTTGCCAACACTTGCTATTTCTTGTCTTTTTGACAATAGCCATCCTAACAGGTGGGAGGTGATATCTCATTGTGGTTTTGATTTGCATTTCCCTGCACTTGAGTTGCATTTCCTGATGATGTTGAGCAACTCTTCATATATACCTGTTGGCCATTTGTATGTCTTCTTTGGAGAAATGCCTATTCAAGTCTTTTGCCCATTAAAAAAATTTTTTTAAAAGTTTTTTGCTATTGAGTTGTAATAGCAAACAATAATTTCTTCCTTTTTATTGCCGAGTAGTATTTCATTGTATGAAGATACCAAACTCGTTTCTCCATTTGTCCTGTTGACAGATATTTGGGTTTTTTCCAGTTTTTGGCTATTGCAAATAAATCCAGTTTGAGAAATTCTAGTAATTTGAATACTGTTTCCCTTTAGTAACGTCTTTTTTGTGTGTGCGGCTGCTTTATTTATTTATTAATTATTTTTTGGCAGCTGGCCAGTATGGGGATATGAATCCTTGATCTTTGGTGCTAACACCATGCTGTAGCCAACTGAGCTAACTGGTCAGCCTCTGTAGGTGCTTTAAATTTTTTTGTCTTTGATTTTCAGCAATTTGATTATGACATTTCTGGGTATGAATTTCTTTGGGTTTATGCTGCTTGGGTTCAATGAGAGTCTTGAATCTATAAATTTATGTCTTTCTCCAAATTTCAGTTATTATTTCCTCAAATACTCTTTTAGCAGTGTATGCTTTCTCCTCTCCTGTAATCTTGATGACATAAATGTTAACCCTTTAGGTATTGTCTCACAGGTCCCTGAAGCTCTGTTTGTCTTCGTAAATCTTTTTAGTTTATGCTCTTCGGATTGGATAGCATCTGTTGATCTATCTTCAAGTTCACAGACTCTTTTATTTCTTCTAGAGTCTGCTCTTGAGCTCATCCAGTGAATTTTCATTTCAGTGATTTTATATATATATATATATATATATATATATATATATTTTTTTTTTTTAAAGATGACTGGTAAGGGGATCTTAACCCTTGACTTGGGGTTGTCAGCACCACCCTCTCCCAAGTGAGCTAACTGGCCATCCCTATATAGGGATCTGAACCTGTGGCCTTGTATTCAGTTCTAGGATTTGTGCAGCCTTTGATTCCAGACCAGGAGATGTCAGAGGGAAAGGTCCCCAGGCAACTCACTGCAAATCATTTGTACTTTGAGTTCTGGTTTCCTTCTCTAGTCTGCCTGCTACCATTTATTTTTCAGAGCCCTCGGAGAGCTGCTCCAAGAATTCTGTTCAAAGTTTCTAGTACATTTGGTGGGAGAGACAGAGTAGACTGTGCTTACTCCATTGCGCTTAAAACCAGATCTCTTAATTGTTTCTAAGCTTTAAGACATTTTAAGTTGTATTTAAATTTTTTTTTAGTGGGAGGCTTTGTTTGTCTTTTTCGTGACCTGCACTCAACCAGTGAGTGCACTGGCCATTCCCATATAGGATCCGAACCCGCGGCGGGAGCGTCGCCGCGCTCCCAGCGCTGCACTCTCCCGAGTGCGCCACGGGCTCGGCCCGTGGGAGGCTTTGTTTGAATAAACTAGTCTGCAGTTACTAGAATCAGAATATTTTGGAGTAAGTCTATCAATTTCCTTAATAAATCGAATTGTTAATTTTAAGGGAATTGCATTAAATTTATAGGTCAATTTGAGGGAGATCTTGCCATGTTTCTCCATTTATTCAGATAATCTTTTATGTCCTTTAAAGGGTGTTTAAATTTTTTCATGCATGTCCCCCCAACGTCTGCATCCATACCAGCGACCACTGAGCCACTGCTGGAAGTGCACGGAGCTTCTGAGCCGGGGGCGGTAGGGGACCGGGTCCTCAGCCATGTCCTCTCCCATGTCCATATACAGCCTAGTGATGACGACTGAAGGACCCTGGGCTCCTGGGGTGGGGTGGGGCCAAGGGCTTCAGATCCGCCCCCATCCACATCCAGCCTAGCAACAGAGCCACTGCTGGAAGCCCCCTGGACTTCCCTGTTGGAAGGACGGGGGTGCCACTGGGCCTCAACTTTGCCCCACTCCTTCCTCCTCCTCCCACCCTATTCCCCACCACCTTCCCCTCTCCCCTTCTCCCCAACTGCTCTGCAACATCATAGAATGTTAAAAAAAATTATTATAAATAAATAAATTAAAAAAGTTTTTTTCCATGGTGGTCTTGTACATATTGGTTAAATTAATTTTATAAATAGTTTTTATATATACATATATATTTGCCATTGTGTATGGTATCCTATTGAAATTAATTTTGTGTTGGTTAATGCTAATGTGAACAAATGTAATTTTTTTTTTCTTGCAGCTGGCTGGTGCAGGGATCTAAACCTTTAACCTTGGTGTTATAACACTGCACTCTAACCAACTGAGTTAACCTAATGTAATTAATTTTTATATATTGATTTTATATCTGGGAAAATAACTGAATTCTTTTATTGGTTCTAATTGTTTTGGCTGTTTCTTTCTAGGGAGGTGGTAACATAATCTTCAAATTATGATAGTTTTATCTCTTATCTTCCAATCCTTACCCTTTATATCTCTCGCTTTCCTTATGGCATTGGCCAGGACAGTGCAGTTCTGTGTTAAACTATATGAAGGTTACCAGCCAGCCACTGAAAAAAGAGAGAAAAAAATAAAGAAAATCAGAAGTTTGAGATAAAGGATTCAGATCCCCCCCCCCCCCGCCTTTTTAAAACAGGCCAGCCGCCAAGATAAACAAATAAATAAGTAAACCATAGAAGATAGTACTGTTGTGGTAATTAACCCTGGTCTCAGTGGGAATGCTTCGAAATTTTTTCCATTAAGTAAAACCTTGATGTAGGGTTTTGGCAAATGGAGTATATTAGCTGAGAAAGTTTTCATCTGGTCTTAATTAGTTAAGAGTTTAAAAGAATTATAAGTATGTTTCAAATCTTATCAAAAAATTTTTCCCTGAGTAGATTGAGATAATTATATGATTTTTTTTCTTATTAACGTGGTAGATCACATTAATAGATTTTCTGATGTTGAAAAATTTGTATATTCAAGTTGTACTTGATTTTATGTATATATACAAATTTATACAGCATGATAGTTTATTTTTAAAAACTATACTGCACTGATGGGGATGACCAGCATACAGATTATGATGATTTCTCTCTTATTTTTGTATACTGACATGTTTTGATAGGACCAAGAATGTTAGAGAAATAAAGGTCTCAGATAAAATGATATGATATATTAAAAAAAAATATATAGTTTGATTCTGTTAGCTATTTTTTTATATCTATGATCATAAGTAAAAGGGTCTTATAATTTTATTTCTTTGTTATCTTTATCTAATTTGAGAATTAAAAATTCTAGTCTCATAAAATGAACTGGGTAATTTTTATACTTTTTCTGTTTTCTTTTTTTTTTTTGTGGCTGGGCAGTGCGGGGATCCAGTCCTGTGACCTTTGTGTTACAAGGATGTGCTCTAACCAGCTGTGCTAACCAGTCAGCTAATTTTTTCTATTTTCTAGTGCAGTATTGTCCAATAGAAATATAATGCAAGCAATACATGTGATTTAAAGTTTTCTAGTAGCCACTTTAAAAACGGGAAATTAATTTTAGTAGTATGTTTATTTAATCTCATATTTCCAAAATATTATCATTTCAACATGTTATCAACATAAAAATTATGAATGAAACATTTAACCTTTTTTTTTGTTAAGATTTTGAAATCTGGTGGGTATTTTATACTGATAGCACTTCTCAATTCAGACACTAACTTTTCATAAGAAATACAGGATTTACAGTTAGATTTCAAAAAATTTACAATTGAAAAAGTAGATTCACATACCCTAATTGTTTCAAACATATGTAAAAGTTTTCTAATAGGTACATCCATAGGCTACAAACTTATGATTCCATGTATGTGACATTCTGGAAAAAGGCAAAACTACAGGGACAAAGAACAGATAATGGTTGCCAAGGGTTGGGGGTGGAAGAAGAGTTTAAAAAAAGGAAGTAAGCATGAGGGAAGTTTTTGGGATGAGAGAACAGTTTTGTATCCTGATTATGGTCTTGGTTATACAACTCTATGCATTCATCAAAACTCACAGAACTGTGTACCAAAAGCAGTGAATTTAATTTCATGTTTTAAAAAAAGGATTCTACAACTGAGTAAGTTTAACAAATGCTGAACTTAACAACATTGAAAAGGTTTTCTGGTTCTGGTCAAGATGGCCGAATAGACGGTCCCCAGCATCACTCTCCCACAAATCAACAAAATTTACAACTATAAAAATGTAACATCAGCCAAGCTGGGGCCGCTGGAGCTCAGGGGAAAAGGAGGAGAGACCTACAGAGTTCAGGAAGGTGGGAGAAACCACGATGAGAGAAAGAAAAAGCTGCTCTGAGTATTTCGGGCTGTGGCTGCTTTAAGGCTTGAGCTGCTGAGCACATGGAGCAGGAGCCAGCAGAAGCTGCAGCTGTGCCCTTCAGATGGAGTTAGCTGGAGGTGGCAGGAGAGAAGAGGGCCTTGGTGGCCCCCAGGACAGCAAGACCACTGATAGGGTTCCCATGGACCCACACAGGAGCAAGGAGCCAGAACAACTGAAAAAAGGGAGCCATTCAGAGGCTGGTGAGTCATCACAAGGGACCAGTGCAGGGACTGTCCCATGGGAAGTGTTTGGAGCATGGGCGGTGGGTGAGATAGGAACACCGGGAGAACACTGGGACATAGCAAGGACAGCTGACCTGCCCCCCAATCAGCACAGGACCACTCAGAGGAGAATGGTCAGGAATGCAGAATTGCATGGGGTGCAGTTTGATGAAAAAACTCAGGCCCAGATCAGAGATTCCACAGAACACAGATCCACCGAGTCTCTGGAGAGCCGGAAGTACCTACAAGGTCAACCATTAAACCCTGAGCTGCACAAAAACCTTCCCTAGGGGAACAGCAGCAAAGCAGCAATTTAAACAACCACACACTCAAGTACTGGTTCCACAGGAAGTTCCCCCGTGTTAGAGGCAAAGGACAAAAAATTAGTTCCGGCCCAGGCACACTACCAGCACCTTGGGGCCTCCCTGGGAACTGGAGGGTCAGATCTGGGGACCCACTCCCACTTCCAGGCAAACTGTACCAGTGCCTCAGGGCCAGCACGGGGACCCGAGGCACGGAGAAGGGGACTGGACCTCTTTCCCACAACCAGGCAACCTAGCCAGCACTTCGGAGCCCGCCCGGGGACCCTAGGTATGGAGAAGGGGACCGGACCTCTCTCCCACAACCAGGTACACCTAGCCAGCACCTTGGGTCTCACCCAGAGACCCGAGGCATGGAGAAGGGGACGGGACACATCTCCCACAACCAGGCACATGGTGCCAGTGACTTGGGGCCTGCCCAGGGACCAGAGGCATGGAGGAGGGGACCAGACACACCCCACAACCAGGCATACTGCCAGTGCCAAGGAGCATGCCAAAAACAGCACCTCCATGTGGGTGGCCCACCGCAGCCTCCACAATAACCATGGCTGCTGCGAAAGCAACTAGACACCACAACCACCATGCAAATGGTCCGCCAACCACTGGAGTGCATTTACACAGGGAGAGTCACCAGCAGAGTCAAAGAAAAGAAGAGGACGTCTCTTTCCACAAAACCCATTTCAGAGTGACAGAAGCAGCATCTGCTCTATGATAATATTGGGGGACCTGATCACATCTCTCAGCGTTGGACAGATCATCTAGGCAACAAATCAACAGAGTAACCATGATTCTTTCAGAAGGAGAGAAGATAACTAGGGTAATTAGAGGGGGAGGGGAGGAAATGGGGGAAGGGGAGAGGTTGAACAAGGGGCATAAAGCATAATTACGATCTGTAACAATATATATGCTAGTAATATTGATTTGATCAACATATCTCAATGTTCAACCACCAAAATATGTATAATCGATTTTGATTCAATAAATAAATTTAAAAAAAAAAAAGAAAGGGTTTTCCAGCAATGAAATTGGGTATCAACTGTCCAATTAATCTTAAAATTAATTAAAATGAAATAAAATTAAAAATTCAGTTCCCTGGTGGTGTTAGTTATTTTTTAAAGGCTGACAGGCACATGTGGGGTGGTGGCTACTGTATTGGATAGTGCAGTTCTAGAACGACTGGTGCAAGAGAAGAACTAATTCTGCCTTTCAGGTTTGGAAGAACTCACCTGTAAAATATCTGGGCCAGGGCCAGAACTGTTTTTTTTTTTTTTAACCTTTTGGTCTGGTCTTGGGTAGTGGGAGGTCTTTGACTACATTTCAATTAAAAAAATAATTATCGATCTATTCGAGTTATCTTTTCTTCTTGTGCAATTTTGTTATTCTACATTTTGTCTGTGAATTTGTCCATTTTATTTAGGTTTAAAATTATTAGCATTTTATAATTTTTAAATAACCGTCAGCCTTACTAGTCTTTTCTATTACCTTTTCACATGCAGTTATCATTATTATATTCCCCTTTCTCATGTCTTTGGATTTGGTTTGTTCTTTTCCAACTGTCTAAGTTGAATTCTTATCTCATTTATTTTTAACATTTTTTATTTCCCCCAAAAATGTATTTAGAGTTGAGTCCCACAGATTTTGACATCTCTGTAATTCAGTTTTAAATATTTCTTAATTTGCTTTCTACTGAGTTAATTAGAAATATATTATTTACTTTCTAATCTTTCTTTGTTTCTTTCTCTTTCTTTTCCCCTCCCTCCCTTCCTTCTTTTCTTACTTCCCACTATGGTTAGAGAACATAGTCAGTAAGATACTGGTTTTTGGAATAACTAAATCTTCCTTTAAGGTTTAAATATTAAGTAAGTCTTGTAAGTGTTCTGAGTGTGTTTAAAAATATTAATACGATTCTCTGTTGATTGTGGATATATATACACACACATATATACATACATAAGGGTTTCAACAAGTTCATAGAAAAATAGAATTATAGGATAATACAAATCTTTCTATGAACTTTTGTGGGTTTTTTTTTGCCAGCTGGCCAGTATAGGGATCTGAATTTACATGAACTTTCTGAAGTTCTGTCCTATATATGATATTGTGCAGGTCTTTCATGTCTCTGCTTATTTTTTATCTGCTTAGTTTATTGGTTTCTGAGAGAGGTGTGTTAAAATTATTGATTTAGCTATTATTTCCTGCAGTTCTGTCAGTTTCTGAGAAGGTATACTAACATTATTGATTTATTTCTCCTAGAAGGTCTTCCAGTTGTGGTTTTCCTCAACTTGAGACACTATATTTAAAGGCATATATGTCTGTGTGGATACACACACACACACACACACACACACACACACACACACACACAAAGATTGTTTATCTATTAGGGTGAATATATATATATAATTTTGCTAGATATTGCCGATTCCTGCTCCATGGGGTTGTTCCACGTTGTATTGCTACCCACAATGTATGAGAGTGACAGTTTCCCTATAACCTTATCAATAGGGTGTGTTGTCAAGTTTTTGGAATTTTGTTAATGTAACGGGATATTATATCTCAATTAAACTGAGATATTATATCTCAATGTGGTTTTAATCTGTATTCCTCTTATGTCTTTGTCCATTTGTGCTGCTATAAAATACCTGAGACTGGGTAGTTTACAAAGACCAAAAATTTATTTCTCACAGTTCTGGAGGCTAGAAAGTCAAAAATCAAGGTGAGCAGGGTGCCGGCAAGTTCAGCTGTCTGATGATGGCTGTTTTCTGCTTCCAAGATGGCACCTTGCTGCTGCATCCTCTGGAGGGGAGGGATGCTGTGTTGGGTCATAAAGGAAGAGATGGAAAGGGCAAAAAGGGGCAAACTCCCTCCATAAAGCCCTTTTATAATGGCACCTAATCCCATACATGAGGACAGAGCCCTCATGACTCAATCACCTCCTAAAGACCACACCTCCCAATATTGTGTTTTAGGGATTAAGTTTCAACATGCGTTTTGGAGGAGACAGAAACATTTAGACCATAGCATCTTATTACAAACTATGTTGAGTTTTATTCATAGATTTGAATAGCATTTCCATTTCGTTTTTTTTTGTGTCTTTGTGTCTTTTGTCTATTTCTTTATTGGGTTGTCAATTATTTTTCTTTTTAATACTTAGAAATTCCTCATATATTAAGAATAATAATCGTTTGTATTATAAGTTGCAAATATTTCTCTCTTTTCTCTTTTACTTTGTGGCAGTTTTTGCCAATCAGTCTTTACTTTCTGTGTAATCAAATGTATCAGTCATTGCCCTTATTGCTTCAGGATTTCAAGTCATAGTTAGGAAACTAGAATTGTTTCTGAAGTCATAATTGTGTGAGCAAACTTCTGAGGATCCATGTGCCTGAGGGTATTATTGTTTTTAAATTATGCTCTCTATTTGAATGAAAATTTGGCTGAATATGAAAGTCTAGGCTCAAGTTTCTTTTTTTTTAATTAAAAAATTGAAGCATAATTGATTGTACATACATATAACCTGTGTGCAATGTGATGCTCAAATCAGGATAACTAATATATTCAACATTACATAATGTAATCATTTTTCATGTCCCCTTACCAATTTCTCACTAGATTCCTCCTTCCCTTTCCCCCTTTCCCACCTCTGGTGACCTCAGTTCTGTTCTCTGCATTTGGAAGTTCAACGTATTATTGTGATTGTTGTATCTTTCTTTCTTCTAAATTTTGTTTATTTATTTATCTTTTTTAGCTTCCACTTATGAGTGAGGACATTTGGAATTTCTCTTTCTGTGCCTGGCTTATTTCACTTAACATAATTTTCTCTAAGTTCATCCATGTTGTTGCAAATAGCAGAATTTCATTCTTTTTTATGGCTGAGTAGTATTCCATTGAGTATATATATCACATTTTCCTTATTCAGTCATCTGTTGATGGACATTTAGGTTGGTTCCAGCTCTTGGGCTCAATGTTCTTTTACAGTGAAAATTTTATTGACTTGTTTTATTCCATTCAGTGTTGCCATTGAAAAGTCTGGTGTCAGTTTTGTTCCTATACTACTAGAGTAGGTGAACTTCTCTTTTTCTTTCGAAGCTTTTAGAATTTTCTCTTTGTCTTTGATCTACTTAAATTTCACTATCTTGTACTGATGTGCTTTGTTTTTGTTATGTCTCCTATTTGTCACCCTGTGGCTTTGGGAAACCAAGACCTTTCATCCTGCTTTGTTTCTGGGAGATTTATCTTCATTTCTGTCTTCAGGAATTTCTTCTACTTCCTTTTATTTTTCTTTCATGGGACTGTTATTATCTGGATATTGACACTTTAATTTCTAACCTCTAAATCTCTTAATCTTCTTTTAATGTTTTCTAGCTCTTTAACTTTTCTTGATTTCTTCTGGAAGAGTTCCTTAATCTGATATTCCATTTTAGCAATTCTGTCTTCAGCTCTGCCTCTCCTATTCCTTACACCATCTTTTGTCATCTCTTTGTCTAGTGTTGTATTTTTATTTTTATTTTTTTAAAGATGACCGGTAAGGGGATCTTAACCCTTGACTTGGTGTTGTCAGCACCACGCTCACCCAGTGAGCAAACCGGCCATCCCTATATGGGATCCGAACCCGTGGCCTTGGTGTTATCAGCACCGCGCTCTCCCGAGTGAGCCACAGGCCGGCCCCAAGTGTTGTATTTTTGATACCTAATATTTCCATGAATTTTTTAGAATGATTTTTTGTTTTCATTTCATGTTGCTAATACAGTCCCTTATTTCCTTAAGTCTGCTGTCTATACTTATTTAAATGCTCAGTCTATCCTCTCTAATACTTCTACTTCAGATAATACATGTTATCTGTCTCTCTCTCTTTCTGTGGCATTTGTTTGGTGTCTTTCTTTTGAGGTGGTTGTACTGCTTGGGTGTCTAGTTATTTTGAGGGTATGAGATATTTAAGTTAGTAATGTATATTGGGAAAGGGCTGGCTGAAGTTGAGACCCTAACCTAGTGAGGTTGAATGAAAGGGGATGAGTCCGGTGACAGAATTCTCAGGCCCCACAGAACTGCTATTGATTACTCCTTGTTTGCTGCCACCCACCAAGCATTTTCTCCGGCCAGAATGTGACCTTCTAAACCCTTCATTTAAAGGTAGCTCCAGTAGGAGGTGGTTCCCCCCCCCACTTTTTTTGTGACAGTGTGTGTGGCTGGCCACACGGATTGAATCCTGAACCTCGTTGCTATCAGCGCCACACTCTAATCAACTGAACTAGCTGGCCAGCCTAGGAGGCAGTTTCTGTAGGTTGTAACCCAGCAACCCCAGGAACCAGAGGCGAATGTCCTAGGACCGCTGGTGACTGTGCACCTCTCTTCATCAACTTTTTTCCCTCTGGTAATATTTTTTAAAATTATGGTAAAATATACATAATATTTAAGAGCCTTGTGCTCTACCAACTGAACTAAAAACATATGTATCATTTTAGCCATTTGTAAGTGTAGAATTTGGTAGTGACAAGTGCATTCACAATGCTGCATACCCATTACCACTATCTATACCAAAACTTTCTCACCATCCCCAACATAAACTCTATACCCATTAAACAATAACTCCCTTTGCCCCCTCCCCCAGCCCCTGGGAACCGCTGTTCCACTTTCTGTCTCTATGAATTTGCCTATTCTAGGCATCTCATATGAGTGGAATCATACAATACTTGTTCTTCTGTATCTGGCTTATTTCACTTAGCATAATGTTTCCAAGGTCCACCTATGTTGTAGCATATACAAAATTTCATTTCTTTTTATAGATGAATAGTATTTCTTCATCAACTTTTATCTCAGCAGGTTTTACTACCCTAACATCATCCCATGATCGCCAGCACCCATAGGTCCAGCAATTCCCTAAGTTTCTATGATGACATGGTTGTCCCAAGGAGCATGTAGGCAGGGGGTTGGGGGGATGGAGTGGCAAGGGTAAAATTTTACAAAGCTCTCCTTCAGCCTGCTTTCTCATTGCAACTTCTGGCTTTATATTAGTTTTAGTCTCTTCAGGAATTTTGCAGGGATTTTTATTTTTTTGGGCTGGGGTGAGGGGTCAGTTCCTGGAATTCATGTTTTCTTCTTTATATTCTGGGGAGCATGTCTGCAGCACCTGCTAGTTTGCCAATTTGGCAGGAACCAGGGTCATTGTGGTCTCTGAATTTTGAATAATAGCTTGAAAGGCCTTTCTTCAACGTGGTGGATACTCATATCCTACTTTTCTGGGAATGGTTTCAGATTATTTCCTTGATAATCCTTCTTCCTCACCCCACCTGCTTGGTTTTCTTTGATTTTGCTTCCTGAATTTATAGTATTTTTTTATTTTATGTCTTTTGGGTTTTCTTAAAATGCCCGCCATATCTCAAGATTCTAAACACATGCCCTTGTTGTTTTCTCTAATACTATTATAGTTTTATTTTTTATATTTGGTATATTGATCTGTCTGGAGTTTATTTTTGTGTATGATATGATACAGGAATTTAACTTAATTTGTCTTCAAAATTTATTAACCATTTACTCAAACACCATTTATTCAATAGTCTATCTTTCCGCCACTGACTTGAAATGCAAAGTATTGATTGTATGTTGAGCTTATATCTGTCTGCTTTATCACTTTATTGGTTCTAATCACTTATTGATTCTCTGGATTTTTATGCAGACAACCACATCTTTTGCAAAATATTGTCAACTTTTTTCTTAATTTCCAACACATATCTTTTTTTTCCCCTCATCTTGTTATGATTGAATACTTCTGGATATGGTACTTGTTTCTTGCTATAGGTTTATGGGGAGACACTTTTTAATTTTATCATGTTAAGCAAGTTTCCTTCTATTCTTCAACTTTAAAATAAAATCAGGAATGGGATCAAATCTTATAAAATGCTTTATAGATATTTATCAAGATAATTTTTTTCTCACTACTGATCTGCTAACGTAGTGAACTCCATTAAGAGGTCTTCTACTTTTGAATTATCCTTATAGTCTTGAAATAAACTCCACTTGGTTATGATCATTATTCTTTTAATACAATTCTGGGTTCTATTTACTAATCATTTTATTTAGACATTTTGCATTTGTGTTTGTAAGGAGATTGTTTTTCCTTCCTTCCTTCCTTCTTCTTTTTCCTCTTTATTTCATCTTACTTAAAAAATTTTTTTTCTAAAAGATGACTGATAAGGGGATCGTAACCCTTGACTTGGTGTTGTCAGTACCACACTTTCCCAAGTGAGCTAACAGGCCATCCCTATATAGGGATCTGAACCCGTGGCCTTGGTACTATCAGCACCACACTCTCCCAAGTGAGCCATGGGCCAGACCTTCTTCCTTTTTAAAAACATGTCTTTGTTGTCTAGTTTCGGTATCAGGATTATTGTACCCTCCAAGAATATTGTGCTCAGGGAGGGCAAATTCACACCTCAGATATGTGTGTATCTCTGTGAGGACAAGTCACTGCCCCCTCCATGATAAATTGGCCCAATGTCAGCAATTCCCTCAAGTGGTGTCATCATTGCATCTGCCTTTGGCAGGCTGGGCACTTGGTAGTGGCTGTGCCAGAGAAGCCTCAATGAGAGAAAGGCCACACAGAGCCTCCACTCTTGCTTCCATGGCTGCATTGCAGCTAGCCCTAATGAACAAGTTCTGGGGTGTCTGGGGAGGTTACTGACACCCACAGAATTGTTCATCTTGTTCCCTGGTTGTTGAGAACTTTGTCTGCAGGGAATGGATGCTATCTGGTGGGTATTCTGCTTCATTCCAAGTCCCTGACCAACTGACCGATCTGTTAGCCACTGCTCATGAACCAGCGCAGATCCACATCACAGGCCATCTGTACTTCCATATATTGTTGACCACCAGACACATTGCTTGAAGCCCTGCCTTTGGGAAGATTTTCCCTCACCCTGTCTTTCAGGGCCACCCCCAGGAGGCTGTCCACTTAGGCACATTGTGCTGGCATACTGTATTTTTCCCCTTCTTCATTTAACTGATTGTAGGAAGTCTCCATGAGGCTGTAGTGGTGGGCTGCAGGACTAGTAGCAAATCAGGAGCAGGTACTGGGGGGTCTGATCCACAGGTAATTTATTTTTGCCTTTGGACCTGCTCAGGCTTATCTTGTATATACCATCTCCTTGTCAAAATAGAATGCTTCCCCTGGGCATGACCAATTTTATGATTTGGTAACACCCAGTTCCTAACGGGCATTTGGGGATAATTATTTCGTAAAGTGGGTTATATTTTTATTAGATTTATTGTTCACCAGTATTTCTTCTACATCCTGTCTTCTCCTATCATGACTTATTGCTCTGACTTAATTTTCATGTTGGCTGACCAGTTAGCTCATTTGGTTAGAGCATGGTGCTGATGACACCAAGGCCCAGGGTTCCATTCCTGTGTTGGCCAGCCACACCAAAAAAAAAAAAAAAAAAAATCATGTTGATGAGAATTTCCATGAATAATTTCTAGAAAGGGTGTATTCAGTGTAGGAAGATAGCCTAAGTGATTCATTTTCAAGAATAGCTTAACCTGTGGTGTGATAACCCCTGAAAGTCCACTTTCCTGAGGGTGACTTCTCAAGATGGTGGCTGGTCACCTTGCCCTTTTTACTTCCTGGTTCTTCTTCCTCCTCAGGACTTCTGGTGGGCCTTTTTCACGAGCTTATCCTGAGCCCACCTCTTTCCACCAGAGGGAAGGGGTCAATAAATACCTTATAAGGAAGTAATAAAACTTAGGTGATGTCTGGGAAGATTGTATATTCCATAGTACTCAGCCAATGAGGAACTGAGGGAGGGACTTGCACACTAGGGAATAAATTGCTCGATGTAACCGTTTCTGGCATGCCTGCCCAACAGACACCCAATCTTGCAAGACTGCCATTAAAGTCTCACTTCACTGTACCTCATGTCTCTGTGTCCAGCCTTTGGCATTGGATGGGTAAGGACATTTCTTATAGTCAGGGATGGCTGGGTTAGCTCAATTTGTTAGAGTATGGTGTTATAATATCAAGGTCAAGGGTTTGGATCTTTGTACTGGCCAGCTGCCAAAAACAAAACCAAAAAACCCCCCAAAAGCAACAACAAAAAAGAAAGGGTATATTTATGGTGAACTTTTAAACTTTTTTTTTCATGGCTTCCATTATGGGGATCTGATCCTATGACCTTGGTGTTACCAGCACCACGCTCTCCCAAGTGAGCTAACTGGCCAGCCTGTGGTGGAAATATGTAGGAAGTCTGATTTTCTTTTGCTGGAAACCATTAAGATTATCTTTTCATCATGGTAGTTAAAAATGTTTACAAGAAATGTCTATATTCATGACTTTAAAAATTAATTCTGCTTGGTACTTGGGTTGACGCTTGCCATCAGAAAGTTCAAGTCCCTCCGTGTGCTGCAGACTCCTCCCCCGAGGAGCTCACGCTCTGGTGTGGGAGATAAGACAAGTACACAAATAACCCCGATACCAGGAGGAAGGTGATAAGTTCCGAGAAAGATCTACACAGTGCTACAAAGGCACCCAGAGCAACCAGTCGTCTGCGCCTAGCAGAAACCTGGTAGACTTCCTGGGCGAGGCGGTGCCGAGCAGGGTCTTGAAGGCCCAGCTGATAGAGGAGGGTGGCAGAAGACACGGCCCAGCCCAGTGTGCACAGAGCGGGGAGACTTCCGGCTAGGGAGGCGGAGACTCCACAGAAACCACACACCCTGTGGGGTTGCCACTGTGCGATCCAACAGCCCGGGCCAGAGCGCTCGGAACAGGGAGAAGTCCTGCACCGGAAGTGGAAGCTCAGCAGAGACCACACACCCTGCGGTACTGCCCCATGATCCAGCAGCCCAGCAGAGTCCAAACTGACCAGAGAGGTGGCTCCCCAGAGAGGCCCAGGACCTGAGGCAACCACACACACAAGGCACTAGAGGCCAATCGAGCAGTCACAGAGGTAGCCATACCAAATTGGCAACCACAGCAACATCTTAGTTAGTCAATAGTCTCAAACCGGTGGACTGTGAAACCCCCTGCCACAATGAATAAACATAAAAAAAAAAGATACCAGAAATACAAAAAATCAAGAAAGTACACCACCAAAAGTTAATAAATCTCAAACTCTAGATCCTATAGAACAAGAAGCCCTTGAAATGACTGACAAGGAATTTCGAGTGATAATTCTAAGGAAACTGAATGAGATACAAGAAAACTCAGCTAGACATCATGATGAAATGAGGAAAAGTATACAGGACCTGAAAGAGGAAATGTACAAGGAAATCAATGTCCTGAAAAAAAATGTAACAGAACTTGCTGAACTGAAGAAGTTATTCAGCGAAATAAAAAACACAACAGAGAGTTTAACCAGCAGGCTTGTTGAAGTTGAAGAGAGAACCTCTGAACTTGAAGATGGGCTGTTTGAAATAACACAAGCAGACAAAAAGAAAGAAAAAAGAATCAAAGACATTGAAGAAAATCTGAGAGAGATATCAGACAACCTTAAGCGCTCAAATATCCGAGTCATGGGTATTCCAGAAGGGGAGGAAAACGGAGATTGCATTGAAAACATATCCAACAAAATAGTGGCAGAAAACTTCCCAGGTATAGGAAAAATCACAGATCTTCAGATCCAGGAAGCTCAATGATCTCCAAACGTATTCAACCCAAAAAGGCTTTCTCCAAGACATGTTATAGTCAAATTGGCAAAACTCAGAGACAAAGAGAGAATCTTAAAAGCTGCAAGAGAGAAGCGTCAAATCACCTATAGGGGAGCCCCAATCAGGCTAACATCAGACTTTTCATCACAAACCCTAAAAGCTAGAAAGGAATGGGATGATATATTCAAAATACTAAAAGACAAAGATTGCCAGCCAAGAATACTCTACCCTGCAAGGCTATCCTTCCGAAATGAAGGGCAAATAGTATATTTCTCCGACAAACAGAAACTGTGGGAGTTCACTACCACACGACCACCCTTACAAGAAATCCTCAAGGAAGTACTGGGTTTGGTTCCTGAAAAATAACTACCACTGCCATAAAAACCCAAGAAAAATCAAAACCCACTAGTATAATAAAAATGGCATTCATGAAGAGAAAACAAGCAAACAAAAATGCTATCTACAACCTAAGGAACCAACAAACACAGAAACCAAACAGTAAATCAGAAAGCAAGGAACAAAAGACACCTAAGACAACCAAACAACCAATAAAATGCTAGGAATAAAGCAACACCTTTCAATAACAACTCTTAATGTAAAAGGCTTAAATTCCCCCATCAAAAGACACAGACTGGCTGACTGGATCAAAAAGGAGGACCCAACTGTATGCTGCCTACAAGAGACCCACCTCACCCATAAAGATTCACATAGACTAAGAGTGAAAGGATGGAAAAAGATTTACCATGCAAACAGAAAAGAAAAACGAGCTGGAGTAGCTATTCTTATATCTGACAAAATAGACTTTAAACTAAAAACCATAAAAAGAGACAATGAGGGACACTACTTAATGATAAAAGGACTGATCCATCAAGAAGACATAACGATCATAAATATGTACGCACCCAATGTTGGAGCAGCCAGATTTATAAAACAAACTCTATTAGACCTAAAGAAGGAAATAGACACTAATACCATAATAGCAGGGGACCTGAACATCCCACTGTCAATATTAGATAGATCATCTAGGCAACGAATCAGTAGAGAAACACAAGATCTAAACAAGACTCTAGACCAATTGGAATTGGCAGATATCTACAGAACATTCCATCCAAGAACCTCAGAATATTCATTCTTCTCATCAGCACATGGATCATTCTCCAGGATAGATCACATATTAGGTCACAAATCAAGTCTCAATAAATTCAAAAAAATTGGAATTATCCCATGTATTTTCTCAGACCACAATGGATTAAAACTAGAAATTAATAACAAACAAAACTCTGGAAACTATACAAACACATGGAAATTAAACAGCATTCTACTTAATGACATATGGGTCCAAGAAGAAATCAAGCAGGAAATAAAAAAATTTATTGAAACTAATGAAAATAATGATACATCATACCAAAACCTGTGGGATACTGCAAAAGCAGTATTAAGCATTCTACTCAATGACATATAGGTCCAAGAAGAAATCAAGCAGGAAATCAAAAAATTTATTGAAACTAATGAAAATAATGATACATCATACCAAAACCTGCGGGATACTGCAAAAGCAGTATTAAGGGGGAAATTTATTGCATTAAATGCTCACCTCAGAAGAATGGAAAGATGGCAAGTGAACAACCTAACACTTCACCCTAAAGAACTAGAAAAACAAGAACAATCCAAACCTAAAGTTAGCAGATGGAAAGAAATCATTAAGATCAGAGCAGAACTGAATGAAATTGAAACCCAAAAAACAATACAAAAGATCAATGAATCAAAAAGTTGGTTTTCTGAAAAGATAAATAAAATTGACAAACCATTAGCATGGCTAACAAAAAAAAAAAAAAAAAGAAGAGAGAAGACTCAAATAACAAAAATTAGAAATGAAAAAGCCGATATTACAATTGATTCATCTGAAATACAAGGAATCATTCGAGACTACTATAAACAACTATACGCCAACAAATTTGAAAATCTGGAGGAAATGGATAGATTTCTGGACAAACACAAGCTCCCAAAACTGAACCATGAAGATGTAGAAAATTTGAACAGACCAATAACAATAAAGGAGATTGAAGCTGTTATCAGAAGGCTCCCAACAAAGAAAAGCCCAGGACCAGATGGATTCACAGCAGAATTTTACCAAACATTCAAACAGGAATTGACACCGATTCTTTACAAACTATTCCAAAAGATTGAAACAGACGCAAATCTCCCAAACTCATTCTATGAAGCAAACATCATCCTGATACCCAAACCAGGTAAAGATATAACCAAAAAAGAAAACTACAGGCCGATATCCTTGATGAATATAGATGCAAAAATCCTCACTAAAATACATGGATGGGCCTTGAGAGAATTATATTAAGTGAAACGAGTCAGGCACAGAAAGAGAAATACCACATGTTCTCACTTATTGGTGGGAGCTAAAAATTAATATATAAATTCACACAAACACACACACACACAAAAAAACCCAGGGTCGGAGGGGAAGTAGATATAACAACCACAATTACTTGAAGTTGATACGACAAGCAAACAGAAAGGACATTGGTGGGGGGGAGGGAGGAGAGGGAGGAGGGAGGGAGGTTTTGGTAAGGGGCAACAATAATCAACCACAATGTATATCGACAAAATAAAATTAAAAAAAAAAAAAAAAAAGAATGTTCAAGTCCCTTTTTCAGATAAGGGAAGTTTTCATGTATCACATCTTGTATTATTGATTTTTTCTACCTAGTTCTTTCATTCACTTTGGAGACCCTATTATTCATTGTCTACTTTCTATGTTGCTTTGCTTTTCACATACATTTTCTTTGTCTTTTGCGTGTGTGTCTGGAGTCATTTTATGTATTTATTCAACAAACATTATTAAGTCCTCCTCTGTGCTCAAATTTAGGCACTGAAGTTAGATCAGTGAAAAATACAGAGAACACTGCCTTCATGGAACTTACATTTCAGTGGGAAGAGACAGATAATAAATACTATTGAAGAAAGAAGCGAGTAGGGTAAGGAGGTTTGGGAGTGGCAAGACGGGGGATGACTTGTAATTTTAAATAGTGTGTTCAGATTAGGCCTCATTGAAAATATGAAGTTTGAGAAAATACTTAACAAGGTGAGAGAGTGAACCATTCAGGAAGAGGGAGGAACATTCTAGAAAGCAGCCAGTGCAAAGGCTCTAGGATGGGAGTGTGCTTGGTGTGTTGAATGACAAGCAAGGAGGCTGGTGTGACTGGTTCAGAGTAGGGAGGTTTGAATGAATAACAGGGATCTAGGTCCTGTAGGGCATTGTAAGTCACAGTAAAGACTGGTTTTGCTCTGATAAAATGGGAAGCTGCTGTGGTCTAGATGTTCACATCTACCCCTGCTTCAGTTTTATATGTTGAGACCTAATCACCAATGTAATGGTGTTGGGAGGTGAGGCCTTTTGGGAAGTGACTAGGTCACATGGGTGGAGCCCTCATGAATGGGATTTGTGCCCTCATAAAAGAGGCCTCAGAGAGCTGCCTTCCCCCTTCCACCATGTGAGAACACAGGGAGAAGGTGCCATCTATGAACCAAGAATTGGGCCCTCACCAGACACTGAATCTGCCAGCACCTTGATCTTGGACTGTGAGAGATAAAGTTCTGTTGTTTGTAAGCCACCCAGTACATGGTATTTTGTTATAGCTGCCCGAACAGAGTAAGACAGAAGCCATTGTCAGGTTTTGAGACATAAGAATGACTTGATCCAATGTAGATTATAAAAAGATCTCTCTGGCTGACCTGTTGAGATCAGTTTGTGCAGGGGCAAAGGTAGAAGCAGATGCTGATAGGAGGCTCTGTAGCAGTTCGGGTGATAGACAGTAGCTTGGAGCAGGATGGGAGCAGCGAGGGCTCATGAAAAATGGTGACCACCTGAAACTGGAGTTGCCACCAGCTGAAATGGAAAATGCTATGGGGGTAAAATCAAGAATTTAGTTTCAGACATGTTAAGTTTGGGACGTCTAACATTGAAGTGGAGATGTTGAATAGACAGTTGGATGTTTGAGTCTAGAGTCTGGTAGGATCTTGGCATACAGATAGTATTTAAAGCTGTAAGTCTGGATGGGGGTAATTGTATTGGTCAGGCTAGGCTAGGCTTCTGCCTTGGTAATAAAAAGCTCCCAAATTCCAGTGGCTGGACACACCAGTTTCTAGTTCATGCAAAGCGTGTTGCAGATCTGGGCTCTTTTTCAGGACATCTGTCTTTCATGGAGTGACTCAGTGATCTGACTTCTTTGGTTTTTTGGTTTCACATCTCAACATGAAGATTTCCTCAAATAGCCACAGCAGGAGAAAAGACAGCTGGAGATTCATGTGCCAGGCTTTGCTGGGAAGTGACCCGTCTCTTCTGCTCACAGCCCATTGACCAGAATCAGTTGCAGTTTCCACTTGCTGGGAAGGGGTGGGGGTCACGTCATCCGGGGAATGAGGATAGACACAGGTGATAAGAAGGTCATGGAAAAGAGACAGCAAAAGAGACAGAGAAGGAATGTTTGAGGAGGTGGAAGGAGGATCAGGATGTCATGGTGTCACGGAACTCAAGGAGGAAAGAAACTGATTAAGATGGGACAGCAAGATGATGACTGAGGACTGGCTGTCAGATCTAGCAAGGTGGAAATGATCCATGATCTTGAGAAGAGTGATTTCTCAGAGCTATGTGCAAAAAAAGTGTTTAGAGTGGGTTTAAGAGAAATGGTGGTGGGTGACGAGGAGTTAGAGACAAGTGTAACTAAGAAATGGGGTAGTTGCTGGCAGGGGAGGTAAGTTTAAGACAAGGGTGCTTTTGCTTGTTCTTTTCTGCTGGGAGAGATAATAGCATTTATATGCTGTTGAAGAAGGTCAAGTAGAGTGAAAATTGGTGGTGTTGAGTGAGAGGAGAGTGTTGATGGAGTGGTGGCCTTGGATATGCGAGAGGGGTGGGTTCTAATGCCAGAGGAGGGGCTGGCTGTGGATGGCAGCCTGGACATTCCCCTCAAGTGGCAGGTGGGAGGAAGTGACAGTGGTGCAGGTTCTGGTGGAGGGGGGCTGGTGAAGGCAGAGAACTGGGAGTTTGAGGAGAGAGGAGAAAGTGCAAAATAGCCTCTGGCTACTGGGGGAGTGGACAGACTAGGGAAGCATGTGTGGCATGGGCAGGACAAAGAGTCTTTTGAGATTCACAGCCATGAATTGAAGTGAGATCTGTTAGGCTGATGTGGCTTATGACTTGACCAGTCACATTCTGCTAGAAAGCTGGATTTAACTAGGTGGAGGTTTTGTCAAAAGAATTCAAGGAAGTGAGAGGGGCAGGGAGTTTGGGGTGTGAGCGGGGTGATGATGATTATGATAATGTTAGTTCTTCTATTTGATTGGATCATGAACTATCTGGCCAGCAGCATCAATTTATTTTTCACTGACTCTACTGAATTTTATAATTTGAATATATGTATATATATGTATGTATGTGTATAAAGTAAATGTGTAATAAAAATATAATATAAATGTAAAATATATAAAAATAAATTAAAAATTGTAATAAAAGCAAAAAATAACTAGTGAGAAACATTAAGGAGAGTCAAGAAGATATTGCAAAAAAAAAAGCAATAAGAAAAAACAAAAAAAATTTTGAAATACATATACATTCACGTATCGCTTATCCACAGGGATAAGTTTTGAGAAATGCATCATTGGCAATCTTATTGTTCAAACATCTTAGGGTATTTAAGATACAGGTTTCTTTACACAAACCTAGATAGTCTAGCTAACTACACGCCTAGGTTATGTGGTATAGCCTGTGGCTCCTATGCCACAAACCTGTACAGCGTGTTGCTATACTGAAAACTGCAGGCAATTGTAACATAATGGTAGTATGTGTATGTAACATGTCTAAACATCGAAAAGGTACAGTAAAAATACAGTATGAAAGATAAAAGTGGAACATCTGTATGCGGCACTTACCATCATGAATGGAGCTTGCAGTATTAATGAACCCAAGTTGGCTGCTCACCACCGAAACAGAAGAAAAAAGTCGACTCAAAAGTCAAACTGTTGGTGGAATAGGAAGGCAGTTTTATCAATCATCTTCTTCATCTGGGTAAAACTGCCTTCTTGTTCTACTAACAATTTGACTTTTGAGTCCTTTGTTTTCTTCTGTTTTGGGGACAGGCAGCTGGACTTGGGTTCGGTAAACAGATTTTCATGAGCCATCCAGGAGCTGAGTGCCTTGGGCGGCCCAGCCCTCCACTTCCAATGTCTGTGGCAGCATGTCAGGGTTTATCGGTTCATGCTGTGGGAATGAGGCTGGGTCCACCTATGAGTGCCAGCTGCCTGTGGTAGGCCAGCCCTGTGGCTGGGATTTTTAGGACTTCCCTTACTTTTCCAGCAGCTGCGTTGACCACATTCCCCGCCTTTTGGTTGGTGAAGGAAGGCAGCGTTAGTAAGGAGTTGATGGGCTCTGAGCTGGGTAGTCCCTCAAGGAGTCCTCTTTCTACACCATTTGTTTGTTAAAGGTGATATCTGAGTGTGAGAAATGTCCTCCATTGTGTCAACTAGTTCCATTCCAAATTAGCTCCTTCTTTGCCCTGACTCAGCTCGAAGCAGTAAGATGAGTCGACTGCCCATTCCATAGACATGGAAGGGACTATTGGCAGTGGGGACACTGTTGGAGGGAGCAGGACTGAGGCCATGTTAGGAACTAAAACCACTTGGGCTGTAGGAAAATTTTAAAAGGGACACAGTTATTTTCTTAGCTTACACTTCTTTGAGTTCCCTCTTTTCCCATGGTTACTTGATATTTTGAACTGTGGTTACGGGGCAAGATGACATTATTTACATAAATGTAAAGTAGTTTTCCACTCAGCCTGGAGCTGCAGACTTGCCACAAGACAAGTACTATCCAGATCCTGAGAAGCCAAGGAAGACATCAGTAAAGCTATGCTGATTCCACCCCAAAGCAGGACCCTAAGATAACACCAAGGATGGGAACAGAGACCAGACAGAAACTTGGTGAGACCTCGCACCTGGCTCCTTGCACAGAGCCCTCATAGCTCACGTCCCCCTCCCTCCTTGTCACCTCCCACATTCCATTCCTTCAACCCCGTCTTTAAAAACCCCTCAGTAAACCTGAGTCTTTGACACGGCTTTAGTCTGGCCATTCTCCTTTAGGTTTACTGGAGAGGTGGGTTAGCCTAACATCTCCCCTCAGGTCGCTGGTATTCCTAGATGGCAGGCTATCCTACCTCCTTCAGCTTAATAAAGCTGCCTTCCTGTTCCACCAATAATTTGACTTTTGAGTCATTTGTTTTTTTCTGTTTGGGCAGCGGACAGCCAGACTTGGGTTCGGTAACATATCTTGGTGAGCCAAGCCAAGGTTTTTGTATGGGGAAGGCAGCCATGCATATGGGTTTGGTAACAGCAGGACTGGAGTTGCTCTGGGAGCCCGTGAGTGAGGGTTGAGTGAGTGTGAAAGCCCCGGACATGACTGTACATTACTTAGACTTTATAAACACTGTGCATTTAGGCTACACTAAATTTGTAAAAAAATAAACTAATTGAGCTACGACATTATGTTGGCTACTAAGTCATTAGGCGATAGGAATTTTTCAGCTCCATGAGGTCTGTTGTTGACTGAAACGTCATTATGTAGTGCGTGGCTGTATTCTGAACACGTGTGTTCCAAATATCTACCTGTCTCCTTAACGGTTCTCAGTGCCGTTGTCCTTTTTCAGGGCTATCTTTTGTTTCTTCTCTGAAGCCTGCCTCTCCAGGAACCACTTGTTCTGATGGTTTGTGTTAGGTCCCTGGAACTGAGAGCCTGACTTTTAGAAAGTCCCTGTCCCTCAGTTTCGTTTCTCTAAGTTTCTGTTTCCCTAAGTCTCTGTTCCCATGAGCAGGCAGAGCAGGCTGTAGCTGGAGTGGAACATTGTAACCGTTTCTCTCTGTTAGGCCCGATGCTAATCTTAACCCTATAAAAGAAGACACCCAACTGCCTCTTGGTGCTGATGCCACTCTTTGGCTCAGCCCGGCAGGTCTGCTTGCCGCTTGCTAATGAAATCTTATTTTCCATCCTTTGCCTGGCTAGCATCCCCTTCTTCGGTGACCTTAAAGTTTGCCCCTGTCCCCTCCCTCAAGCCACTGAATCCTTTCTGTCAATGCCACTCAGAGTGGTCCTGGACCAGCGGCATTGGCAGCACCTGGGAGCCTGTTGTGAATGCAGATTCCCAGGCTCTGCCCCAGACTCCCTGAATCACATTTCTCAGGGGAATGTGCAGATTCACTAGCTCCCCAGGGGATTCTGTTGAGAACCTCTGTTTATATTATCTGTGGCCTTTCCTTTCCTGCTGCTGTCAGAGACTTGAATCCCTGCAGACCTGCACTGGTCAGGATCTGTGGCTCTCGGAAGGCTGCACTGGGTAGCCGGCATGGAAGCAGGTCCTTCTCTGGGAAAGGGGGAAGGCAATGACAGGTGAGCTACCAACACGGACCTTGCAACTGAGCCGTCCAAGGAAGGCCTGTTTTTCAGGTTCTCTAATGGTTTGGGTTAGAATGGGCCCCTGGCAGGTTCCATGCGTGTTAGTTTCTGGTCTCACTTTTACTGTGGTCCCTGTGGATTTTCTCATTGCTCCCCTGGCCCAGAGAAAGTAGAAAACAAGATCTCAGACCCAGAGAGAACAAAGAAGTCAGCTGAGTTTCTAAATGTATTTGAAAATCTCACAGCAAAGGAAATACCAGTTCAAAAATCAAGGTGTGTTTGATTTACTTTGGCTATCCAGAGACAAATCCTGAAGGACTCTGTCTAAACATTTTTCTGCATAAAGATCCGAGTGGGGAAGATTGCAAGTTGATGTAGGAGCTGGGTGGGAGCCCTGGGCTGGGTCGTGTGTGGGAGTGCCAATCCAAAAGGGAAAGCCTACTGGCTGCAGAGTCCAGCACCTGGGAACTGGGTAGAGGGTTGGGGGAGCAGGTGCATGTCCCTGGGTCTCTTGGGGGAGAACTGGTAAAGCTCAGGGGCCACTCCCAGCTATCACAAAAGCATGCAGAGTGCCTCCCAGCCGGTGGGATAGTAGGGTGGAGGGGCTCTTCAGAGGATGCTGGTAGACACAGACGCCAGCCCATCATGTGCTGCCTGGGCAGATGCTAGGGAAGCAGGACTGGGCATCATTCTCCCCGATGCCGGGAACCTTCCTGAGGAAAGGGAGAAGAGGACAGGATGGGACGTATTTGCCTGAAGTGTCTGGGTGACCATGAATGGGACTGAGTTTTCCTGGGAGTAACTAGACTACATTTACAGAAACTGGAATCAGAAATTAAAATTGAGTTACAAAAAATAGAGAGCTACCTTCTGCACATGTGACTTTTGAGACTGAGAATTTGTACTTGCTCTGTTTATACTTGAATGTGAAAGTATCTTGCCCAGTGTCTGGCATATAGTTGGTGTCCAGCAATTGCTAGTTAATGCCTTTCCAATTACGTGCATGGCCTAAATATGTGCACACATGCTGGTGGAAAGGGTTAGTGAGCAGAGAGAATGTCCCAGGTGATGTTGTCATATTATTTTTATCCAGAAACGTGTTTGTCTTTTTACACGTTTTTGATCATGCCATATAAACACTTTTTACAACTTAGAGGATTTTTATAACATTTTAGTGTTTATAATGTTAATGTTATAATATTATGCTTACATTTAATTGTACACTTAATGTTAATGTTATAATTAATGTTAACATTTAATATTAATTTTTATAAGATTAATACAAGATGATTACATTCCTCATTGTTCAGAAGACCCAAATCTGAATCTTGGATTCACCACTCGTATTAGTTGGAGCATGACACTTCACCTCTAACAGTCTTTGTTGTAAAACAGAGGTAATGCCTAATCTACAAAGCCGGTGGGATGAAGCTGTTGGAGAGGAATGAATGTCTCTTCAGGACCTACACCTGCCTGGTACTCTCTGGGCAGCTTTATATATGTTTTCTGAATTATAAAAGGATTTAGCATAGAGAAGGCACATATGCAGAAGATGGCGAAATATTAATTCCATTCATCCGTGTACGAGTCCTAAACATACCACATGCAACACACACACACACCCCCGCCCCAGACACAGACATATGACATATACCAACAAACACCACACACAATACGTGCACACACACACATGCACTGCAGCAACACACTGCATGCGCACACACTGCACACAATGTAACACATGCATACACATGCGGCACACACCTACCATACACCAATGCAACACATTCACACACAAGATATGCACCCCCTCAACCTACACCACCCACCCACACGCATGCGTCACATGTACACACAATATACCACATGCATACATGACCAATGTGAACATACACATGCACCATATACTGCATGCATGCACATAACACACATGTACATACAAACCATATACACATACTGCATACACACATTTATACTATTCTACATGCACACGATGTTCACACATGTACCACACATAATTACATACACACATCACCTATACACACATACCATATACACACACACACTCCACATGCACACACATCATATTATGCATACACTGCAATGCTACTTACGCACACCCAAGTTTGGTAACCAGAGATTGCAATAACTACAGATACCACTAGGTGGCATCATGACACTTTACTCAGAAATTTTAATTTTCCTATTTTTATATAGTTATGATTATACTCTATATTAGTAGTTTTCAAAGTGTGGCTAAAACTATCTTTGTAATAATACTAAGATGTCATTTGTCTTTTTTCATTCTCATTCTTCCATGAGTATATGGTATGATTTTCCAGAGTCTGTTGGTGTGAGATGCTGCAACAGACTGAAGGCTGAATCATACCTGAGGAGCCAGCTCCTTCCACGAAGTCAGACATCTCTTTAGAGATTTGCAGATTAAAACAATGCCATTCTTCTCACTAACTTTAAAGAAAATATAGTTATTTAAAAAATATTGTTTATGTTAATATGCAATGAGTTTATTATTTTTATTTTTTAAATGTTTAAATTTTGTGCAACTTGAATTCTTTTTTAAATTTATTTTTTAATTAGCAAATAAAAATTGCATGATGTTTTTAAATATGTATACAAGCATACCTCATTTTATTGTGCTTTGTGGATATTGCATGTTTTAAAAATTGAAGGTTTGAGGGCCTGCCCGTGGCTCACTCGGGAGAGTGCGGTGCTGATAACACCAAGGCCACAGGTTCGGATCCTATATAGGGATGGCCGGTTCACTCACTGGCTAAGTGTGGTGCTGAAAAATTGAAGGTTTGTGTCAACCCCGTGTAGAATAAATCTATCAGAGCCATTTTTCCAACAGCATGTTCTCACTTTTATTTTTTATAATTTTAAATTTTTTGTTACTTGTGTTGTTTTGATCACTTCTATTTTTTAATTAAGATGTGTACATTGTGTTTTAGACATAATGCTATTGCCCACTTAATATATTAACAGTGTAATGTAAACATAACTTATATGTCCCGGGAAACCAAAAAATTTGTGTGACTCATTTTATTGAGATATTTGTTTTACGCAGTGGTCTAGAACTGAACCTGCAATGTGTCCGAGCTTTGACCGTACATTGTAGAAAGGTTAAATCAAGCTAATTCACATATGCATTACCTCACTTATTTATCATTTTCTTGTGGTAAGAACACTTAAAATCTACTCTCTTAGCAATTTTTAAGTATACAATGCATTATTATTGTTACTTTTTATTAAATAAATAGATATTTCAAAATTCCCTCAGTTTAATATCTACTACAGTAAAATTGATATATATAGCTCCCATAAACAAAAGTTCTTTAGGGTCCACAGCAATTTTTTAAGATAAAGATTTTTAAGATTTTTTATTTTTATTTTTTTGTTGAATCATAATTGATTATATATATTTTGGGAGTTCAACATTGACATATGATGATCAAATCAATATTAGCATATATATTATTACAAATCATACTTATTCTTTATGCCCCTTGTCCGATCTCTCCCTATCCCCTCTCACTCCCCCTCCCACCTCTGATAACCCTAGATTTCTTCTCTCCTTTAGAAAGAGTAATGGTTACTCTGTTGATTTGTTGCCTAGATGATCTCTCCAGTGTTGAGGGAGGTGTGCTCAGGTCCCCCACTATTGTCGTAGAGCAGATGCTTCTTCTATCACTCTGGAATGGGCTTTGTGAAGAGAGACATCCTCTTCTTTTCTTTGGTCTCCACTGGTGACTCTCTTTGTGTCAATGCACTCGAGTGGCTGACAGGCCATCTGCATGGTGGTTGTGGCATCTAGCCACTTTTGCGGCAGCCGCGGCTGTTGTGGTGGCAATGGTGGGCCACCCACATGGAAGTGGTGTTTTTGGGTTGCTCCTTGTTTGGTTGCGGGAGGAAGGGTCAGTCCCTGGCTCTATGCCACAGGATACCAGGCGGGTTTGGTGGCAGCGACAGCATGCCTGGTTGTGGGAGGAGGGGTCAGTCCCTGGCTCTGTCTGTTTTTACATTCTAAGTTATTGTTGTGGAGCAGGTGGGTGGGAGGGAGAGAGGGGAAGGGGGAAGGAGATAGGGTAGGAGAAGGAGGAAGGAGGGTGGGCATGGTTGAGGCCTGTGGCACCCCCCTCATTCCTACAGAGGAGACCAGGGGGTTTACAGTGGTGGCTTGGTCATTGCTTGGCTGAATGCAGATGTCAGGGGGGTGTGGCTAAAGCCCTCAGCCCCCCACTGCCCTGGGCTTGGGAGACCAGGCAGCTTCCAGTGGTGGTTCAGTGGTTGTCGCTGGGCTGGTTGCAGATGTCAGGGGTGTGTGGCCAAAGACCTCGGCCCCACACTGTCTTGGCTCCGGAGCGTGGGGTGTTTCCTGCTGCAGCTCAGTGGTATGTAGCCTCATATCGTAACCTATTTTCAAAGTATTTGAAAGATGTCTGTGTACTTCATTTTAAATGGCCACATGACATTCCAGAATGTGAGTGAATCACACACTTTTTTGTTGGCTGTTTTAGGCAGGATGGCATGGAGATTAGGCTATGGGTCCTGGCGCCAGAGGTCCGGGTTTGAAGTCGCCTCCCAGTCATTGCCTAACTTTGGGAAGGTGACTCAATCTCTCTGGGCCCCTTAAATCCTCACAGAGTGTTGTGAGCATTGAATGAGAATATGCAGGTGAAAACCTTAGAGGATAAGTGTTCAGTTAATGTTTCTTTCTATTATAGACCACATTACCATTGTCCATAAAGCCTTTTTCTCTATTTAGGGTTACTCCTTTGGGATCAATATGCAGAAATGAAATTACTGGGTCAGTGGGTACCAGCATTGTTAAGACTCTGGATAGCTATCCCCAAATAGCTCTCTAAAATGTTCCCATGTACCCTCCTGCCAGCAGCATACAACAGTGCCCATGTCACCATACCATTCCTGGAAAGTGGTGATTCTTTACCAGAGTGCAATGTTCTATCTAGAGTGACAGCAACCATTTTAAAGTAAAGGCTCAGGAATTACTCCTCGTATCTGCTGTAGTGGTACCTGCCACCTGTCCCACAAGTATCAGCTATTGCCACGGTTAAGCTGCATAACAAACCATCCCCAAATCTCTAATGGCACACAGCAATAAACATTTAAAATAAATTATTTGCTGGCGCAGGGATCGAACCCCACACTTTGGTGTTACCAGCACCACACTCTAACCAACTGAGCTAACCGGCCGGCTAGGATAAGCATTTATTTCTAACTCATGAGTTTGCGGGTTGGCTGCAGGTGGGCTGGGCAGCTGTGTTCCATGTGTCTCTCATTTTCCTCCTGGGACTAGCAGGGGCGTGCTCATCTCTGGGTGATGGCAGGGGTTTGAGAGAGGGCACATCTCACCACACAAACATATTTCCCATTTCCCAATGGCTAAGCCCAAAATCACGGGGTAGAAAAGTGCATCTCACCCACAGTGAGGCTATGGCAGGGCTGTGGATGCAGTTGAAAAATTGGGGCCAACAGTTCAATCTCCCACACCCTGTTTCCTGTCATTGCTAGTTAAAAGAAAGTTCTTTATTAGACTTGAAAGCATAAAGGAGAGATTTCTGTTTAACTTAATATGTTGATATATTAGGAATTCTCAGTTTTAATATTTCAGCAACTCAGTACTCTTCTCTTTAAGAGAACCTGTCTGGATTCATCTTTTTCTGTACAGTTCCTGACCATCTATGACCTATCTCTCGTCTAGGCAGCTTTCCAGCTAGCATGATCTGATTTACTTTAGCTTCAAGGGAGCCAAAAAGGACACATGATAATCTAAATGAATTTATAAACATTTTCACTAACTTCAAAAAGAAAAACTGGTTTTCTAGCCCAATTATTTAGCAAATCAGTCCAGTTTACTAAAAATCCCAAATTATTTTCAGAAACGTGGCAGTTCTAACTGGATAATTTGCAGAAAGGTCTGCTCTTGCATTTGGACAGTGATGCTTGAAAATATCTTTATTTTGTATCCCCATTTGAATGCTAGTTTGGCTGGGTAAATAGTTTTCCTTCAGAATGTTAGAGAAATTGCTCTGTCTTCTAGCATTCAGGGTTGATGCTAAGTCTGATGTCAAGTTAATTTTCATTCTCTTGTGATAACCTATATTCTTTCTCTGAAAACTATTAGAATTTTCATTTTATCCTTGGTATTCCAAAGTTTAACTGCAATGTGCTTAGATTTCTAAAATTCCATTTTACTTTTCATTTTATCTGCATTTTATTTATTTATTTATTTTCTTTTTCTTTTTTCTTTTGTTAACTTTAAAAAATTTTTTTAAAAATTAAAAAAAATTTTTTTTTTAAGGCTGGTCAAGTGAAGCAGTGGGAGTGAAGAAGGAACAAAGAAATCTGTAACCGGTTGTGATCAATTAGTTGTAAACGTCACTGCACTCAGACTAGCCTATCTGCTTGGTGTTGAGTGGACTCTATCAACCTGAAGACTGATGTCTTTATTCAGTTCTAGAATCCTCCCCTCCCCTCAATTATTCCTTTGAGTATTTCTTCACTCCCATTTTACCTGTTGTCTCCTTTTGGAGCTCCTGTTATACACATATCAGAATTTCTGGGTCTATCCTCCATGCCTTGTGACTTTTAACCCACATTGTCTATTTCTTTGTCCTTTCACTCTAAGCTTTAGGAGAAGCCTGTGGTTTGATCTTTCATGTCACTAATGTCCCTTAGCTGTGTTTATTTGCTATCCATAGCATTTATTGAGTTTTTGAAGTTAACCTTCAGTTTCTACCATTTATAATTAATTTTTTATGGATGAAATAGCCTCTCATATCTTAGAAGATAAAAATATCTATTATAATGTCTTTATTTTCTCTATTAATTTCCTTTGGTTATAATTCTTTGATGTTATGTTTGATGTCTTTTTATCACGGTGTTGGTTTTCTCAAATGGTTGGAGATTCTTGGCCATCTGCCCATCTTTATATTTAAGAATTCCTATTAACCTGCTTATTCTGTGTGTCATACCTGCCCCTGATGATTATTGGGGTGGGGCAGGTTCCGTTCCTCAGAGTAATGTAGGAGTTCCTGTCTTTCCTGGGGACAGGGAGAGAGTAGTTACTGGGGGTACCATCTTGCCTCTCTGGACCAGGGATTCATACTTTCAGATTTAGATTGGGAGAAAATGCTGTGGTCCAATGATAGTGACCTTTCTTATTTTCTCATACCATTATGAATTTCCTTTCTTTTCCTTTTGTGTGTCTTCTAATTAAAGAAGACTCTTCTGTTATTTATGGGCTTTTGATTAGGAGGGAGGTCAAATGGGGGTGCTTGGCCCTCCATTTGGCTCTGATCTGCATTTTTAGCAAAACAACTAAGTTTGGAAGTTTAAAACTAACGACATTAGGCCTGAGAGATTTCTTAATGTAAATATATTTCAGCACAGTTAATGAAAACTTGGAGTGCTTACAACGTTGGATATATTACATGTGTGACAAATTATATATAAACCAGATTTCACTTCCTGTTTTTTTTTTCTTTTTCTTTTTAATCAGCAGAGGAAAAATGGCAAGAAAATCAAGTCTCCTATATTATAGCTACACATTTTAGAGGATAATGCATATTTAAACATTTTCAACATTTTGCTGTTAAAATGAATAAAACTTTACAAGGAAAAATCCCCCCAAAGCATAAAGTCCTAGCCAGTGATGATAAGCCCCTCTTTCAGACATGGTACAGGCTTTGCCTCTGGGGGCCCATAGGCCCCAGGCTGCTGCTGTTAGCAACCGCAGTGTCATTTGTCTCCTTCGTCTCTCATCACTATGGTGATTCTTGTTAAATAAAGTGAACAGTCCTGATCATGTGCACTGGTGCCTTATTTGGCATTTTCTCTGTGGTTGTCAGTTTCCAAAACACAACCGCTATCTATTCGATAAATATTTGTTGAATACCTACTACATGCTCAGTCCTAGTAACGATGATGAACAGGACAAGACGCTTTTCCTCAAGGACACTTTCCATAGGGAAGAAGAGGCAACATGCATAGATTCCATTCATCACCCAGCAAATGGAGCCCAACTTTACATGTTTTGCTGAAGTTACTGAATTTAAAGATGTTTTATGTTTGTATAGATGTAATCTTTTTTTAAAATTATGTTTAACTTTCAAATGGGAGATACATTACATGATTCAAAAATCAAAACGATATGAAAAGATATCTCCATCTGTTCTTTCCCCCTCCCCCACCTTCCCCTCTAGGTATTCATTTTTATTAGATTCTTGTTTACACTTCTAGAATTTCCTTAAGCAATTATATATGAATATGTGTTTTTATCTTCCATTCCTAAAAAGGGTGGCATGTTATACTTCAGGGTACTTCAAAAAGTTCGTGGAAAAATAGAATTAAAACATAATACGAATCTTTCCATGAACTTTTTGAAGTACCCTCGTATACTTACCAATATATCCTGGAGATCTTCTCATTTTGGTTCATGGAGATCTCCCTCCTCATCTTTTATAGCTCTAAGTATTTCACTATGTGGGTGAATCATAATATTATTGATAGCCCCTTGGGATGTTTCCAATCTTATGTCACTACAATGAGTGCCTCAGTGAATAATCTTGTACATCTGCCATTTGTATGCATGCAAGGGTATTTGCTGAATTGATTTCCAGAAGTGGGATTGCTGGATCAACAGATACTTGCATCTATAATTTTGGCAGATTTTGCCAGCTGTCCCTTTATAGGGGTTATAACTATCTTACCCTCTCCCAGCTATGTCTGAGAAAGCTTCTTTCTCCTGGGTAAGAATATTTCAAATCTTTTCTTGTCTTCTAGTACCAAACAATACTTGTACCTTTTCCTCAAAGTGCTGTATTTGTTCTCAGGTATTATCAAAGTTTCTGTTAGTACAGGTAAAGCCACTCATCAGTAGACAATGTGTTATACTTTATGGCGTTTCAGGATGAGAAATCACTGAAGAGAACCCAGAATGTTTAAGGGGACATGGAGGGCAGGTTGGGTGAAGTCCAGTTTCAAGCTGTTGAGCTTGAGGGAAGGCCAGGGCCAGACTGTGGGGAACTTGGGCTGTCATGCACCAAGAGCTTTGAATTTTTCCTGCAGGCAATAAATACACGTTGAATACCTACACTTCCATCTACAACTTGCCACTGAAGGTTTCATAGTGGAGAACAGATGATTAGAACTCTGTCCAGGCAGATTTTAATTCCAGTGGCCTGTGCAGGTTGGGGAAGAGATTACAGAGAGACCCTAACTTTTAATTCTTACATTTACCTGCTGTGGCTTGTTATGGTAATAAACGTGCAATATCGCTATTTAGCAGTTGCCTGTTACCTCACATGGAAGGGGCCGGGGGGAAAATCCTTAGTCAAGAGGGTAATTTCTCTCATGCTTTCTGACTGGAAGGTTTTCTGCTTGGTTCCTTAAGAGCTGCCCTTATTGTCATTCAATGCACCGTAATTGAAACGCTACATGAGTCCCTTGAAGCTCACAGTGCGCTGGCGGCCAGGAACCAGGGTTTCACATTTTCTGATCTTGCGATTTATTTCCCACTTTCCAGGGAGAGGCAGTCATTAATGGGGCAAGACCTTGTCCAAGATACGGTGAAGAGGGGGTGTGAGACCCGAGGAGGAAAGGCCAGCTTCCCGAGGCTTTGCTCGGCTGCTTTCCGCCCACCGAGCGGCCTTGCCAGACGACCGTCCGGCTCCTGGAGGTGCAGGAGGACGCTGTGTGCGGTTTCCATGGCAGTGGCCGCGGGGACTGGCGCGGGTTCACCTGCTGTGCTGTTCGTTGGCAGCCTCGGTAAGGAAGAGGCAGGAGGCCCCTTCCGCTTGTCTTCGTTCCCGGAGCTTTTACAATGTCTTTGGCTGCTGGCTTTACGGGTCTGATCTCTGTGTCAGAGAACCTTAACGTTCTGGCTTATAAAAGTGCGACTTTATCTTTGAGCAGATTGAATGGCAGTCCTTCCGAATGCCAGAGTGGAAAAGTACCGGGAGATCGCGCCTCTGTCTTGTCTCTCTTGGACGTGAGGCTGGGCCAGTGATGGCGCTTCATGCAAAGGGCGGCGCGAGGACGCTTTCTGCAGGCCAAAGAGAAGTTCCCCCAACGCAGCCTTAGGCGTCTCTTCACGGTGCCACCGGCCCCAGGCTGGTACAATTCAGGGTCTGGGCATCTTTGTTTGATCTGGTCTCCTTATTTAATAAACTCAACAAGACTGTGAGTGTTTCAGTTACTTGTTGCTGTCCAGAAATGTCATTTAATCACTCACTGTCCCATAGTTTTTTCCAGCAAGGACACATTACTGGGAATTCAGGTCCAAGTTCACTGTGTGCTCTTCAGCGAGTGCTTCCTGTTTCCATGTCAGCAGGCTGTGGCTGCTGTATCCTGGGGACACCAGACTTCGGCTCGGCCCTCAGGATGGGTTCTGGCAGATCCTGGGCTTTATCTAAGGAGCTAACACTTGCAATTCCACGACAGGGACGGAGAGAAAGGCTTGGGGTCAGGGACTTGGACTCCAGCTTGGGAGATGAAGACGCTCCAAGCAGATTCCATCCAATATAGTCACAAAGGCATGGATGTCAGGGGCCGCTGCAGCACGGGGCAGACGAAGCTCTTTCCAATGCTTAAGACCCTGAAGAAGTGCCCCTCAAGCCATGTGTTCCTCTTGGACATATTGAAGAATCAACAAAACGAGTGGAACATATTTTAGTATTAAGCACCACTGGGAAACAAAAAATAAATCTCAGTTTAAGACCACATATGAGTCAAAGACAGATTTAATTATCTTAAGGGACAAAATATCTTTTGCCCTAATCATCTGCCATTAAATCATGAACAGAGACAATGAAATTCCTGTGGGTAAACCCCAAACTAATTAAACACATTTCTTTGGTTCCGTATTATGACCAGTTAAAGGAGAAGAAGCAAGGAGAAGAGTAGGTCCATTCAATCCCTGCTCAGGCAAAAATTTTTGAGTATTTACTGAGTTTTAGGCAAAAGTAGGAACTGAGTGACCCAGCCCTTGCCCTCCAGAGGCTGAGTGTGCTGGGGTTTCAGAGAAGCAGGCAGCCAGCCAGGTGACCGATAGAGGCCTGATGCCCTGGACCTGGGGGCCAGCAGCTGGAATATGTGAGCTGCTGGTTTGGGGGCGTGGGCTCCATGGTCCCCACAGAAGTGGCAGGCGTGGGAGGGGGCCTGGGTGGGCGTGCTGGTGGAGGGCAGAAGGAGGAAGAATTATGAGTCTGAGTTTCATTTTGTTAGTTAGTGTATTAGTTAGGGCTCTACTGGAGAAACAAAAGCAGCATATTTGCATAGGCATCGGAGTATATGTGAATCACATCTACTAAGTACCTTCAAGCACCTAGGTTAGTGTTGGATTTGTTGAAGTAAATTAAAAAGGAGGCCAGGCCTGAAGAATCTCTGGACAAAGCCAGTTAGACCTCACAAGTGACCTTCACCTCGCTTGATTTGCAAACATAGTTGAAACTGAGCTCAGCTATTTCTTTTTAACGTCTATATTAAAAAACAAACAAACAGAACTTAAGCTCAACTAATCAGAAGCAGCCAACACACTTGTAATTATATATCTAGGGACTTTCCAGAAGGATAGACCAAATAAGGCAGCTTTCTAATTGTAATCAGCCAAGTATCTCCTTTATATGACTTCCGTATTGATTCTGGAACAGGATGTCCCTTACACTTCCTCAGTAGAGTCCCTGAACCATTTCTGGTTTGGAGCTGCCCGATTCATGAATCATTGTTTGCTCAAGTAAACTCTTTAGCATTGTATTGTGCCTTAGCTTACTTTTTTAACAGATTGATAACTGGATACTATAGTCTACTCAAAATGACACATAAAACTAACCATCACAGGTAGTAAACCATGCATACAGTGAAATAATCAAGTAGTAGAGTATAATTAAAATAAAAAATGTTTTCTTCCCATCTCAAACTCCCAGCGGTTTCTCCCCAGGGGAAACCACAGTTAAGCGTTTCTGTGTCTCCATTTACAGGTTGAAGAAAGATTTGGACAGGAAATAGTGACTGGGGGTCTGTAGCATTTGTAGGATGGGAAGCTATGGGACTGGGTGAGTGCACCAGGGAGAGTGTGAAAATCACAAGACACAGAGGAAGAAAAGGACAGAACTCTGAGGACACCATGAGTAGAGGACAGGACTGGAGGGGCACCAGGAGAGGGGAGCATTATGGAAGCTTCAGTCCATAGAATCCCAATGAGCTTGTGCGTGGTGGGTTCAGAGCAAGCACCCAGGAATCCAGGCTATATGTGCAGCAGAGGGACAGATAGCAGGGGTGCCAGGGAGGATAGCACTCTTCATACATGGTCTGGCTGGTAAAGCAGGAAGAAACACCTCCCCTGCTAAGATGAAGTCCAGGGTATGTTGAAGAAGAGGGAGTCAAAGCTTCTACATTGTGTTGCTGAAAACAGAGGTTAAGGATAGTTGGCATTTTGTTTAGGGTCCACTGTGGAGTTTCTGTTTGAGCAAAGGTTGTCTTCATTTGGGGTTGTGTACAAGAATTTGAGGATGATAGGCTGGCACTGTGGGAGAAGAGGGGAGGAGACCCAGCCTGTGGCAAGAGGAGGTGTGAGGAGGAAAGATGATCAGCGAGACCTTCTCAGAGGGGGTTGAGGTGGAGGGACTTTTGCAGACATTGCCCACTATTCAATTTTACACTGTACCTTGTTGTGTACAATGGTGGACCCACCCCCACCCCTCTATAACTCCAAAACCTGGAGGGGCTGTCAGCACAGCATGACAAAAAACAAAAAAAAAAGTTTGCTGAGTGTATGTGGAGGTCTGAGCACTGTGCTGGACCCCTGCCAGTGGTGGTGACCCTTAGAGTCACCTGATCCCTTCCCTGGAGCAGAGTCTTTCAGAGCCCAGCATTGAATGGGAGCCCAGGGGACTTGCAGGGATGGTGGTCACTGGCTTACATGTCAGTTCATCACTCTCTCAGAGGGTGTCAAATGGGAAGGAGCATATTCCCCTAGGAAACAGCCTATTTCCTGGACTGGAGCTGCCTATTTCCAGTCTGTCTTCTGAGGCTGAGAGGAATGAGTCCTGTGACAGCCCTTTATGTAGCTTTTTATGGAGACAGCTTATCTGTCTGCCCTCCTCTCTTTCCAAGGCCTTCTTTCTTGGTCCTCTTGGCTGTTTTGATAAATTTCAGCCTCTCACTGCCTTGGGCATACTTATTAGAACATCCCTATATGCATAGTGAAACATTTGTCTGTTTTTTGTCCTGGGTTCCTGAGATGAAGCTTCTAAAATCCTTGAAATTTTCCAAGTGACAAGAGTGTCTTTGTTGTTCATGGTGGCCCTTGGATCACACCTGGGTTTATGCTATCAAGACTCAGAATGGAAGCTGGTCATGCCAAGAATACTAACCATGTGATTTAGAGGTTGGGGACTTTGAGCCATGTGCTATCAACTCAACCTCCTCATCTCTGGGGAGCGGAGGGGGGCTGGAGATTGAGTTCAGTCACATGGCCAGTGATTCAATCAATTATACCTATGTAATGAAACCCCAATAAAAACTCTGGATGCTGAGGCTCATAGGAACTTCCCAGTTGTTGAACACATCGGTGTGCCAAGAGGATGAAGGACATGGATGCTTTGTGCTCAGGTCCCTCCCAAACCTTGCCCTATATGTCTCATTTGTCTGGATCTGATTTGTATCCTTTATAATAAAACTGTAAATACAGTACTTTTCTGAGTTCTGTGAGTCATTATAGTGAATTCTTGAACCTGAGGGGATCATGGGAACCCCCAAATTTGTAGACAGCTGATCAGAAGTGCAGGTGATCTGGGGACCCCTGTAGTTGCAACTGGTGTCTGAAGTGAGGGAGATCTTGTTGGGAATTGTGCATTTAACATGTGGTGACTGATGCTTTCAGTGGCTGCCATGAGAATTAAACTGCAGTTTTGTACCCTGGCTCATACCTCCCAGTAAAAATGTGGTACTGAGCATGCAAGGGGGAAGAGGCCCCTGTTCCTTGGTAAGAAAGCCACCATAGGTGGGCTAGGGGCCCCACAATTCCATGGGCAGGGACAGCCCCCCATGTCCTTCTTGCATGAGCAGTGGTCAAGACTGAGTTACTCGATAAAGATTCATGGAGCAGCTGGAGGGGCACTTGGGTTGTGCTAGGAGCTTGGCAGCAGCTTAGTTCCACATCTTTATATTTATGATCCTAAAAACCTTACAGAGCAATGAGGAGCCTGAACCTCATCCTACTCCCCAAATAATAAAACAAAACTGCATCTTCAGTGAATCTAGGAGACAGAGAAAAACTCCAAGCCTCAAATTACATTTAACTGTGGCCAAAGGCTCTCAAAACTGGGCAAATCTGCACAGGAGGTCAGTGGGGCAGAAGGTATGGCAGAGAAGAATGAGGAGTGTGGAGGAGTCTAATAGGCAGGTCCTACCTAGAAGGAGAAGGCCTCACCCTGAGGAGGAAATGCTGTGATCATTGAAAATCAGCTGGAGAGGTTGAGAGAAGGTATGGGAGGAGTCTGGAGGGGGGCCCAGAAGTGACCAACTTAGGAGGAATCCCTTTGGGAAGAGAGTGGATCCCCTTGGAAGGCAGGTGCAGTTTCCTTTGGGGGAAGCAGCTTCTGGTGAGGGAGTTGAAGGGTCTCAGGACTAGGGAAGAAGCCTTCCTTTTGATATAATTTGCTCTTCTTTTTCCAACATCTTAAGGTAGAATGTTAGGTTATAGATTTGAGATCTCTTTTCTTTCTTAAGAAAGAAAGAGATTTTATTTCACATTTATAGCTATAACTTTCCCTCTAAACACTGCTTTAGCTGCATACCATAAGTTTTAATATGTTGTATCTTCATTTTGATTTATCTGAAAGTATTTTTTGATTTCCCTCTTGATTCATTCTTTGACCCATTGGTTATTATTGAAGAGCGTGTTGTTTAATTTCCACATATTCATGAGTTAGGGAGGAGTCCTTTCAGACCGGTGACCTGGCTCTGCAGAGCCATCAGTGAAAAAACCTGTTCTTCACAGCCACAAAGAAGGACATCCCTGGAGACATGTCCCTCAACACCACCAATACCCAGGATTCTCCTGCTAATAGCTGGTCTAGGAAAATAAAACTCACTCAAATATCAGTAATGTAATAGGTACAACTTCAAATTTATACAGAATCCCATTAGAAAAATCCAAAAGAGGAGTAACAGAAGTTCTCTGCAGATGAAGGCAAGACATCAGAAAAATGTTGCCAAAAGTGCAGGAAAATTGCTTTCCAACCTTCCAACATATATTTTTAAAAATCCTCAGTGAAGTAGTTGCAACTATAAAGATCACAAAGTAGAAATTTAAGAACTTGGGATAGAAATAGCCTGACAAGAGGAGAAGATGACCAGACAGCTGGTGGACATTATGGACTGGTAGAAGTTAGAAAAAAAATAGAAGAAAAGACAAACTCATTTCAGAAATGAACACCAAATTAAAAGGAATTAAAGAGAAAATAAACAGAGCAGAAAGCCCAGTAAGGCACATAGAGTAAAGAACGTGAAATAGAGATAGTGATAAGACAAATTAGAGATATCAGGAAAAATTGTGAAGGACTTTGAAATGGACCAAAAGGATTATTGGGTATCTTCAATAGAAAACTATGATTTGGAGTGCAATGGAAAACTAAACACCTCCTTCAGATTACCCCCTTCTGGGTTTGTGCCTTCTATTGCCTTTATGCTGTTTTATAACTGTAAATTGTAGATAACCAATATTAACGCAAATGATTTTTATCTGTAGATATGCAAATTAATTCTTTCTGGAGGATGAAACAATTGATCCCTCTTTGTAGTAGAAAGAATATTGGCTCCCCAAAGATATCCACATCCTAACCCATGCAACCTGAAAATATGTTACTCTATATTGCAAAAGAGAGTGCAGATGTGACTAAGTTAATGATGTTGAGATGGGGAGATTATCCTGAGTTATTCAGGAGGACCCAGTGTAATCACAAGGGTCCTTATAAGAGGGAGGCAGGAGGGTTAGAGTTGGAGCAGGAGATATGACAATGGAAGCAGGGGTTGGAGTGATGCAGGGCCAGGAGCCAAGGACTGTGGCAGCCTCAAGAAGCTGGAAAAGGGAAGGAAGTGGATTCTCCCCTAGGGCCTCCAGAATAAAGCAGTGTTGCCAACCCATTTTAGACTTCTGACATCCAGAACAGCAAGGTAATAAATTTGCTGTAGGAAGCCAGTGAACGTGTAGTAGTTTGATATTGCAGCAATAGGAAACTAATACATACCTCACCAAGGAAAAAAAGCCAACTTCCTATATACTTGTAAATTTATTTCATGTGCTTATATATGTCACTGTTCTTTAAATTTTCCTTTAAACTGGTTGTACTATCTTATTGATTTTATTATTAATTAATGAATTAAATAAAATATTTTAAATGTGTTTTTTTTAATATTCTCATAAAGTCATGATTTTACTTTTTTTTTTTTTTTGGCAGCTGGTAGTACAGGGACCAAATCCTGGATCTTGATGTTATCAGCACCATGCTCTAACCCACTAAGATAGCTGGCCAGCCCCTGATTTTACTCTTTAAAAAAAATATATTTTCAACAAGGGTGCCAAGATTGCTCAATGGGGAAAGGACAGACTTTTCAACAAATGATGCTGGGAAAACTGGATATCCGCATGCAAAAGAATGAAGTTGGGCTCTTATCAACTTCACAGACAAAAATTTAGGCAAAAGGATCAAAAACCTAAATGTAAGAGCTAAAATGATAAAACTCTTAGATGAAAACATAAGAGAATAGCTTCATGACATTGGATTTGGCAATCATTTCCTGCATATGACACCATTCAAAGGCAACAACAAAAAAGAAGACCAAATTAGATTTTATCAGAATTAAAAACTTTTTTGCCTCAAATGATACTAGAAACAATGTAAAAGCAACCCATGGAATGGGATAAAATATTTGTAAATCACACATCTGATAAGTGGTAAACATTCAGAATATATGCTGAAGTCCTAAAACTCAATAACAAAAAACCCTAAATAACCCTATTAAAAATGGGCAAATGACTTGAATAGGTATTTCTCCAAAGAAGATATATAAATGCCAACAAACACGTAAGAAGATGCCCCAAATCACTAATCATTAGGGAAATGCAAATCAAAACAACCGTGAAATATTAATTCATACTCATTTGGATTGCTATTATAAAACAAACAGAAAACAGGTGTTGGTGTGGATGTGGAGAATTTGGAACCCTTGTGCGTTGCTGGTAGAAATGTAAAGGGGTGTGACCATTGTGGAAAACAGTATGGAAGTTCCTCAAAAAATTAAACATAAAATTGCCACTTGATCCAGTAATTCTACTTCTGAGTATATACACAAAAGAACTGAAATCTGGGACTTACACAGGTATTTGTTCACCAGTGTTTATGGCAGCATTTTTCATGATAGCCAAAAGGTGCGAGCATCCTACATGTCCACCAGTCGATGAATGGACAAACAAAATATGACATATTCATACAATGAAATATTATTCACTCTTAAGAAGCAAGGAAATTCTGATGCATGGTACCACATGAACAAGCCTTGAAGGTATTATAATAAGTAAAATAAGCCAGTCTCAAAAAAGACAAATACTGTATGATTCCCCTTATATGAGGTACCTAGAGTAGTCAAATTCATGGAGATCGAAGGTAAAACAGTGGTTAAAAGGGGTTGGGGGCAGGGGAAAGTGGAGTGTTACTATTTAATGGACACAGAGTTTTAGTTTGGGATGATGAAAAAGTTCTGGACGTGAATGGTGGTGATGGCTGCAGAACACTATAAGTGCACTTAATGCCACTGAAACTATACATTTAAAAACAGTTAAAATGGCAAATTTTATGTTATGAATATTTTACCACAATAAAAAAATTTAAAAAATTATCATTTAACAGAGAGAAAGTAACAGGTACAGAAAACAGGTAAAGAAGACCCAATATATGCATAATTGGAACCTACAAAGAAGAAAACTGAAAGAGCAAATCAGAATAAATATTTGCAAATATTATTTAAGAAAGCTTTCCCAAAACAAAGATTTTAACTATGCACTGAGAGAGCACACCACCTTTCAGAGAACACTGCCACAGAATGTCAACACTGATACATAGCCTAGAAAATGACTGGACTTTAAAGATAAAGAATCTTTTACACAGTCAGGCAAAAATATTACTTGAGGGAAATAAAATCAGATTGGCATCTCACTAACATTCAAAGTCAGAGGACAGTGGAAAACATCCACAAGAATGTCAGTAAAAGAAAATGTGGGTCAAGGCTTATTCAGCTAAGCTAAACTTCAAGTATGAAGGATACAAACAGGTTTTAAATATTCAAGAATATTGACAATACTGTTCTCATAAGCACTTGCTGAGGAATCTAATCGGGGAAGAACACTTCCCAATTCATTTAATGAAATCAGTATTACTCTGATACTAAAACCAGACAAAGACAGCGCAACAAACAAAAACCTCCACTACAACTTAATATATATATTTCTCTCATATATAGATATAATGTATATATCCTTCATGTATATAAATGTAAAAATTCTTAACAAAATATTTCAAATAGAATTCAGCAATAACACACAATTATACACCATGACCATATAGGGTTTGTTCTAGGGATGCAAGCTTGGTTTCACTTTCAATCAATATAATCTGCAGTATTAATAGACTAAAGAAGAAAAATCACATGGTTATATTAATTGATGTGGAAAAAGAATTTCACAAATTTCAACATCTATTTATGATAAAAACCCTTAGACAACTAGGGATAGAGGGGAATTTCTTTAATTTGATAAAGAAAATCTACAAAAAAACCCCGATAGCTAACATCATACTTAATGGTGAAAGACTGGATGCTTTCCCCCTAAGATCACGAACAAGGCAAGGATGTCTGCTGTCATCACTGCTATTCAACATAGTACTGGAGATTTTAGCCAGTGCAATAAGTCAAGAAAAGGAAATAAAAGTTATACCACTGGAAAGGGAGAAATAAAACTGTTTCTATTTTGCTGATGATGTGAGATCTAGATAGAAAATCTCAAGCAATCTACAAAAAACCCACTATAATTAATAAGCGAGTTCAGTAAGGTTGCAGAATACAAAATCAATGGTATTTGTATATACTAGCAGTAAATACACAGACACTGAAATTAAAATCCAGTATCATTAATAACTGCTTAGGTATAAATCTAACAAAACACGCACAGGCTTTGTATGCTGAAAACTACAAAATGTTGCTGACAGACATCAAAGAAAATCTACATAGGTGGGAGAGACATACAACATTCATGGATTGGAAGACTCGACATAGTAAGTCTGTCAATTCTCCCCAAATTGATATATGGGCTTAACATAATTACTATCAGAAGCTCAGCAAGCTTTTTGTAGAGATAGACAAGATGATTTCAAAATTTAAATGGAAAAGAAAAGGAACTAGAATAGCTAAAACAATTTTGAAAAATAAGAATAAATAGGAGGACTCACTGTACCCAACTTGGCTACAATCAT